>NC_135236.1:429645493-429947106 GCF_051348905.1 Ranitomeya variabilis
CTATGAATAAACCGCAGTATTGGACACAAGTGACCATGCGCATGACTCCCGTTCATCAGGAGGTGATTCGCTTCCTTGTACTGTATAATTTACATGATGTACTAGTGCTTGGTCTGCCATGGTTACAAACTCATAATCCTGTCCTGGACTGGAAAACAATGTCTGTGCTAAGCTGGGGATGTCACGGGGTTCATGATGATGCACCTCCGATTTCTATAGCTTCATCTACTCCTTCGGAGATCCCTGCGTTTTTGTCGGATTATAGGGATGTTTTTGAGGAGCCTAAGCTCAATTCGCTCCCTCCCCATAGAGAGTGTGACTGTGCTATAGAATTGATTCCTGGCAGTAAGTTCCCTAAGGGTCGTTTATTTAATCTGTCACTGCCAGAGCATACTGCTATGCGGAATTAGATTAAGGAGTCCTTGGAAAAGGGACATATTCGTCCATCTTCGTCCCCTCTGGGAGCAGGTTTTTTTTTCGTGGCAAAAAAAGATGGTTCCCTGAGGCCTTGTATAGATTATCGCCTTCTGAATAAGATTACAGTCAAATACCAGTATCCATTGCCATTATTTACTGATTTGTTTGCTCGCATTAAGGGGGCTAGGTGGTTCACTAAAATAGATCTTCGTGGTGCGTATAATCTGGTGCGGATAAAACAGGGTGATGAGTGGAAAACCGCATTTAATACGCCTGAGGGCCATTTTGAGTATTTGGTAATGCCTTTTGGACTCTCCAATGCTCCATCAGTCTTTCAGTCCTTTATGCACAATATTTTCCGTGAATATCTGGATAAGTTTATGATTGTGTATTTGGATGATATTTTGGTGTTTTCTGATGACTGGGAGTCTCATGTTCTACAGGTCAGGAAGGTGTTTCAGGTTTTGCGGGCCAATTCTCTGTTTGTGAAGGGCTCAAAGTGTCTCTTCGGAGTCCAGAAGATTTCTTTTTTGGGGTACATTTTTTCTCCTTCTACTATTGAGATGGATCCCGTTAAGGTTCAGGCTATTTGTGACTGGACACAACCTACATCTGTTAAGAGCCTTCAGAAGTTCTTGGGGTTTGCTAATTGTTATCGTCGGTTCATTGCTAATTTTTCCAGTATTGTTAAACCTTTGACTGATTTGACTAAAAAGGGTGCTGATGTTGCTGATTGGTCTCCTGCGGCCGTGGAGGCCTTTCGGGAACTTAAGCGCCGGTTTTCTTCTGCTCCTGTGTTGTGTCAACCAGATGTTTCACTTCCTTTCCAGGTGGAGGTTGATGCTTCCGAGATTGGAGCGGGGGCGGTTTTGTCACAGAGAAGTTCTAATGGCTCGGTGATGAAGCCATGTGCTTTCTTCTCTAGAAAATTCTCGCCCGCCGAGCGCAATTATGATGTGGGTAATCGGGAGCTTTTGGCCATGAAGTGGGCATTTGAGGAGTGGCGTCATTGGCTTGAGGGTGCTAAACATCGCGTGGTGGTCTTGACTGATCACAAGAATCTCATTTACCTTGAGTCTGCCAGGCGTTTGAATCCTAGACAGGCTCGTTGGTCGTTATTTTTTTCTCGTTTCAATTTCGCGGTTTCATACCTGCCAGGTTCAAAGAATGTGAAGGCAGATGCTCTTTCCAGGAGTTTTGTGCCTGACTCTCCTGGAGACACTGGGCCTGCTGGTATCCTTAGGGATGGAGTAATATTGTCCGCCGTATCCCCAGACTTGCGACGCGCATTGCAGGAGTTTCAGGTGGATAAACCGGATCGATGTCCACCAGAAAGACTGTTTGTTCCGGATGATTGGACCAGTAGAGTCATCTCCGAGGTCCATTCTTCTGTGTTGGCTGGTCATCCTGGAATATTTGGTACAAGAGACTTGGTGGCCAGGTCTTTTTGGTGGCCTTCCTTGTCTAGGGATGTGCGTACCTTTGTGCAGTCTTGTGAAGTGTGTGCTCGAGCTAAGCCTTGCTGTTCACGGGCTAGTGGGTTGTTGTTATCCTTGCCCATCCCGAAGAGGCCTTGGACGCACATTTCCATGGATTTTATTTCTCATCTCCCGGTTTCACAGAAAATATCCGTTATCTGGGTTGTGTGTGACCGCTTTTCTAAGATGGTTCATTTGGTGCCCTTGCCTAAGTTGCCCTCCTCCTCTGAGTTGGTTCCTTTGTTTTTTCAGAACGTGGTTCGTTTGCATGGGATTCCGGAGAATATCGTTTCTGACAGGGGATCCCAGTTTGTGTCTAGATTTTGGCGGACGTTTTGTGCCAAGATGGGCATTGATTTGTCTTTCTCGTCTGCATTCCATCCTCAGACGAATGGCCAGACGGAGCGAACTAATCAGACCTTGGAAACTTATTTGAGGTGTTTTGTTTCTGCTGATCAGGATGACTGGGTTGCTTTTTTGCCACTGGCCGAATTTGCTCTTAATAATCGGGCTAGTTCGGCCACGTTGGTCTCTCCTTTTTTTTGTAATTCGGGGTTTCATCCTCGTTTTTCCTCTGGTCAGGTGGAGTCTTCGGATTGTCCTGGAGTGGACGTGGTGGTGGACAGGCTACATCACATTTGGAATCAGGTGGTGGACAATTTGAAGTTATCTCAGGAGAAGACTCAGCAGTTTGCTAATCGCCGTCGCCGCGTGGGTCCCCGACTTCTTGTTGGGGACTTGGTGTGGTTGTCTTCTCGTTTTGTCCCTATGAAGGTCTCTTCTCCTAAGTTCAAGCCTCGGTTCATCGGTCCTTATAGGATCTCGGAGATTCTTAACCCTGTATCTTTCCGTTTGGATCTCCCAGCATCGTTCGCTATTCATAATGTGTTCCATCGGTCGTTGTTGCGGAGGTATGAGGTGCCTGTTGTTCCTTCGGTCGAGCCTCCTGCTCCGGTGCTGGTGGAGGGAGAATTGGAGTATGTTGTTGAAAAGATCTTGGATTCTCGTGTTTCCAGACGCAAACTCCAGTATTTGGTTAAGTGGAAGGGTTATGGTCAGGAGGATAATTCCTGGGTGGTCGCCTCCGATGTTCACGCGACTGATTTGGTCCGCGCCTTCCATAGAGCTCACCCTGATCGCCCTGGGGGTTCTCGTGAGGGTTCGGTGACCCCTCCTCAAGGGGGGGGGTACTGTTGTGGATTCTGTTTGCGGGCTCCCTCTGGTGGTTACTGCTGGTACTGGGTGACTTTGGTGGGTTGCGGCCTTTGGTTTCCATCTGTCCATCAGAGGCTGGGTGTTTCCTATTTTACCTGGCCTCTCTGTCATTTCCCTTGCCGGCTATCAATGTGTTCAGATGTGCTCTGTTTGGTTCCTGCCTACCTGCTCCCAGATCTTTCAGGATAAGCTAAGTGCTGATTTTCAGTTGTTTGGTTTTTTGTCCAGCTTGCTTAGAATGTCTCTTTGTTAGCTGGTTGCTCTAGTGGACTGAGGTTCTCCCCATGTGCCATGAGTTGGCACATGGGTTCTTGTAATCTCAGGATGGTTTTTTTGATTAGGGTTTTTTGCTGACCGCTCAGTCCCCTTTTGTGTCATTCTGCTTTCTAGTTTTCAGCGGGCCTCTATTTGCTAAAGCTATATACATCATCTCTATGTATGTGCCTTCCTCTCATTTCACCGTCAATACATGTGGGGGGCAACTATATCTTTGAGGTTAATTCCTCTGGAGGCAAGTGAGGTCTTTGTTTTCTCTGCAGTACTAGTTAGCTCTTAGGCTGGTGCGTGGCGTCTAGAACCAACGTAGGCACGCTCCCTGGCTATCTCTAGTTGAGTTTGTCAGGCGTAGGGCAGCGGTCAGCCCAGGTTCCATCACCCTAGAGCTTGTCCGATATTTATTATACTTTGCTTATCCTGTGCTATCCCTAGCCATTGGGGATTCATGACAGTGCTCCTTGCACACGCTGAACCTAACACTTATGAAATGTGTCCCCTCACACCGTTAAACCGTCCCGTAGGTGGGACTTTCCTTTGTAATGTGACGCAGCACAGCCGTCATTCCTACCCCCTTGGCACTGTTCGCCGCCTCCTCTGCGTTGTTTGATTCTGTCACGGAGCCTGCGCTTTTATGTTATCCCTTGGCCATGCACACTTAGCACTGCCCATCTTCCGACATCATTTGGTGGCAGGCTGGCTGTGCCTGTGTGGCCGCGCTGCCCGAGATCCCGCCTCGCAGTGTCTTCTGATTTAATCTCACTGCGGGCCTGGGATCCATGGGCATGCGCAGTGCATATCTTCACCTCAGCCTCTCACTCATCTCCCTCTGCCTTCTTCATACTGTGCGCCATCAGCTGATCCCTAATAGCATGCCACGGCCGTGACGCCGCACAGTCTGAAGAGGCTGGAAGGAGGGGAGTGAGAGGCAAAGATATGCACTGCGCATGCCCATGGATCCCAGGCCTGCAGTGGGATTACATTACATGACACTGCGAGGTGGTATCTCGGTCAGTGCGGGCGCACAGGCGCAGCCAGCCTGCCACCAAATGATGTCAGAAGACGGGCAGCGCTAAGTTCGAATGGCCAAGGGATAACATAACTGTGCAGGCTCCAAGACAGAATTAAACAACGCTGAATAGGCGGCGCACGGCGCCAAGGGGGTAGGAATGACAGCTGTGCTGCATCACATTACAAAGGAAAGTCCCACCTATGGGACGGTTTAACGGTGTGAGGGGACACATTTCATAAGTGTCTAGTTCAGCATTTGCAAAGAGCATAATTAAAAGAGCCACCTTTTCCTTTTGCAGCATTACTGCTGCACAAGATGGCTTTTTCAGCAACCAACACCTGGGGGGTTAAAGGTTCCCTTTCAACTTGCTCCACTGCAGGCTTCGGCCTACACTCTGCTCCTCCTTGATTCCCTGGGCTCTAACACCACCAGTTGGTGCTCAGAAGTGCTAGCTGCACAGAGAAAAACACCTGCCAATGTGTCAGTGGGGTTCAGTAACGCCAGCTGTTCCCCTGCTGTGTAGCCGGCAAAGTGTCCTGCAAACGCCACGCAGACACAAAGCTGCCTTTAGTGCAGGCTTTGGCCTACACTCTGCTCCTCTGCTCCTCCTTGATTCCCTGGGCTCTAACACTGCCAGTGGGTGCTCGGAAGTGCTAGCTGCACTGTTATGGACCTGGTGGTTAGGTGCATCTGGAATGACCTGATGGTTAAACTAAAAAACAGGACAAGCTCTGGGAAGTGGGAACTCTGCTGACTGCAATCCTAATCCTATAACACACACACTAGAAATAGCTGTGGAGCGTACCTAACTCTCCCTAGACGCCTCTTCACAGCCTAAGAGCTAACTACCCCTAAAGATAGGAAAATAAGCCTTTCCTTGCCTCAGAGAAAATTCCCCAAAGGTAAAGGAAGCCCCCCACATATATTAACTGTGAGTTAAGAGGAAAGTCACAAACACAGGGATGAAACAGGTTTCATCAAAGGAGGCCAGACTTACTAAATAGACTGAGGATAGGAAAGGGATCTATGCGGTCAGCACAAAAATCTACAAAAAGCCACGCAGAGTGTGCAAAAAGACCCCCGCACCGACTCACGGTGTGGAGGTGCCACTCTGCAACCCAGAGCTTCCAGCTAGCAAGGCAATATCATGTTAGCAAGCTGGACTACAACTTAGCAAGTACTAAGAAATATATATTCAGTACACAATAAACAACAAATGAACTAGCAGGGACTTAGCTTCTGCTGGAGTAGACAGGTCATCAGAAAGATCCGAGAGAGATCTGAACCAGTGCAGATACATAGACAGCTGGCATGGAGTAACGATCTGAGTGGAGTTAAATAGAGAAACCAGCCTAGCCGCAAACGAAGGCAGCTGAGGAAGGAACCTCAGAACCAGCAGTTCCACTCACAGCCACCAGAGGGAGTCCACGGACAGAACTCACCGAAGTACCATTCATGACCACAGGAGGGAGTTCGAGAACGGAATTCACAACAGTACCCCCCTTGAGGAGGGGTCACCGAACCCTCACCAGAGCCCCCGGGCCGATCAGGATGAGCCAAATGAAAGGCACGAACCAACTCGGCCGCATGGACATCGGAGGCAAAAACCCAGGAATTATCCTCCTGACCATAGCCCTTCCATTTGACCAGGTACTGAAGTTTCCGTCTCGAAATACGAGAATCCAAAATCTTCTCCACCACATACTCCAACTCTCCCTCGACAAACACCGGAGCAGGAGGGTCAACGGAGGGAACCATAGGTGCCACATATCTCCGCAACAACGACCTATGGAACACATTATGGATGGCAAAAGAAGCTGGAAGGGACAAACGAAACGACACAGGATTGAGAATTTCAGAAATCTTATAAGGACCAATGAAACGAGGCTTAAACTTAGGAGAAGAAACCTTCATAGGGACATGACGAGACGACAACCAAACCAAATCCCCAACACGAAGTCGGGGACCAACACAGCGACGGCGGTTGGCGAAACGTTGAGCCTTCTCCTGGGACAATGTCAAATTGTCCACTACATGAATCCAAATTTGCTGTAACCTGTCCACCACAGAATCCACACCAGGACAGTCCGAAGGCTCAACCTGCCCTGAAGAAAAACGAGGATGAAAACCAGAATTACAAAAAAAGGGCAAAACCAAAGTAGCCGAACTGGCCCGATTATTAAGGGCGAACTCAGCCAATGGCAAGAAGGTCACCCAATCATCCTGATCAGCAGAAACAAAGCATCTCAGATAGGTCTCTAAAGTCTGATTAGTTCGTTTGGTTTGGCCATTTGTCTGAGGATGGAAAGCCGAAGAGAAAGACAAATCAATGCCCATCTTAGCACAAAAGGACCGCCAAAACCTTGAAACAAACTGGGAACCTCTGTCCGACACGATGTTCTCCGGAATGCCATGCAAACGAACCACATGCTGGAAAAATAGTGGAACCAAATCAGAGGAGGAAGGCAATTTAGGCAAGGGTACCAAATGGACCATCTTAGAGAAGCGATCACAAATCACCCAGATGACCGACATCCTTTGAGAGACAGGGAGATCTGAAATAAAATCCATGGAAACATGCGTCCAAGGCCTTTTCGGGACTGGCAAGGGCAAAAGTAACCCACTAGCACGAGAACAGCAGGGCTTGGCCCCAGCACAAGTCCCACAGGACTGCACAAAAGAACGCACATACTGTGACAAGGAAGGCCACCAAAAGGACCTAGCCACCAAATCTCTGGTACCAAAAATCCCAGGATGACCAGCCAACACCGAACAATGAATCTCAGAGACAACTCTACTAGTCCATCTATCAGGGACAACCAGTTTCTCTGCTGGACAACGGTCAGGTCTATCAGCCTGAAACTCCTGCAGCACCCGCCGCAAATTAGGTGAGATGACAGACAGAATTACCCCCTCTTTGAGAATACCAGCCGGCTCAGGAACTCCTGGGGAATCAGGCACAAAACTCCTTGAAAGGGCATCGCCCTTCACATTCTTAGAACCCGGAAGGTACGAAACCACAAAATTGAAACGGGAGAAAAACAGCGACCATCGAGCCTGTCTAGGATTCAACCGCTTAGCAGACTCGAGATAAGTCAGATTCTTGTGATCCGTTAAGACCACTACGCGATGCTTGGCTCCCTCAAGCCAATGTCGCCACTCCTCGAACGCCCACTTCATAGCCAACAACTCCCGATTGCCAACATCATAATTACGCTCAGCAGGCAAAAACTTTCTAGAAAAGAAAGCACATGGCTTCATCACAGAGCCATCAGAACATCTTTGAGACAAAACAGCCCCTGCTCCAATCTCAGAAGCATCAACCTCGACCTGAAAAGAGAGCGAAACATCTGGCTGACACAACACAGGGGCCGAAGAGAAACGACGTTTCAACTCCCGAAAAGCCTCAACGGCCGCAGAGGACCAATTCACCACATCAGCACCTTTCTTGGTCAAATCAGTCAACGGTTTAACAACACTAGAAAAATTAGCGATGAAGCGACGGTAAAAATTAGCAAAGCCCAGGAATTTCTGAAGGCTCTTCACAGATGTAGGCTGAGTCCAATCATAAATGGCCTGAACTTTAACAGGATCCATCTCGATAGTAGAAGGGGAAAAAATGAAGCCCAAAAAGGAAACCTTCTGAACTCCGAAGAGACATTTAGACCCCTTCACAAACAAAGAATTAGCACGAAGGACCTGGAACACCATTCTGACCTGCTTCACATGAGACTCCTAATCATCCGAAAAGACCAAAATATCATCCAAATATGCAATAATGAATCTATCCAAATACTTTCGGAAGATGTCATGCATAAAGGACTGAAACACAGATGGAGCATTAGAAAGCCCGAATGGCATCACCAGGTACTCAAAATGGCCCTCGGGTGTATTAAATGCTGTTTTCCATTCATCGCCCTGTTTAATACGCACAAGATTATAAGCCCCTCGAAGATCTATTTTGGTGAACCAACTAGCCCCCTTAATCCGAGCAAACAAATCAGACAGTAGAGGCAAAGGGTACTGAAATTTGACCGTGATTTTATTGAGAAGGCGGTAATCTATACAAGGTCTCAGAGAACCATCCTTCTTGGCCACAAAAAAGAACCCTGCTCCCAACGGTGACGACGACGGGCGAATATGCCCTTTCTCCAAGGACTCCTTTATATAACTCCGCATAGCGGCGTGTTCCGGCACAGATAAATTGAAAAGCCGTCCCTTAGGAAATTTACTACCAGGAATCAGATTAATAGCACAATCACAATCCCTATGAGGAGGTAGGGCACTGGATTTGGGCTCATCAAATACATCTCGGTAAACCGACAAAAACTCAGGGACTTCAGAAGGAGTAGAAGGAGAAATTGACAACAACGGAACGTCACCATGTACCCCTTGACAACCCCAACTGGACACAGACATCGATTTCCAATCCAATACTGGATTATGGACCTGTAGCCATGGCAAACCCAACATCATGCAAATTATGCAACACCAAAAAGCGAATATCTTCCTGATGTGCAGGAGCCATGCACATGGTCAACTGAGTCCAGTACTGAGGTTTGTTCTTGGCCAAAGGCGTAGCATCAATTCCCCTTAATGGAATAGGATACTGCAAGGGCTCCAAGAAAAAACCACAGTGCCTGGCAAACTCCAAGTCCATCAAATTCAGGGCAGTGCCTGAGTCCTCAAATGCCATAACAGAGTAGGAAGACAAAGAGCAAATCAGAGTAACGGACAAAATATATTTAGGCTGTACAGTACCAATGGTGACAGACCTAGCGAACCGCTTAGTGCGCTTAGGACAATCAGAGATAGCATGAGTGGAGTCACCACAGTAAAAACACAGCCCATTCTGATGTCTGTGTTCTTGCCATTCAGCTCTGGTCAAAGTCCTATCACATTGCATAGGCTCAGGCCTCTGCTCAGAGGATACCGCCAAATGGCACACAACCTTGCGTTCACGCAAGCGCCGATCAATCTGAATGGCCAAGGACATTGATTCATTCAGACCAGCAGGCGTGGGAAACCCCACCATAACATCCTTAAGGGCTTCAGAAATACCTTTTCTGAAAATTGCTGCAAGGGCACACTCATTCCATTGAGTAAGCACAGACCACTTTCTAAACTTCTGGCAATATACCTCCGCTTCATCCTGACCCTGACACAAAGCCAGCAAGATTTTCTCAGCCTGATTCACAGAGTTAGGTTCGTCATAAAGCAATCCAAGCGCCAGAAAAAACGCATCTACATTAAGCAATGCAGGATCTCCTGGCGCAAGGGAGAATGCCCAGTCTTGAGGGTCGCCACGTAACAAAGAAATAATGATTTTTACTTGCTGAATGGGGTCACCAGAGGAGCGGGGTTTCAAAGCAAGAAACAGTCTACAATTATTTTTGAAATTGAGAAATTTAGATCTATCCCCAGAAAACAAATCAGGAATTGGAATTCTAGGCTCTAACATAGGATTCTGAACTACATAATCTTGAATGTTTTGTACCCTTGCAGTGAGTTGATCAACACAAGAGGACAGACCTTGAATGTCCATATCTACACCTGAGTCCTGAACCACCCAGAGGTTAAGGGGAAAAGAAAGACAAAACACACTGCAAAGAAAAAAAATGGTCTCAGAACTTCTCTTATCCCTCTATTGAGATGCATTAACACTTTGTTGGCCAGCTGTACTGTTATGGACCTGGTGGTTAGGTGCACCTGGAATGACCTGATGGTTAAACAAAAACAGGACAAGCTCTGGGAAGTGGGAACTCTGCTGACCGCAATCCTAATCCTATAACACACACACTAGAAATAGCTGTGGAGCGTACCTAACTCTCCCTAGACGCCTCTTCACAGCCTAAGAGCTAACTACCCCTAAAGATAGGAAAATAAGCCTTTCCTTGCCTCAGAGAAAATTCCCCAAAGGTAAAGGAAGCCCCCCACATATATTAACTGTGAGTTAAGAGGAAAGTCACAAACACAGGGATGAAACAGGTTTCATCAAAGGAGGCCAGACTTACTAGATAGACTGAGGATAGGAAAGGGATCTATGCGGTCAGCACAAAAAACTACAAAAAGCCACGCAGAGTGTGCAAAAAGACCCCCGCACCGACTCACGGTGCGGAGGTGCCACTCTGCAACCCAGAGCTTCCAGCTAGCAAGGCAAAATCATGTTAGCAAGCTGGACTAGAACTTAGCAAGTACTAAGAAATATATATTCAGTACACAATAAACAACAAATGAACTAGCAGGGACTTAGCTTCTGCTGGAGTAGACAGGTCATCAGAAAGATCCGAGAGAGATCTGAACCAGTGCAGATACATAGACAGCTGGCATGGAGTAACGATCTGAGTGGAGTTAAATAGAGAAACCAGCCTAGCCACAAACAAAGGCAGCTGAGGAAGGAACCTTAGAACCAGCAGTTCCACTCACAGCCACCAGAGGGAGTCCACGGACAGAACTCGCCAAAGTACCATTCATGACCACAGGAGGGAGTTCGAGAACGGAATTCACAACACTGCACAGAGAAAAACACCCGCCAATGTGTCAGTGGGGTTCAGTAACGCCAGCTGTTCCCCTGCTGTGTAGCCGGCAAAGTGTCCTGCAAACGCCACGCAGACACAACAGACACTAAGCTGCCTCCAGTGCAGGCTTCGGCCTACACTCTGCTCCTCCTGGATTCCCTGGGCTCTAACACTGCCAGTTGGTGCTCGGAAGTGCTAGCTGCACAGAGAAAAACACCCGCCAATGTGTCAGTGGGGTTCAGTAATGCCAGCTGTTCCCCTGCTGTGTAGCTGGCAACAACGTGTCCTGCAAATGCCACGCAGACACAAAGCTGCCTCCAGTGCAGGCTTCGGCCTACACTCTGCTCCTCTGCTGCTCCTTGATTCCCTGGGCTCTAACACCACCAGTTGGTTCTCGGAAGTGCTAGCTGCACAGAGAAAAACACCCGCCAATGTGTCAGTGGGGTTCATTAACGCCAGCTGTTCCCCTGCTGTGTAGCCGGGAACGTGTCCTGCAAACACCACGCAGAGACAACAGACACTAAGCTGCCTCAAGTGCAAGCTTCGGCATACACTCTGCTCCTCCTTGATTACCTGGGCTCTTACACCACCAGTTGGTTCTTGGAAGTGCTAGCTGCACAGAGAAAAACACCTGCCAATGTGTCAGTGGGGTTCAGTAATGCCAGCTTGTTGTGAAATTGGATTCTGGGCTCCCCCGGTGGCCACTTGTGGAATTTAACTTGTGTGCATCATCCCCTCTGTTCACCTGCTCCTATCAGGATGTGGGAGTCGCTATATAACCTTGCTCCTCTGTCAGTTTCATGCCGGTCAACAATGTAATCAGTAGCCTTTCTGTGCATGTTCCTGCTACTAGACAACTCCCAGCTAAGTTGGACTTTTGTCCTTGTGTGTTTTTGCATTTTGTTCCTGTTCACAGCTGCTGTTTCGTTACTGTGTCTGGAAAGCTCTTGTGAGCGGAAATTGCCACTCTGGTGTTATGAGTTAATGCTAGAGTCTTAAAGTAATTTCTGGATGGTGTTTTGATAGGGTTTTCTGCTGACCATGAAAGTGTCCTTTCTGTCTTCATGCTATCTAGTAAGCGGACCTCGATTTTGCTAAACCTATTTTCATACTACGTTTGTCATTTCATCTTAAATCACCGCCAATATATGTGGGGGCCTCTGTCTGCCTTTTGGGAAAATTTCTCTAGAGGTGAGCCAGGACTGTCTTTTCCTCTGCTAGGATTAGGTAGTTCTCCGGCTGGCGCTGGGCATCTAGGGATAAAAAAACGTAGGCATGCTACCCGGCCACTTCTAGTTGTGCGGCAGGTTTAGTTCATGGTCAGTATAGTTTCCATCTTCCAAGAGCTAGTTCTCATATATGCTGGGCTATGTTCTCTCGCCATTGAGAATCATGACAGTTTGACCGGCCAAAAAAAGGGTTAAATTACTGGCTGAGAAAGGAGAGAAAAAAGAAGTCTGCTACAATTTTTTTTTTTTTTTTTTTCCCTCTAGTTCTGAGTGTGCTCTTAATTGAATCACTTGCTAGTCTGCCTATACTGCAGCCTTCCTCTCTTCCTCTCCTTCTAATCCTTGAATGGCTCTGTGTTCACCTGTTTCAAATGGATCTTCAGAGTGTAGCTACAGGTTTGAATAATCTCGCCACAAAGGTACAAAATTTGCAAGATTTTGTTGTTCATGCACCTATGTCTGAGCCTAGAATTCCTTTGCCTGAATTCTTCTCGGGGAATAGATCTCACTTTCAAAATTTTAAAAATAATTGCAAATTGTTTTTGTCCCTGAAGTCTCGCTCTGCCGGAGACCCTGCACAGCAGGTCAGGATTGTAATTTCCTTGCTCCGGGGCGACCCTCAAGACTGGGCTTTTGCATTGGCACCAGGGGATCCTGCGTTGCTCAATGTGGATGCGTTTTTTCTGGCCTTGGGGTTGCTTTATGAGGAACCTCATTTAGAGCTTCAGGCGGAAAAGGCCTTGATGTCCTTGTCTCAGGGGCAAGATGAAGCTGAAATATACTGCCAAAAATTCCGCAAATGGTCTGTGCTTACTCAGTGGAATGAGTGCGCCCTGGCGGCGATTTTCAGAGAAGGTCTCTCTGATGCCATTAAGGATGTTATGGTGGGGTTCCCTGTGCCTGCGAGTCTGAATGAGTCCATGACGATGGCTATTCAGATCGATAGGCGTCTGCGGGAGCGCAAACCTGTGCACCATTTGGCGGTGTCTACTGAGAAAACGCCAGAAAATATGCAATGTGATAGAATTCTGTCCAGAAGCGAGCGGCAGAATTTTAGACGAAAAAATGGGTTGTGCTTCTATTGTGGTGATTCAACTCATGTTATATCAGCATGCTTTAAGCGTACTAAGAAGCCTGACAAGTCTGTTTCAATTAGCACTTTACAGTCTAAGTTTATTCTATCTGTGACCCTGATTTGTTCTTTGTCATCTATTACCGCGGACGCCTATGTCGACTCTGGCGCTGCTTTGAGTCTTATGGATTGGTCCTTTGCCAAACGCTGTGGGTATGATTTGGAGCCATTAGAGGCTCCGATACCTCTGAAAGGGATTGACTCCACCCCATTGGCTAGTAATAAACCACAATACTGGACACAAGTGACTATGCGTGTTAATCCGGATCACCAGGAGGTTATTCGCTTTCTGGTGCTGTATAATCTACATGATGTTTTGGTGCTGGGATTGCCATGGCTGCAATCTCATAACCCAGTCCTCGACTGGAGAGCTATGTCTGTGTTAAGATGGGGATGTAAAGGAACTCATGGGGACGTACCTTTGGTTTCCATTTCATCATCTATTCCCTCTGAGATTCCTGAATTCTTGTCTGACTTTCGTGACGTTTTTGAAGAACCCAAGGTTGGTTCACTACCTCCGCACCGGGAGTGCGATTGTGCCATAGACTTGATTCCGGGTAGTAAATACCCTAAGGGTCGTTTATTTAATCTGTCTGTGCCTGAACACGCTGCTATGCGAGAATATATAAAGGAGTCCTTGGAAAAGGGACATATTCGTCCTTCGTCATCTCCCTTAGGAGCTGGTTTTTTCTTTGTGTCTAAGAAAGACGGCTCTTTGAGGCCGTGTATTGATTATCGACTTTTGAATAAAATCACGGTTAAATATCAATATCCGTTACCACTGCTTACTGATTTGTTTGCTCGTATAAAGGGGGCCAAGTGGTTCTCTAAGATTGATCTCCGTGGGGCGTATAATTTGGTGCGAATCAAGCAGGGGGATGAGTGGAAAACCGCATTTAATACGCCCGAGGGCCATTTTGAGTATTTGGTGATGCCTTTTGGTCTTTCAAATGCCCCTTCAGTCTTCCAGTCCTTTATGCATGACATTTTCCGTGATTATTTGGATAAATTTATGATTGTGTATCTGGATGATATTCTGATTTTTTCGGATGACTGGGACTCTCATGTCCAGCAGGTCAGGAGGGTTTTTCAGGTTTTGCGGTCTAATTCCTTGTGTGTGAAGGGTTCTAAGTGTGTTTTTGGGGTTCAGAAGATTTCCTTCTTGGGATACATTTTTTCCCCCTCTTCCATCGAGATGGATCCTGTCAAGGTTCAGGCTATTGGTGATTGGACGCAACCCTCTTCTCTTAAGAGTCTTCAGAAATTTTTGGGCTTTGCTAACTTTTATCGTCGATTTATTGCTGGTTTTTCTGATGTTGTAAAACCATTGACTGATTTGACTAAGAAGGGTGCTGATGTTGCTGATTGGTCCCCTGATGCTGTGGAGGCCTTTCGGGAGCTCAAGCGCCGCTTTTCTTCCGCCCCAGTGTTGCGTCAGCCTGATGTTGCTCTTCCTTTTCAGGTTGAGGTCGACGCTTCTGAAATCGGAGCTGGGGCGGTGTTGTCGCAGAGAAGTTCCGACTGCTCCGTGATGAGACCTTGTGCTTTTTTTTCCCGTAAATTTTCGCCCGCCGAGCGGAATTATGATATTGGGAATCGGGAGCTTTTGGCCATGAAGTGGGCTTTTGAGGAGTGGCGTCACTGGCTTGAGGGGGCCAGACATCAGGTGGTGGTATTGACTGACCACAAAAATTTAATTTACCTTGAGTCTGCCAGGCGCCTGAATCCTAGACAAGCGCGCTGGTCGTTGTTTTTCTCTCGGTTTAATTTTGTGGTGTCTTACCTACCGGGTTCTAAGAATGTTAAGGCGGATGCCCTTTCTAGGAGTTTTGAGCCTGACTCCCCTGGTAATTCTGAGCCAACAGGTATCCTTAAAGATGGAGTGATATTGTCTGCCGTTTCTCCAGACCTGCGGCGGGCCTTGCAGGAGTTTCAGGCGGATAGACCTGATCGTTGCCCACCTGGTAGACTGTTTGTTCCTGATGATTGGACCAGTAGAGTCATCTCTGAGGTTCATTCTTCTGCGTTGGCAGGTCATCCTGGAATCTTTGGTACCAGGGATTTGGTGGCAAGGTCCTTCTGGTGGCCTTCCCTGTCACGAGATGTGCGAGGCTTTGTGCAGTCTTGTGACGTTTGTGCTCGGGCCAAGCCTTGTTGTTCTCGGGCTAGTGGATTGTTGTTACCCTTGCCTATCCCGAAGAGGCCTTGGACGCACATCTCGATGGATTTTATTTCGGATCTGCCTGTTTCTCAGAAGATGTCTGTCATCTGGGTGGTGTGTGACCGTTTCTCTAAGATGGTCCATCTGGTTCCCTTGCCTAAGTTGCCTTCTTCTTCCGAGTTGGTTCCTCTGTTTTTTCAAAATGTTGTTCGTTTGCATGGTATTCCGGAGAATATCGTTTCTGACAGAGGGACCCAATTCGTGTCTAGATTTTGGCGGGCATTCTGTGCTAGGATGGGCATAGATTTGTCTTTTTCGTCTGCTTTCCATCCTCAGACTAATGGCCAGACCGAGCGGACTAATCAGACCTTGGAGACATATTTGAGGTGTTTTGTGTCTGCGGATCAGGATGATTGGGTTGCTTTTTTGCCTTTGGCGGAGTTCGCCCTCAATAATCGGGCCAGCTCTGCCACCTTGGTGTCCCCGTTTTTCTGTAATTCGGGGTTTCATCCTCGATTTTCCTCCGGTCAAGTGGAATCTTCGGATTGTCCTGGAGTGGATGCTGTGGTGGAGAGGTTGCATCAGATTTGGGGGCAGGTGGTGGACAATTTGAAGTTGTCCCAGGAGAAGACTCAGCTTTTTGCCAACCGCCGTCGTCGTGTTGGTCCTCGGCTTTGTGTTGGGGACTTGGTGTGGTTGTCTTCTCGTTTTGTCCCTATGAGGGTTTCTTCTCCTAAGTTTAAGCCTCGGTTCATCGGCCCGTACAAGATATTGGAGATTCTTAACCCTGTGTCCTTCCGTTTGGACCTCCCTGCATCCTTTTCGATTCATAATGTTTTTCATCGGTCATTGTTGCGCAGGTATGAGGTACCAGCTGTGCCTTCCGTTGAGCCTCCTGCTCCGGTGTTGGTTGAGGGTGAGTTGGAGTACGTTGTGGAAAAGATCTTGGACTCTCGTGTTTCCAGACGGAAACTCCAGTATCTGGTCAAATGGAAGGGATACGGTCAGGAGGATAATTCTTGGGTCACTGCCTCTGATGTTCATGCCTCCGATCTTGTCCGTGCCTTTCATAGGGCTCATCCTGATCGCCCTGGTGGTTCTGGTGAGGGTTCGGTGCCCCCTCCTTGAGGGGGGGGTACTGTTGTGAAATTGGATTCTGGGCTCCCCCGGTGGCCACTTGTGGAATTTAACTTGTGTGCATCATCCCCTCTGTTCACCTGCTCCTATCAGGATGTGGGAGTCGCTATATAACCTTGCTCCTCTGTCAGTTTCATGCCGGTCAACAATGTAATCAGTAGCCTTTCTGTGCATGTTCCTGCTACTAGACAACTCCCAGCTAAGTTGGACTTTTGTCCTTGTGTGTTTTTGCATTTTGTTCCTGTTCACAGCTGCTGTTTCGTTACTGTGTCTGGAAAGCTCTTGTGAGCGGAAATTGCCACTCTGGTGTTATGAGTTAATGCTAGAGTCTTAAAGTAATTTCTGGATGGTGTTTTGATAGGGTTTTCTGCTGACCATGAAAGTGTCCTTTCTGTCTTCATGCTATCTAGTAAGCGGACCTCGATTTTGCTAAACCTATTTTCATACTACGTTTGTCATTTCATCTTAAATCACCGCCAATATATGTGGGGGCCTCTGTCTGCCTTTTGGGAAAATTTCTCTAGAGGTGAGCCAGGACTGTCTTTTCCTCTGCTAGGATTAGGTAGTTCTCCGGCTGGCGCTGGGCATCTAGGGATAAAAAAACGTAGGCATGCTACCCGGCCACTTCTAGTTGTGCGGCAGGTTTAGTTCATGGTCAGTATAGTTTCCATCTTCCAAGAGCTAGTTCTCATATATGCTGGGCTATGTTCTCTCGCCATTGAGAATCATGACACCAGCTGTTCCCCTGCTGTGTAGCCGGCAACGTGTCCTGCAAACACCACACAGACACAAAGCTGCCTTCAGTGCAGGCTTCGGCCTACACTCTGCCCCTCTGCTCCTCCTTGATTCCCTGGGCTCTAACACCACCAGTTGGTGCTCAGAAGTGCTAGCTGCACAGAGAAAAACACCCGCCAATGTGTCAGTGGGGTTCAGTAATGCCAGCTGTTCCCCTGCTGTGTAGCCAGCAAAGTGTCCTGCAAATGCCACGCAGACACAACAGACACTAAGCTGCCTCCAGTGCAGGCTTCAGCCTACACTCTGCTCCTCCTTCATTCCCTGGGTTCTAACACAGCCAGTTGGTGCTCGGAAGTGCTAGCTGCACAGAGAAAAACACCCGCCAATGTGTCAGTGGGGTTCAGTAATGACAGCTGTTTCCCTGCTGTGTAGCCGGCAACATGTCCTGCAAATGCCAAGCAGACACAAAGGTGACTCCAGTGCAGGCTTCGGCCTACACTCTGCTCCTCTGCTCCTCCTTGATTCCCTGGGTTCTAACACCACCAGTTGGTGCTCGGAAGTGCTAGCTGCACAGAGAAAAACACCCGCCAATGTGTCAGTGGGGTTCAGTAACGCCAGCTGTTCCCCTGCTGTGTAGCCGGCAACGTGTCCTGCAAATGCCAAGCAGACACAAAGCTGCCTCCACTGCAGGCTTCGGCCTACACTCTGCTCCTCTGCTCCTCCTTGATTCCCTGGGCTCTAACACCACCAGTTGGTGCTCGGAAGTGCTAGCTGCACAGAGAAAAACACCCGCCAATGTGTCAGTGGGGTTCAGTAAAGCCAGCTGTTCCCCTGCTGTGTAGCTGGCAACAACGAGTCCTGCAAACGCCACGCAGACACAAAGCTGCCTCCAGTGCAGGCTTCGGCCTAAACTCTGCTCCTCCTTGATTCCCTGGGCTCTAACACAGCCAGTTGGTGCTCGGAAGTGCTAGCTGCACAGAGAAAAACACCCGCCAATGTGTCAGTGGGGTTCAGTAATGACAGCTGTTCCCCTGCTGTGTAGCCGGCAACATGTCCTGCAAATGCCAAGCAGACACAAAGGTGCCTCCATTGCAGGCTTCGGCCTACACTCTGCTCCTCCTTGATTCCCTGGGCTCTAACACCACCAGTTGGTGCTTGGAAGTGCTAGCTGCACAGAGAAAAACACCCGCCAATGTGTCAATGGGGTTCAGTAACGCCAGCTGTTCCCCTGCTGTGTAGCTGGAAATGAGTCCTGAAAACGCCACGCAGACACAAAGCTGCCTCCAGTGCAGGCTTCGGCCTACACTCTGCTCCTCTGCTCCTCCTTGATTCCCTGGGCTCTAACACCGCCAGTTGGTACTCGGAAGTGCTAGCTGCAAAGAGAAAAACACCCGCCAATGTGTCAATGGGGTTCAGTAACGCCAGCTGTTCCCCTGCTGTGTAGCTGGCAACAACGAGTCCTGAAAATGCCACGCAGACACAAAGCTGCCTCCAGTGCAGGCTTCGGCCTACACTCTGCTCCTCTGCTCCTCCTTGATTCCCTGGGCTCTAACACCACCAGTTGGTGCTCGGAAGTGCTAGCTGCACAGAGAAAAACACCCGCCAATGTGTCAATGGGGTTCAGTAATGCCAGCTGTTCCCCTGCTGTGTAGCTGGCAACAACGAGTCCTGAAAACGCCACGCAGACACAAAGCTGCCTCCAGTGCAGGCTTCGGCCTACACTCTGCTCCTCTGCTCCTCCTTGATTCCCTGGGCTCTAACACTGCCAGTTGGTGCCCAGAATTGCTGGCTGCACAGAGAAAAACACTCGCCAATGTGTCAGTGGGTTCAGTAACGCCAGATGTACCCCTGCTGTGTAGCCAGCAACGTGTCCTGCAAATGCCACGCAGACACAAAGCTGCCTCCAGTGCAGGCTTTGGCCTACACTCTGCTCCTCTGCTCCTTCTTGATTCCCTGGGCTCTAACACCACCAGTTGGTGCTCGGAAGTGCTAGCTGCAGAGAAAAACACCCGCCAATGTGTCAGTGGGGTTCTGTAACGCCAGCTGTACCCCTGCTGTGTAGCTGGCAACAACGTGTCCTGCAAACGCCACGCAGACACAAAGCTGGCTCCAGTGCAGGCTTCGGCCTTCCCTCTGCTCCTCTGCTTCTCCTTGATTCCCTGGGCTCTAACACCGCCGATTGGTGCCCGGAAGTGCTGACTGCACAGAGAAAAACACTCGCCAATGTGTCAGTGGGGTTCAGTAACGCCAGCTGCTCCCCTGCTGTGTAGCCAGCAATGTGTCCTGCAAACGCCACGCAGACACAACAGACACTAAGCTGCCTCAAGTGCAGGCTTCGGCCTACACTCTGCTCCCCCTGCTGACCCTTTGCTCCAACACCACTAGTTGGGGCTCTAGGAAGACAATCTTGAATAGGTCCCCATCCTGGTTCCAGTACCGTCAGCTGGTTCCGGGTAGAGCCTTTGGCTTAGGTGCCTCCTTCTGGGTATCTGAGTTCCACCAATGTCAGGTGGTCCTTGGTAGTGCTTTCAGGCACGGGTATCTCCTGCTTAGTAACCGGGTTCCAGTAATGTCAGCTGGTCCTCAGTAGTTCCATTGGCTCTTGGACCTTCGGTTACCCATCAAGGTTCCAGTACCGTCAGCTGGTTCTCGGCAGTGTCTTTTGCTCTTGTACCTTCTGCTCCCCATCCTGGTTCCAGTACCGTCAGCTGGTTCCGGGCAGAGCCTTTGGCTTAGGTGCCTCCTTCTGGGTATCCGAGTTCCACCAATGTCAGGTGGTCCTTGGTAGTGCTTTCTGGCACGGGTACCTCCTGCTTAGTAACCGGGTTCCAGTAACGTCAGCTGGTCCTCGGTAGTTCCTTTGGCTCTTGGACCTTCGGGTAGCCATCCGAGTTCCAGTTCCATCAGCTTGTTCTCGGCATTTTCTCAGCCTACTTGAACCTTCTGCTACATTTCCAAGTTCAAGACCCTAAAGACGACGACCCGGAAGACCGAGAAGCAGAAGAACAAGAGGCTGCAGAACAAAGAGCAGAAGAACATTAAGCATAAGACTAAACATCAGAGCAAAAGATATTATCTAAATTATAAGCAGAAGAAGACTAAGCAGTGTATGGGGGTGAGTCCGTTCCTCCTCGTGGTGCCCCTGGAAAAAGCCTGCTGCTGCAGGCCTAACTGAACGCGGACAAATACTGTTGTAACTCTTTTGTGACAGGCAGAACGGAACGTGTAATCTTCAAACTGTTATACATAACAACGACAGGAATGCCTGTCACAAATAAGAATATGATGAAGAAGTAGAATATGAAGATGAATAACAGTTTAATAACAAGAATATGAAGAATGTAACAAGAAAAATAAGAGGTAGAAGATGAAGAAGAAGATGAATAAGGTGAAGAAGAAGTTGATGTCAAAGATGCTGCTGCTGAGGATGATGAAGAAAGTGTTGGAGAAGGAAAAAAGAAGGTGAAGGGCATGGAAGTAGTGAAACATCAATATCTGACAAAATAAAAAAAAACTTAACATTATCAATATCTTTGTAACTCCGAACGTCTTAAAAAAAAAATTAAAATTCCTGCTATTCTGTTTGATTGGGCTAAACCTCTATGCCTTTAATGTCTCCGCCACCTCCCCCAATACATCCTACATTATTCTTAGTTGTTTTCCTTCATGTAGAATGAACCTACAAGGAAAGAAAGGGTTTATTTTAATTCTGATATTTTGGTCCCATTGACTTGCATTGGTATTGGGTATCGGTATCGGCGATATCCGATATTTTTGGAATATCGGCCGATCCAATCCGATACCGATACTTCGGATATATCGGAAGGTATCGCTCAACACTAGTCATAATACCTCTGTTAGCATATGCCATATACTTTTCATATATGCAGCACCCCAGTAGGTGAGGGGAACAACTGGGTATTAAATATGTGTCTGACGGTGAAATCACTGGCCCTTCCCCTGTGTTACATCATTCCCACTCTGCTGTCCAGGAAGAAGGCGCTGAGTCCTCCTGTCTACAATCTGCAGTTGCACAAACACAACAGTCAGCAACCACGTCCTGTTCGTTGTCCCAGCACAGCGTTCAATTGTCCCCTGTCAGCATATACTGTATGTCTGTTCACAAATTCTTAGTTAAATAGGGCATACATATTTGTTATCAATTCACATTGTCCAGTGCTGGACAGAGACCATTGCTGACTTTTCCAGGCTCCTAAATGAGATTTGTGTCTCTTTATTAAACTGTTGCTTCCCTTACAGTTTCTAAATTTGGATCCTTACAAAAAATGGTGGTGGTGTATATTTTAGGTATGGCTAAGAGAGTGGATCAATATGCTCCACAGACCTATTCATGCCCCAGCTTTACACATATTGTAAGATGGTCATTGCCACGCTAAGGCATTTATCTGAGCTCTGTAGCAATGCCTGTCGCCTGAGTAATACACTCCACAGACCTCGACACTCTCTGGAACATATCCTGTAATTATTCCATTGTTGCTCAAAACCATGTAAAATATACACTCTGCCTGGTTGGGTAGTGTCCAGAAGAAGTGCGTAGGCTTGTGTGGATTGATCAATGGCACTCCTGTCTCTTTCACTTGAGAAATGAGGCTTGTACATGTTCCTGACATGAGTTTCGGGCCTGACAGACTGACCTCAATACAGGCCCTCGCTTGCATACACTATATTCTGAATTTAATTGTAATGATTTTGGTGTCTGGCATAATCCAATTTACTGACATTGATCATACAGCTTACACAACTCCTGTATTATATTCACCTTACAGTGGCTTCACCCGCTATGACAGTGGTTCCATTGGGATCGGGTGGCAAAAATGAACTATGGACCTTACAAATGCAGGTTTCACATCGCCTGGTGGCCCTCTGAAAAATAAAAGTGAGGGCCATGCGGTGGACATGTGGTGGAGGGCAAAGCCCAAAATTCAAATTTGCATGTTTGAAATGGCATTCTAAAGGGATGGAGAATATTTATTCCACTATATCGCTAACTATTCGGCATGAGGAAGGGACCTCCCAAATGTAGGATTGAGAGCCCTCACAAATGTTGAAGGAAAAACTAAAGCAAATATGCTTCTTGTGAACATTTGCTAAAGGGGAAGTATATTTTTTTTTAATTAGTGTTATATATATGTAATTATGAAGGAAAACATTTTCTTAGCATTTTTCCCTTCAAAAAATGTTTTGACTTGGTTTGGTATATCCGTAAAACCGCTGCAATAGTCTGACAACGTTATTCCAAGAAATCATATATGAGTCAGGCTTGCAGGCATCTTCTCCAAGCTGTTCCCTTTTAGTTTTATCTCTTTTTCATTAATTTCACTTTTTTTCTCTTGTCTCCAGACCTGTTTGTTGGGTCCAGCAGAAAAATATTTGTCTTTCCCACTAACTTGCATTGGATTTGTTATTCTGTACGAATACACGGATATTAGAAATTATTTGTGCTGATATTCCTGACATTGAATAGTTCACTATTTGATCATCACTGTTTATAACACCAGCTTGAAAAATGATTTTAAAATCTGAAATGTTGGCCTACAGAAATGTATGTGTCACGACACAGCTGTCGGGTGACCCAGGAAGGGGCTTCTTTTCTGGCCCTAACACTAGGGAGGCGCCCTAGCTCTCCCTGTTTCCCAGAATACTTCAGATGGTGAAGACGCTGGGGCCTCCAAACTTACCTTATCTTCTAAATTATCCCTCCAACTGTTGTCTTCTCCCACCCAGGGAGAAGGGGTTGCTACTGTGCACCGCAGTACACCAACCTGACATACAGGGCGGAAAAGACAATAGGTAGCTGAAAACTCCACACACCAAATATTCACTCACATATAACAAAGGAATCCACCAGTATGTGCAGGAAAGGGAAGAAACCAAAATAGGAAAGGATAAGAAATTACAAAGCATACAAACCAAACAACAGTCACTTATAACTCCTCCAGCAATTGTTCTCATACCAAATTTTCTCCCTCCTTTAGCCATGCAGCAAAAAGCTAACTCTGATGAGGATTAGTAATAGAACCCAGATTATATAGGGAAAAGGGGTGGCTAATAGTGTTGAGCGATACCTTCCGATACTTGAAAGTATCGGTATCGGATAGTATCGGCCGATATCCGAAAAATATCGGATATCGCCGATACCGATACCCGATACCAATACAAGTCAATGGGACACAAGTATCGGAAGGTATCCTGGATGGTTCCCAGGGTCTGAAGGAGAGGAAACTCTCCTTCAGTCCCTGGGATCCATATTCATGTGTAAAATAAAGAATAAAAATAAAAAATAGGGATATACTCACCCTCGGACGCGCCCTGGTAGTAACCGCTGTAACCGGCAGCCTCCGTTCCTAAGAATGAGCGCGTGAAGGACCTTCGATGACGTCGCGGCTTGTGATTGGTCGCGTGAGCGCTCATGTGACCGCTCATGTGACCAATCACAAGCCGCGACGTCATCGAAGGTCTTTCACCCCTGCATTCTTAGGAACGGAGGCACCGCTAAGAGCAGGGGCCGCCAGACGGGTGAGTATATCAGTATTTTTTATTTTTATTATTTATTTTATACATGAATATGGATCCCAGGGCCTGAAGGAGAGTCTCCTCTCCTCCAGACCCTGGGAACCATATGCACCGCACACTTCCGATTCCGATTTCCGATTTCACAAAAATATCGGAACTCGGTATTGGAATTCCGATACCGCAAGTATCGGCCGATACCCGATACTTGCGGTATCGGAATGCTCAACACTAGTGGCTAACCAAGTACAGCTGACCACAGGGATTTCCAACATGGCCGAATAACCGTTGTTCTGCTAGAAGAAATAAAGACCTTTAATAAGCCAGACAAGTGCTTCTACTCAGCATCAGAGTAGGAGCAACAAGATGCTGTGGTCCTCCGCTCCATCGCGGTAACCCAGTGACAGTATGTTCAGTAAATGGACTCAATACTCGGTCTGTATTCTTTTGCATCAATTACTGCATTATTACAGTGTGGCATGGAAGCAATCAGCCTGCAGCACTGCTGAGGTGTTATGAAAGCCCAGGTTGCTTTGATAGCACCCTTCAGTTTATCTGCATTGTTGGGTCTGGTGTCTCTCATCGTCTTCTTGACAATACACCATAGATTCTCTATGGGGTTAAGGTCAGGCACGTTTGAAGGCCAATCAAGCACAGTGATACTGTTGTTATTAAACCAGGTATTGATACTTTTAGCAGTGTGGACAGGTGCCAAGTCCTGCTGGGGAAATAAATTTCCATCTCCTAAAAGCTTATCGGCAGAGGGAAGCATGAAGTGCTCTAAAATTTCCTGGGAGACGGCTGCACTGAGTTTGGTCTTAATAATACACAGTGGACTTACACTAGCAGATGGCATGCCTTCCCAAACCTTCACTGATTGTAGAAACTTCAAACTAGACCTCAAGCAGCTTGGAATTTGTGAATCTCCATTCTTCCTTCAGAATCTAGGACCCTGATTTCCAAATGAAATGCAAAATTTACTTTAATCTGAAAACAACACCTTGGAACACTGAGCAACAGTCCAGTTCTTTTTCTCCTTGGCCCAGGTACGATGCTTCTGGGGTTGTCTAATAGTCTTGAGTGGTTTGACACAAGGAATGTGACACTTGTAGCCCATGTCCTGGATATGTCTGTGTGTGGTGGCTCTTGAAGCAATGACTCCAGCAGCAGTACACTCCTTGTGAATCTCCCCCAAATTTTTGAACGGTCTTCTCTTAACAATCCTTTCAAAGTTGCAGTTATCCCATTGCTTGTGCACCTTTTTCTGCCACACTTTTCTTTCCACTCAACTTTCCATTAATATGCTTGGATACAGCACTCTGTGAACAGCCAGCTTCTTTAGCAATGACCTTTGGTGACTTACCCTCCTTGTGGAGTCTGTCAGTGAATGCCTTCTGGACATCTGTCAAGTCAGCAGTCTTCCCCATGATTATGAAGCCTACTGATACAGACTAAGGGACCTTTTTAAATGCCTGGGAATCTGTTGCCGGTGTTTTTATTAATTATTTAAATTTACTGAGATAACGACTTTTGTGTTTTCATTGGCTGTAAGCCATAATCATCAACATTAACAGAAATAAACACTTGGAATATATCACTCTGTGATGACTCTATATAATATATGAGTTACACTTTTTGTATTGACGAGCTGAAATAGGTTAACTTTTTGATGATATTCCAATTTTGTGAGAAACACATGTATATTGTACATAGATAGATACATGGATATAATGCCAGTTTTCAATGTGTACGGGACCTGACACATTTGGTTTCAATATATTTTCTATTTTGTAGATATTTCTCTTACATGATGTATTGTTGGAAAATGCAACTCAATTCTTTGATTAAAAATGACAGTATGCAAAGTTAAACATTAGTGGCTCCAGTGATTAAATCATTCTGTTTTATTCTAGTCTGAATTATTTTTTTACAGGAAAGAACAAAAATTAATGACCCCTTGTTTCCCAAGGTCCTGAATAAATTGCATGGTATTGATCTTTATACAAATGATCTGCTTCCTTAATTACAATGTATAGCGGAAACAGTCTGTGCATGAGAACATTTTGCCATCCATTATTATCACAGAGGATGCATAAAACTCTGTAATGTAAATAAATAAAAAAACAAACCAATATATCTTAAAGGCATTTTAAGAAAGAAATTTTGTATCATGTCCTGCAACTGTATAATTCTTTGTGAGAATTATTAGCATTTATTAGCATTTATTGACTGCTGCACATCACAGTAATGGTTGAGATGAGATATATTTGAAGAATAAATATATTTGTCTTGTTTCGTAATTATTGTGCTATGAAAAATAACAGGAAGTGCAGCACCAAAGTTGAATATAAATTAGGAAAAAGAATAAATACGATATTTTTGTGTAAATCTTCCCAAACTTATTTACTGAAGAAATTTACAAATATCCACTAGATGCAATAAATTCTGAAATGAAATCACATCAGTGAAATCCAAAAGGAACCCCCCAAAGATGCTCTGGTAGTAAAAAGTAAAACAATAAACTAGTGAACTTGTTTTAGAAAATTCATGAACTAAGTCTGGCTTCTAGTTTCTGCATTCCCTTAGGTTTCAGTAACTGTAACATTATAAGCAAGGTAGTGTATGGACGACAGTGCCTGTGTTGAGTTTAACAGTTTTCCAATGGTCAATCATTCTGGGCTTTGGAAATTCACAAATCTGCAGTTAACTTCAGAATACCAGTTAATATTATGGAAAATGTGGACATATTCATCTCTGAATTACAAAAAGAAAAGTGTTCCAGACTTCATTAATGTTAAACACTTGTATTCCATTCTTCGATCAGCAGTGTGAATAGGGGTTAAGTTGTGATTGTGGCATAACCCTTTTAAACATTGTTTAAGACTTTATGGTGGTGAGTTTATTTTTCATTTTAATGTCATTAAACAATATTATTTTTAAATTCTAAAACCATGCAGTTTTACTGTAAAACTGATACTTTTTTGTTCAAACTAATTTTCTTTTCCATAGTGATCTCATTATCATCAATATTTAGAGTTGAGAGTCCTCAGTGGTTGATACTCTCAATTCTGAATATTTTTCTGTCAGACCAGGTTGTTCGACAGACAGTGGTAATTCCGCTTTTGTCCACTATGCGCTCATTGGCGTCGGCAAGATTTTATCTAGCTGGTCTGGGGTTAATTTACCTGGTGCTCGGATTGGAAGCTGAGCCATGCCCACTGCCTTTAAATAGTTCCCCTGAACATTGGGCGTCGCCGATTATAGCTTCTGTCTTGTGCGTGGTTATCTCGGTCTGGAGTGGTGAGCTAGTAGTTGGAGTATCGTTGCTGGTGGTGTATTTCCCTTTGTCTTATTTTCTCCTTCCCATATTTGTATTTGTTTTTGCCCTTTGCACTTATCGTGTATTCCTGAGTGACTGCGGCGTGGTGCTTATTTTTCCGTTATCCTTGTCTGTGCTAACTGTGGGTATTGGAGTGTGGTCTCTTCACTGGGTGGTGGGGTGGTGGTTTCAGCCTAGGGTTGAAACAGGAGATAGGGCGAGGGTGGAGGCCCAGACATGCACACCATCAGTGTAAACTCTGGGAGAGGGTCAGTCAGGGTTTCCCTAGTCTGAGGGAAATCGCAGGGGCCTGGGTTATTAGCTCTTTCCTACCTAGGTCTCCCGTGACACAAGGTACAAAGATATATATCTTTCCTGGATCTCATTATCATCAGTCATTCAAATGAAAGGTAACACCTATATATAGATAAATGCAATATCACAGTGTTCATAATAACCTCTTAATCCTCTGAGCTTTTTTCGGTTTTGCTTTTTCATTTTTTGCTCCCCTTCTTCCCAGAGCCATAACTTTATTATTTTTTCCATCAATATGGCCATGTGAGAGCTTGTTTTTTGCAGGACAAGTTGTACTTTTAATGACACATTGGTTTTACCATGTCATGTACTAGAAAATGGGAAAACAAATCCAAGTGTGGTGAAATTGCAAAAAAAGTGCAATCCCACACTTGTTTTTTGTTTGGCCTTTTTAGTAGGTGCTAAAACTGACCTGCCATTATGATTCTACAGCTCATTACGAGTTCATAGACACCAAACATGTCTAGGTTCTTTTTTATCTAAGTGCTGAAAAAAATTCTAAACATTGTTATAAAAAAAAATTGTGCCAATTTCCTATAATTGTAGCATCTCCATTTTTCGTGATCTTGGGAAAGGTGAGGGCTTATTTCTTGCACACCAAGCTGACATATTTAATGTTACCATTTGGGTGCAGATGCTATTTTTTGACCGCCCATTATTGCATTTTAATGCAATGTCTCAGTGACAAAAAAAATGTAATTTTGGCATTTTTGACTTTTTTCTCGCTGCGTCGTTTAGTGATCAGGTTAGTCCATTTTTTTATTGATAGATTGGGCGATTCTGAACTCGGCAATACCAGATATGTGTAGGTTTGATTTTATGTTGAATGGGGTGAAATGGGTGTGATTTGAACTTTTATTCTACTACATAGAAGCGATCGCCGACCACTGAGTGGCACTCACAGCAAGCTGACACTGACAACCATAGAGGTCCAGGAGACCTCGGGTTGTCATGTCGACACACCGGTGACGCAGGTCACTGGTGTGTGTATTTCCGGCGTGATCGCTGGAAGCGCTTGTTAAATGCAGCTGTCAGAGTTTGATAGCGGCATTTAACTAATTAATAGCCGCGGGTGGAGCGCAATTCCACCAGCGGCTATTGCGGGCACATGTCAGCTGTTCAAAACAGCTGACATGTCTCGGGAAAGATGTTGGCTCACCACCGGAGCCCACATCAAAGGGAGGGATACCAAAATCGGTGCACTATTATGCCCAATGTCAGTAAGGGGTTACTTTTTTTATTAATTCCTCATATTTGAGGTAGCTACTAAACAAAGATAAGTTTAGATATTGTTATATACAGCACTAGACACTTTTTAGAGGCTCTCTAAGCTAGTTGACATCACTGATATGTAGGTCATATCACCGGTTTTGCTAGTACGTGATTTACCGGTATCTCTACTTCGCATTGATATGCCGTGCCTTTATGTAGTGATAGCTTCTGGCAGCCTGGACCGCCCTCTATGTGAGCCACACTGCTGCGTTACTTTTTATTCTTGCATTTTAATCTCTATGAATAAAAGTTAGTTTTAATTTATGGATCTCTTCATTGTCCCTTTTTACTTGAAATGGGATGTATGTATTATTCATTCTTAACAATGTGTAAATAGCTTTAGTGAAAGCGTGTTCGGCGAATAATGTATTGTTGCAGTGATGGAGCAGGTGAGCTATGTACATCACCTAATGTAAATGGTGATACCTCGTTAATCTGCCTCCAGTTATCTAAGGGTGCTTTCACACTGCGTTTTGTGTCCCTGTCAGAACATATGTCCGAGATCCTCTTCAAAACAGGGTCCAGACGTATGTACCGGCAGGGCCATAGACTACAATGGCAATGACAGAGCGCTCTGCTGTCACCGTTGCAGTCTGCGGCCCAGTCGGCGCATATTTCCAGACCCCATTTTGCGGGGGATTTCAGACCTATGCCTCAATGGGGACACACAAAAAATCCATCCTGATGAAGTGTCAGTCTAGTGTGAGGCTTAGTGGCCATTGTGACTACTTTACAATTTCAGTATTTCTTTAAACCTTTTGACAGTAACATAAAAAAATAGAAAATGTTAAATGTGTTCTAATAAAAATAGGCTTAATGTTTTTAAACATTAGGTCATTTAATGATAATACATTCCCATCAATGAATGTAAAGAAGATAACTAGTGATATTACACTGTGGTAGGGTAATGTTATGATCTGGTGACCTTGGAGCCGCATGAAACTTTCTCTGGAGTCGGTGGTACCTGTACTGACCGCAAATCCTGAACTAACACCGCAACTAGAAGTAGCCGTGGGGTGTGCCTAACATACCCTAGACACCTCGACAGAGCCGGAGGACTAAATACCCCTATAGATGGAAATAGGAATGCTACCTTGCCTCAGAGCAGACCCCCAAAGGATAGGCGGCCCCCCACGAATAATGACTGTGAGTAGGAGAAGAATAGACACACGCAGATAGAAAGGAGGATTTAGCAAAAGAGGCCACTCTAGCTAAATAGGAAAGGATAGGACAGATTACTAGGCGGTCAGTATTAAAACCCTTCCAAAAATATCCACAGCAGATAATACAAAAAGTTCCACAATCTAACTAAAGACATGGAATGTATATCTGCCACTCCAGAGAATCCAACAAGACTGAGAAAATACTGACACAATCTAAGCTGGACAAGAAAACACAAAGAATAGCACTGAATTGTGAAGCACATAGCATGTGTGCCACAAGAAAAAAAACCCAGACACTTTGCTGATTTGGCAGAAAGGCAGGAGGAACCAAGCAGAGGTCCAACACCTCCCAACAACAATTGACAACTGGCAAGGACTAATGAATCCTGCACGCCTAAATACCCCAGTCAGAACTACAATCAGCAGATACACCTGACCACGACTGCAACTCAGGGGCAACTGCATTAGCACCTACAACCACCGAAGGGAGCCCAAAAGCAGAATTCACAACAGTACCCCCCCTTGAGGAAGGGTCACCGAACCCTCACCAGAGCCCCCAGGCCGATCAGGACGAGCCAGATGAAAAGCATGAACCAAATCAGCAGCATGGACATCAGAAGCAAAAACCCAAGAATTATCCTCCTGGCCATAACCCTTCCATTTGACAAGGTACTGAAGCCTCCGCCTCGAAAAACGAGAATCCAAAATCTTCTCAACCACATACTCAAACTCCCCATCAACCAAAACAGGGGCCGGAGGATCAACAGAGGGAACAACGGGCACCACATATTTCCACAATAAAGATCTATGGAAGACATTATGGATAGCAAAAGAGGCCGGAAGCGCCAATCGAAAAGACACCGGATTAACAATCTCAGAAATCCTATAAGGACCAATAAACCGAGGCTTAAACTTAGGGGAAGAGACCTTCATAGGAACATGACGGGAAGACAACCAAACCAAATCCCCAACCCGAAGCCGGGAACTGTTGTGAATTCCACTCTTGGGCTCCCTCCGGTGGTTATAAGTGGTAATGTTGTGAGTTCTGATCTTGGGCTCCCTCCGGTGGTTATAAGTGGTACTGCTGCTCCTTTGGATTTCAGCAATTATCAGGTGCGTCCACTTATTACCAGTTCTGATTGGGCTATTTAATCTGGCTAGACCCTTTCCTTAGTGTCAGTTGTCAATTGTTCTTTTGTGGATTCACATCTCTGCTTGGATTCTCCTGCTATACTGACCAAATCATCAAAGATAAGTCCTGGCTTGGTTTTTTGCAGTCCACATGCTGTGGACTTAATAGTTCAGTGCATTTTATGTTTTCTCTTGTCCAGCTTTGTCAGTATGGATTTATTCAGTTAAGCTGGAAGCTCTGGAGAAGCAGATTTACCCTCCACACCTTTAGTCAGGTGTGGAGATTTTTGTAATCTCTGTGGTGGATTTTTCTAGTATTTTAATACTGACCGCACAGTATTCTGTCCTGTACTTTCTATCTAGCTAGAGTGGCCTCCTTTGCTAAATCCTGGTTTCATTCTGCGTTTGTTATTTTCCTCTCCTCTCACAGTCAATATTTGTGGGGGGCTGTCTATCCTTTGGGGATTTTCTCTGAGGCAAGATAGCTTTCCTATTTCTATCTTTAGGGGTATTTAGTCCTCCGGCTGTGACGAGGTGTCTAGGCAGTGTTAGGAACATCCAACGGCTACTTCTAGTTGTTGTGTTAAGTTCAGGGTCTGCGGTCAGTACAGGTACCACCTCCTCCAGAGCACGTCCCATGTTGCTCCTAAACCACCAGATCATAACAGGGAACCAACACACCGACGACGGTTAGCAAAACGTTGAGCCTCCTCCTGAGACAACACCAAATTGTCCACCACATGAGCACAAATCTGCTGCAACCTGTCAAACACAGAATCCACACCAGGACAGTCAGAAGGCTCAACCTGCCCAGAAGAAAAACGAGGATGAAAACCAAAATTACAAAAAAAAGGCGAAACCAAAGCAGCCGAACTAGCCCGATTATTAAGGGCAAACTCGGCCAATGGCAAAAAGGCCACCCAATCATCCTGATCGGCTGACACAAAGCATCTCAAATAAGTCTCCAAAGTCTGATTAATTCGCTCGGTCTGGCCATTTGTCTGAGGATGAAATGCAGACGCAAAAGACAAATCAATGCCCAGCCTAGCACAAAAGGCCCGCCAAAACCTAGAAACAAACTGGGAACCTCTGTCGAACACAATATTCTCCGGAATACCATGCAAACGAACAACATGCTGAAAAAACAATGGAACCAACTCTGAAGAGGAAGGCAATTAAGGCAAAGGCACCAAATGAACCATCTTAGAAAACCGGTCACAAACAACCCAGATAACCGACATCCTCTGGGAAACCGGAAGATCAGAAATAAAATCCATAGAAATATGCGTCCAGGGCCTCTCCGGGACCGGCAATGGCAAAAGTAACCCACTAGCACGGGAACAACAAGGCTTGGCCCGCGCACAAGTCCCACAGGACTGCACAAAAGAACGCACATCACGTGACAGCGAAGGCCACCAAAAGGACCTACCAACCAAATCTCTGGTACCAAAAATACCAGGATGACCAGCCAACACAGAACAGTGAACCTTAGAAATCACTATACTAGTCCATCTGTCAGGAACAAACAATTTCCCCACAGGACAGTGGTCAGGTCTATCAGCCTGAAATTCCAGAAGAACCCGCCGTAAATCAGGGGAAATGGCAGAAAGGACCACCCCTTCTTTCAGAATGCCGACCGGTTCAAGGACCTCAGGAGAATCAGGCAAAAAACTCCTAGAAAGGGCATCAGCCTTAATATTCTTAGAACCCGTAAGATACGATACCATGAAATCAAAATGGGAAAAAAACAAGGACCATCGAGCCTGTCTAGGACTCAGCCATTAGGCAGACTCGAGGTAAATCAAATTCTTATGATCGGTCAGGACCACAATACGGTGCTTAGCTCCCTCAAGCCAATGTCGCCACTCCTCAAACACCCACTTCATAGCCAACAACTCCCGATTGCCGACATCATAATTGCGTTCAGCAGGCGAAAACTTGCGGGAGAAGAAGGCACACGGTTTCATCAAAGAACCAACAGAATCCCTCTGAGACAAAACGGCCCCTGCCCCAATCTCAGAAGCATCAATCTCAACCTGAAACGGAAAAGAAACATCTGGTTGGCGCAACACCGGAGCAGAAGTAAATCGGGGTTTAAGCTCCTGAAAGGCAGAGACAGCCGCAGAGGACCAATTCGCCACATCAGCGCCTTTTTTCATCAAATCAGTCAAGGGTTTAACCACGCTGGAGAAGTTAGCAATGAAACAACGATAAAAATTCACAAAACCCAAAAATTTCTGAAGGCTCTTCACGGATGTGGGTTGAATCCAATCATGAATGGCCTGAACCTTAACCGGATCCATCTCCATAGATGAGGGAGAAAAAATAAAGCCCACAAAAGAAACCTTCTGCACCCCAAAGAGACACTTAGACCCCTTCACAAACAAGGCATTGTCACGAAGGATCTGAAATACCATCCTGACTAGTGTTGAGCATTCCGATACTGCAAGTATCGGGTATCGGCCGATACTTGCTGTATCGGAATTCCGATACCGAGATCCGATATTTTTGTGATATCGGGTATCGGTATCAAAACAACATTAATGTAAAAATGTGTAAAAGAGAGAATTAAAATAAAAAATATTGCTATACTCACCTCTCCGACGCAGCCTGCACCTTACCGAGGGAAGCGGCAGCGTTCTTTGTTTAAAATTTGCGCTTTTCTTTCCTTTACGTGAGTCCCGGCTTGTGATTGGTTGCGTGCCGCCCATGTGACCGGGACGCAACCAATCACAGCAAGCCGTGACGTAATTTCAGGTCCTTCAGGATTTTAAAATTACGTTCCGGCGTTGTGATTGGTTGCGTCGCAGTCACATGGGCGACGCAACCAATCACAGCAAGCCGTGACGTAATTTCAGGTCCTTAAGGATTTTAAAATTACGTCCCAGCTTTGTGATTGGTTGCGTCGCAGTCACATGGGAGACGCAACCAATCACAAGCCGTGACGTTACGGGAGGCTGGACACGCGCGCATTTTAAAATGGGCGCGTGTCCAGCCTCCCGTGACGTCCCGGCTTGTGATTGGTTGCGCCGCGATCAACCAATCACAAGCCGGGAGGCTGGACACGCGCGCATTTTAAAATTTTAAAATGCGCGCGTGTCCAGCCTCCCGGCTTGTGATTGGTTGACCGCGGCGCAACCAATCACAAGCTGGGACGTCACGGGAGGCTGGACACGCGCCCATTTTAAAAAGCGCGCGTGTCCAGCCTCCCGTGACGTCACGGCTTGTGATTGGTTAATGGCGGCCATGTTGCCGGGACGCGGACCAATCACAGCAAGCCGTGACGTAATTTCGTCACGGCTTGCTGTGATTGGTCCGCGTCCCGGCAACATGGCGCCGTGACTAATCATAAGCCGGGACGTCACTGGAGGCTGGACACGCGCGCTTTTTAAAAAGCGCGCGTGTCCAGCCTCCCGTGACGTCACGGCTTGTGATTGGTTAATGGCGGCCATGTTGCCGGGACGCGGACCAATCACAGCAAGCCGTGACGTAATTTCGTCACGGCTTGCTGTGATTGGTCCGCGTCCCGGCAACATGGCCGCCCTGACCAATCACAAGCCGGGACTTCACGTAACCAAGTAAAAGCGCGAATTTTAAACAAACAACGCTGCCGGTTCCCTCGCTGAGGTCCAGGCTGCGTCGGACAGGTGAGTATAGCGATATTTTTTATTTTAATTCTTTCTTTTACACATTTATATGGATCCCAGGGCCTGAAGGAGAGTTTCCTCTCCTTCAGACCCTGGGAACCATCAGGAATACCGTCCGATACTTGAGTCCCATTGACTTGTATTGGTATCGGGTATCGGTATCGGATTGGATCCGATACTTTGCCGGTATCGGCCGATACTTTCCGATACCGATACTTTCAAGTATCGGACGGTATCGCTCAACACTAATCCTGACCTGTTCCACATGAGACTTCCAATCATCGGAAAAAATCAAAATATCGTCCAAATATACAATCAAGAATTTATCAATATAAGTCTGGAAGATATCATGCATGAAGGATTGAAAAACAGATGGAGCGTTAGTGAGCCCAAATGGCATCACAAGGTATTCAAAATGGCCTTCGGGCGTATTAAACACAGTTTTCCATTCATCACCCTGCTTAATACGAACAAGATTATATGCCCCCCGAAGGTCAATCTTCGTAAACCAACTAGCCCCCTTAATCCTAGCAAACAAATCGGAAAGCAAAGGTAAAGGGTATTGAAACTTGACCGTGATCTTATTCAAGAGGGGATAATCAATACAAGGTCTCAAGGAGCCATCCTTCTTAGCAACAAAAAAATCTGCTCCCAACGGTGAAGAAGATGGCCGAATATGCCCTTTCTCCAAAGACTCCTTAACATAATTCCACATGGCGGTATGTTCAGGCACAGACAGGTTGAAAAATCGGCCCTTAGGAAACTTACTGCCTGGATTCAAGTCAATCGCACAATCACAGTCCTTATGCGGTGGAAGGGAACTGGACTTGGGCTCATCGAATACATCCTGAAAATCAGACAAAAACTCTGGAATTTCAGAAGAGTAAGAAGAGGAGATTGACATCAAAGGAACATCATTATTAACCCCCTGACAACCCCAACTAGTCACAGACATATATTTCCAATCCAACACAGGATTATGTACCTGCAACCACGGGAAACCCAGCACGATAACATCATTCAAATTATGCAACACCAGAAATCGACAATCTTCCTGATGGGCTGGCGCCATGTGCATGGTCACCTGTGTCCAAAACTGGGGCTTATTTTTAGCCAAAGGTGTAGCATCAATCCCCCTTAAAGGAATAGGGTTCTCCAAAGGCTGCAAGGGAAAACCACAACGCCGGGCAAACTCAAAATCCATTAAGTTCAAGGCGGCGCCTGAATCCACAAATGCCATGACAGAAAATGATGACAATGAGAAGATCAAGGACACCGATAACAGAAATTTAGGTTGTACAGTACTGATATTAAATGAACTAACGATCCTTTTTGTCCGCTTAGGGCAGACTGAAATGACATGAGAAGCGTCGCCACAATGACTTTGCTCTAAGGACGACGCCACAGCGCGCACAGTTTGACGCTCCCGCAAGCGCCGATCAATCTGAATGGCCAGAGACATAGAATCACTCAGACCGGAAGGCGTGGGAAACCCCACCATAACATCTTTAACGGATTCAGAAAGACCCTTTCTGAAAATTGCCGCCAAAGCATCATCATTCCATTTAGTCAACACAGACCATTTTCTAAATTTCTGACAATACAATTCTGCCGCCTCTTGACCCTGAGACAGGGCCAACAAGGTTTTCTCCGCTTGATCCACAGAATTTGGTTCATCATATAATAATCCTAAAGCCTGAAAAAAGGAATCTACATTAAACAAGGCCGGATTCCTAGATTCCAGGGAAAATGCCCAATCCTGTGGATCGCCACGCAGCAGGGAGATGACAATTTTAACCTGCTGAATGGAATCACCAGAGGATCGCGGTCTCAGAGCAAAAAACAGTTTACAATTGTTTTTAAAACCCAAAAATTTGGACCTATCACCAAAAAACAAATCAGGAGTAGGAATCTTCGGCTCTAAAGCAGGAGTCTGAACAATATAATCAGAAATACCCTGTACCCTAGCAGCAAGCTGGTCTACACAAGAAGCTAATTCCTGAACATCCATGCTGGCACAAGACTCCTCAGCCACCCATAAATAAACAGGGAAGAAAAGACAACACAGACTACAGAAAAAAAAATGGCTCAACACCTTTCTTCCCTTCTTCTGAGATGCATTTAACTCATTGTGGGCCAGTTGTACTGTTATGATCTGGTGACCTTGGAGCCGCATGAAACTTTCTCTGGAGTCGGTGGTACCTGTACTGACCGCAAATCCAGAACTAACACCGCAACTAGAAGTAGCCGTGGGGTGTGCCTAACATACCCTAGACACCTCGACAGAGCCGGAGGACTAAATACCCTTATAGATGGAAATAGGAATGCTACCTTGCCTCAGAGCAGACACCCAAAGGATAGGCAGCCCCCCATGAATAATGACTGTGAGTAGGAGAAGAATAGACACACGCAGGTAGAAAACAGGATTTAGCAAAAGAGGCCACTCTAGCTAAATAGGAAAGGATAGGACAGATTACTAGGCGGTCAGTATTAAAACCCTTCCAAAAATATCCACAGCAGATAATACAAAAAGTTCCACAATCTAACTAAAGACATGGAATGTATATCTGCCACTCAAGAGAATCCAACAAGACTGAGAATATACTGACACAATCTAAGCTGGACAAGAAAACACAAAGAATAGCACTGAATTGTGAAGCACATAGCATGTGTGCCACAGGAAAAAAAACAGACACTTATCTTTGCTGATTTGGCAGAAAGGCAGGAGGAACCAAGCAGAGGTCCAACACCTCCCAACAACAATTGACAACTGGCAAGGACTAATGAATCCTGCACACCTAAATACCCCAGTCAGAACTGCAATCAGCAGATACACCTGACCAGGACTGCAACTCAGGGGCAACTGCATTACCACCTATAACCATCGGAGGGAGCCCAAAAGCAGAATTCACAACAGGGTAGCATTGATTAATGGATATCAGCAATCTAAATGGATGACTATACTCTGCCTTCGACACAGTCAACCACTCCCTGATACTACAAATTCTAATCTCCTATGGCATCAAAGACCTTTCCCTCTCCTGGATCTCCTAATACCTCACTAACTTCATATTTAGTGTCTCCCATTCCCATACAACCTCCTCATTTCATCCTCTCTCTGCTGGTTTCCTTCAAAGGCTTTGCCTTAGGACCCCTACTCTTCTCTATCTAAATCTTTGGCCTGGGACAACTCATAAAATCCTATGGTTTCTAGCACCATCTATATGCTGATTTACATGAATATTGGTCTATTGGACACATGTGCCTTATTCAGCAGGAGCCATTTTTGAGCCCCTAATTTTTTCCTCCCAAGATGAACCCTTCGTGGCATTGAGGAGGGGAGAAAAGCATCTGGATGAGGCATTCTGCATTGATACAAGATAAGTGACATGAACAATGCCAGGAACTTTCCTCTATGCACATAGTGAATTTTACCTTTATTGTATGAAGCCTGTTATGACTGCACATATAAGGGGTGGATAATAAGGCTTTACACCCCTTGAAGGTTGATCTGGTACCATATAAAGGGTGGTCCAAAAGTAGGTGGATAGTATGTGTAATAGTGTTATGAAGGGGGAGATTTATCAAACATGGTTTTTGGGGTTCAAAGTTCTCACCACACATCTAGATAAGTTCCTTGGGGGGGTCTAATTTTCCAAATGGGGTCACTTGTTGGGTGTTTCTACTGTTTAGGTACATCAGGGGCTTTGTAAACGCAGCATGACGCCGAAGACCATTCCATCGAAGTCTGCATTCCAAAACCTCACTACTTCTCTTCCGAGCTCCAACGTGTGCCCAATCAGTGGTTTACCCCCACATATGGGGTATCAGTGTACTCAGGACAAATTGCTCTACAACATTTGTGGTCCACTTTCTCCTTTTACCCTTGGGAAAATAAAAAAAATGTTGCTAATAGATTATTTTTGTGACTAAAAAGTTAAATGTTAATTTTTTTCTTCCATGTTCCTTCTGCTGCTGTGAAACACCTGAAGGGTTAATAAACTTCTTGAATGTGGTTTTGAGCACCTTGAGGGGGGCAGTTTTTAGAATGGTGTTACTTTTGGGTATTTTCAGCCATATAGACCCCTCAAACTGACTTCAAATGTGAGATGGTCCCTAAAAAAAATTGTTCTGTAAATTTTGTTGTAAAAATTAGAAATCGCTGGTCAACTTTTAACGTTTATAACTTCCTATCAAAAAAATGTGTTTCCAAAATTGTGCTGATGTAAAGTAGACATGTGGGAAATGTTGTTTATTAACCATTTTGTGTCACATAACTCTCTGGTTTAACAGAATAAAAATTCAAAATAACTAATAATAATAAATCAAAATAAATGTTATTATTTTCTGTCCACCTACTTTTGGACCACCCTGTATAGGATAGATGGAGGCCCGATGCTATCTCATTGGGGGGGTAATGTCACGACAGGGGCAGGTTTTGCAGTGTTTAGAATCTCTCCCCCATGTGCTCACCCACCTAACCACTCTCTCTTTTCCCATGTGCTGACTTCTCCCTTCTGTGCTCTCTTCTTTGACCTGTATACCCCATGTGTTCTCGTACACGGTCAGACACAGACAATTTTTAAAATGAACTTTCGTTCATGGAAGAACTCTTTAATATGACCGGCTTCCTTTCCCTGTAGACACGTCGCACATCTGCCGCTGAGATCAGAGATAGATTGTTGTTTTAACAATAACAAATAAAAGGTATTTTTTAGCATTTTTTTCTTTTTGTTTTCTCTGAACTAATCTTCCAATGTCTCCCTACACATGCTTTCTGGTCCACCCACGACCTCCTTATCTCCTCCACACTAGTACATTCTTCACCCAATTGCCTTCAACACTTCTCCAAAGCATCCCCCATCCTCTGAAATTCTGTGCCGCAACATATCCACTACATTCGGGACCTTTAGACAGGACTTGAAAACCTATCTCTTTAACCCCTTCCCGACCTGTGACACAGCGTATGCGTCATGAAAATCGGTGCCAATCTGACCTGTGATGCATATGCTGTATCACAGAATGATCGCGTACCTACAGGTCGGGTGAAAGGGTTAACTCCAATTTCACCCAACCTACAGGGACAGGGGGAGTGGTACTTCAGCCCAGGGGGGGTGGCTTCGCCCCCGTGGCTATGATCGCTCTGATTGGCTGTTGAAAGTGAAACAGCCAATCAGAGCAATTTGTAATATTTTACCTATAAAAAGTGGTGAAGTATTACAATCCAGCCATGGCCGATGCTGCAATATCATCGGCCATGGCTGGAAACCCTGATCTGCCCCCCGTCACCACCACTGATCTCCTCCCCAGACCTCCGTTCTGTCCCATACTCCCCTCCGTCCTCCTGTCTGCTCCCCCGTTCTCCTGTCTGCTCCCCCATGCTTCGATCCACCCCCGTGCTCCAATCCACCCCGTGCTCCAATCCCACCCCCTCATAATTACCAAGCCTCCCGGTGTCCATCCACCATCTCCATGGGCGCCGCCATCTTCACATGCGCAGTGCGCCCGCCGAATCTGCCCGCCGGCAGATTCGTTCCAGGTACATTTTGATCACTGTGATAAAACCTATCACAGTAATCAAAATAAAAAAATTAGTATATGACCCCCCTTTATCAACCCCATAGGTAGGGACAATAATAAAATAAAGAAAATATATATATATTTTTTTCCCACTAGGGTAAGGGTTAGGGCTAGGGTTAGGGTTAGGGATAAGGTTAGGGCTAGGGCTAGGGTTAGGGTTAGAATTAGGGTTAGACCTAGGGTTAGAATTAGGCCATGTGCACACGGTGCAGATTTGGCTGCGGATCTGCAGCGGATTGGCCGCTGCAGATTCGTAGCAGTTTTCCATCAGGTTTACAGTACCATGTAAACCTATGGAAAACCAAATCCGCTGTGCTTATGGTGCGGAAATACCGCGCGGAAACGCTGTGTTGTATTTTCCGCAGCATGTCAAATCCTTGTGTGGATTCCGCAGCGTTTTACACCTGTTCCTCAATAGGAATCCGCAGGTGAAATCCGCACAAAAAACACTGGAAATCCGCGGTAAATCCACAGGTAAAATGCAGTGCCTTTTACCTGCGGATTTTTCAAAAATGGTGCGGAAAAATCTCACACGAATCCGCAACGTGGGCACATAGCCTTAGGTTTAGGGTTGGAATTAGAATTAGGGTTGGAATTAGGGCTAGGGTTGGAAATAGGGTTAAGATTAGGCTTGTGGTTAGGGTTATGGTTAGGGTTAGGGGTGTGTTGGGGTTAGGGTTGTGGTTAGGGGTGTGCTGGGGTTAGGGTTGTGATTAGGGTTATGGCTAGAGTTGGAATTAGGGTTAGGGGTGTGTTGGGGTTAATGTTGGAGTTAGAATTGAGGGGTTTCCACTTTTTAGGCACATCAGGGGTCTCCAAACGCAACATGGCGCCACCATTGATTCCTGCCAATCTTGCGTTCAAAAACTCAAATGGGGCTCCCTCCCTTCCGAGCCCCGACGTGGGCCCAAACAGTGGTTTACCTCCACATATGGGGTACCAGCATACTCAGGACAAACTGGGCAACAATTATTGGGGTCCAATTTCTCCTGTTACCCTTACGAAAATAAAAAATTGCTTGCTAAAACATAATTTTTCATTCCTCAAAAGTTATTTTTTTATTTTCACGGCTCTGCATTATAAACTTCTGTTAAGCACTTGGGCTTCAAAATGCTCCCCACACACCTAGATAAGTTCCTTGGGGGGTCTAGTTTCCAAAATGGCATCACTTGTGGGGGGGTTTCTGCTGTTTAGGCACATCAGGGGCTCTGCAAACGCAACGTGACGCCCTCAGACCATTCCATCAAAGTCTGCATTTCAAAAGTCACTACTTCCCTTCCGAGCCCCGACGTGTGCCCAAAAAGTGGTGCACCCCCACATATGGGGTATCAGTGTACTCAGGACAAACTGGGCAACAACGATTGGTGTCCAATTTCTCCTGTTTCCCTTGTGAAAATAAAAAAATGCTTGCTAAAACATCATTTTTGAGGAAAGAAAAATGATTTTTTATTTTCACGGCTCTGCGTTCTAAACTTCTGTGAAGCACTTGGGGGTTCAAAGTGCTCACCACATAACTAGATAAGTTCCTTGGCTGACAACTTTTGTGGACACACTGGTTGTTTTGTATGCAATTTATTTTTTATTGCACTATTGCACTTTATTATGAATTGACTTATTTTGCTGCACACAATAGGTGTGTGTGTATATATGGATATACACACATATTATTCACAAATTTATTTGACTGATTTTTATCACATATTATATTATTATTCGCTGCATTATATATATTTTTATGTTTATTATACTGATCAGTTTGGACTTGCCCTGTCTTGCACATACGGGATTTTTTTTTTTTTTTTATCTATCCCTATGTAAACCTCGATTGGAGGAGATACATATTATCTATAGTTGTATGTTTTATATTCTTAATAAATAAATATCTGTTGTAGATTATACAATTTTAGTAATAATAAAAATTTCCATACGTTTTGGTGATGTTTTTTGTGATTGCAATTTATTTTTAATAAAAAAATATATTTTATTTAATATAATCTGGTCTGATGGAATTTTTTAAGGGTTAAGTTCCTTGGGGGGTCTAGTTTCCAAAATAGGGTTACTTGTGGGGGGTTTCTACTGTTTAGGCACATCAGGGGCTCTGCAAACGCAACGTGATGCCCGCAGACCATTCCATCAAAGTCTGTATTTCAAAAGTCACTACTTCCCTTCCAAGCCCCGACATGTGCCCAAACAGTGGTTTACCCCCACATATGGGGTATCAGTGTACTCAGGACAAATTGGACAACAACTTTTGGGGTCCAATTTCTCCTGTTATTCTTGTGAAAATAAAAAATTGCGGGCTAAAAAATAATTTTTGAGGAAAGAAAAATTATTTTTTATTTTCACAGCTCTGCGTTATTAACTTCTGTGAAGCACATGGGATTTAAAGTGGTCACCGCACATCTAGTTTAGTTCCATTGGAGGTCTAGTTTCCAAAATGGGGTCACATGTGGGGGTGCTCCAATGTTTAGGCACACAGGGGCTCTCCAAATGCGACATGGTGTCCGCTAAAAATTGGAGCTAATTTTTCATTCAAATAGACAAATGGCGCTCCTTCCCTTCCAAGCCATGCTGTGTGCCCAAACAGTGGTTTATCCCCACATGTGAGGTATCACTGTACTCAGGAAAAATTTCCCAATAATTTTAGGATCCATTTTATCCTGTTGCCCATGTGAAAATGAAAAAATTGAGGATAAAAGACATTTTTTGTGAAAAAAAGTACTTTTTCATTTTTACGGATCAATTTGTGAAGCACCTGGGGGTTCAAAGTGCTCACTATGCATCTAGATAAGTTCCTTGAGGGGTATAGTTTCCAAAATGACATCACATGTGGGGGAGCTCCAATGTTTAGGCACACAGGGGCTCTCCAAACGCGACATGGTGTCCGCTAACGATTGGAGCTAATTTTTCATTCAAAAGTCAAATGGCGCTCATTCCCTTCCAAGCCTTGCTGTGTGCACAAGCAGTGGTTTGTGACCACATATGAGGTATCGGTGTACTCAGGAGCAATTGCCCAATACATTTTAGGATCCATTTTACCCTGTTGCCCATGTGAAAATGAAAAAATTGAGGATAAAAGACATTTTTTGTGAAAAAAAGTACTTTTTCATTTTTACGGATCAATTTGTGAAGCACCTGGGGGTTCAAAGTGCTCACTATGCATCTAGATAAGTTCCTTGAGGGGTATAGTTTCCAAAATGACATCACATGTGGGGGAGCTCCAATGTTTAGGCACACAGGGGCTCTCCAAACGCGACATGGTGTCCGCTAACGATTGGAGCTAATTTTTCATTCAAAAGTCAAATGGCGCTCATTCCCTTCCAAGCCTTGCTGTGTGCACAAGCAGTGGTTTGTGACCACATATGAGGTATCGGTGTACTCAGGAGCAATTGCCCAATACATTTTAGGATCCATTTTACCCTGTTGCCCATGTGAAAATGAAAAAATTGAGGATAAAAGACATTTTTTGTGAAAAAAAGTACTTTTTCATTTTTACGGATCAATTTGTGAAGCACCTGGGGGTTCAAAGTGCTCACTATGCATCTAGATAAGTTCCTTGAGGGGTATAGTTTCCAAAATGACATCACATGTGGGGGAGCTCCAATGTTTAGGCACACAGGGGCTCTCCAAACGCGACATGGTGTCCGCTAACGATTGGAGCTAATTTTTCATTCAAAAGTCAAATGGCGCTCATTCCCTTCCAAGCCTTCCTGTGTGCACAAGCAGTGGTTTGTGACCACATATGAGGTATCGGTGTACTCAGGAGCAATTGCCCAATATATTTTACCCTGTTACCCATGTGAAAATGAAAAACATTGAGGATAAAAAAAAATTTTGTGAAAAAAAAGTACTTTTTCATTTTTACGGATCAATTTGTGAAGCACCTGGGGGTTCAAAGTGCTCACCATACATCTAGATAAGCTCCTATTGGGGTCTAGTTTCCAAAATGTGGTCAATTGTGGGGGAGCTCCAATGTTTAGGCACACAGGGGCTCTCCAAACGTGACATGGTGTCCGCTAAAGATTGGAGCCAATTTTTCATTGAAAAAGTCAAATGGCGCTCCTTCCCTTCCGAGCCCTGTCGTGCACCCAAACAGTGGTCGCCCCCCACATGTGGGGTATCTGCGTACTCAGGATAAATTGTACAATAAGTTTTGGAATCCAGTTTCTCTTTTTACCCTTGGAAAAATAAAAAAAATGTTGCTAAAAGATCATTTTTGTGACTAAAAAGTTAAATGTTAATTTTTTCCTTCCATGTTGCTTCTGCTGCTGTGAAGCACCTGAAGGGTTAATAAACTTCTTGAATGTGGTTTTGAGTACCTTGAAGGGTGCAGATTTTAGAATGGTGTCACTTTTGGGTATTTTCAGCCATATAGACCCCTCAAACTGACTTCAAATGTGAGGTGGTCCCTAAAAGAAATGGTTTTGTAAATTTTGTTGTAAAAATGAGAAATCGCTGGTCAAATTTAACCCTTATAACTTCCTAGCCAAAAAAAATTTAGTTTCCCAAATTGTGCTGATGTAAAACAGACATGTGGCTAATGTTATTTATTAACTATTTTGTGTCACGTAACTCTCTCGTTTAACAGAATAAAAATTCAAAATTTGAAAATTGCTAAATTTTCGCCAAATTTCCATTTTTTTTCACAAATAAACACAAAAATTGTCGACCTAAATTTACCACTATCATGAAGCCCAATATGTCCCAAAAAACCAGTGTCAGAACTGCAAGGATCAGTTGAAGCGTTCCTGAGTTATTACCTCGTAAAGGGACACTGGTCAGAATTGCAAAAAACGGCCAGGTCATTAAGGTCAAAATAGGCTGGGTCATGAAGGGGTTAAGAAAGCTTACAGCTTGTAACGGCCCCGCTGCCACTTCACCACCACCAATCCCTTAACCTATTGTCTTCTTCCCCATTATCCTGTAAACTGTAAGCCCGCAAGAGTAGGGAGGGTCCTCTCCTGTGTCCCAGTCTGTCATTGTTAGTTTTTTCATTGAAATTCATATCTGTGTTATGTGTGAAGCACCTTTTCACAAGTGAAGGACCATGGAATCAATGGTGCTCTAAAATAATGATGATAATAATAATAATAATCTCAATATTGTGTACTGTGGAGCATAATAGTTTTTTGCATTATTGGAAATTATGCAAAACAATGGGACAAATTTGAGTAAACTGACACCATATTCGTGTGAGCTCACATTTCCCCTGTAAAATGTTATAGCAATATAAACTGACATTATTGATGTTTGCATAAAATATATTTCTGACATTTTTTGCACATTGCTAGGGTTATCTGTGTAAATATATACACATCAAATCAAGCTGAATTTGTAGCTCAGTTGGGAAATATAAGTCAGCGTGACACATTGCAGGTATTTCAATTGCTATAATAATCCTCCTGTGACTTATCAGACACATGGTAAAAATACACCTATTCATTCTTTACAGACCACCTAACCTACACTGACAGGTTCACTTTCAACAAATTCATTGTTTGAGTTTAGTTGGAACTAGGAATAATTTCCAATTGTGTCTAGGCAGACTTATCCCCATGAATGACTTGTTTCTATTGCAGCGTTCTAAGTATGCCGATGATGAGCAGATGCAAGCTTGTAACCTTTAGATGTCAGATGTAATGTCAGGCAGTCTCTCTTAATTTTCTCTAAAGCTTTTACATGCATAATAGATGTATGTATTATAACAGTGATGTATGTGATAAAAAAGCTATTACTGACCCTTGCCTTTACATCTCTTAATTCTTGGACTTCCCATATGTTATACAACAACCTTACCAACACAAATTGCTTATTTGATGTGTACTTCAAAGACATGAAAAAAGCTGTTTAGGGCAAATGCCTCATGATATACAGATGCTTCTCAGAAAATTAGATCATCAAAAAGTTATTTTATTTCAGTTCTTCAATACAAAAAGTGAATCTCATATATTACAGTGGGGCAAAAAAGTATTTAGTCAGTCAGCAATAGTGCAAGTTCCACCACTTAAAAAGATGAGAGGCATCTGTAATTTACATCATAGGTAGACCTCAACTATGGGAGACAAACTGAGAAAAAAAATCCAGAAAATCACATTGTCTGTTTTTTTATCATTTTATTTGCATATTATGGTGGAAAATAAGTATTTGGTCAGAAACAAACAATCAAGATTTTTGGCTCTCACAGACCTGTAACTTCTTCTTTAAGAGTCTCCTCTTTCCTCCACTCATTACCTGTAGTAATGGCACCTGTTTAAACTTGTTATCAGTATAAAAAGACACCTGTGCACACCCTCAAACAGTCTGACTCCAAACTCCACTATGGTGAAGACCAAAGAGCTGTCAAAGGACACCAGAAACAAAATTGTAGCCCTGCACCAGGCTGGGAAGACTGAATCTGCAATAGCCAACCAGCTTGGAGTGAAGAAATCAACAGTGGGAGCAATAATTAGAAAATGGAAGACATTCAAGACCACTGATAATCTCCCTCGATCTGGGGCTCCACGCAAAATCCCACCCCGTGGGGTCAGAATGATCACAAGAACGGTGAGCAAAAATCCCAGAACCACGCGGGGGGACCTAGTGAATGAACTGCAGAGAGCTGGGACCAATGTAACAAGGCCTACCATAAGTAACACACTACGCCACCATGGACTCAGATCCTGCAGTGCCAGACGTGTCCCACTGCTTAAGCCAGTACATGTCCGGGCCCGTCTGAAGTTTGCTAGAGAGCATTTGGATGATCCAGAGGAGTTTTGGGAGAATGTCCTATGGTCTGATGAAACCAAACTGGAACTGTTTGGTAGAAACACAACTTGTCGTGTTTGGAGGAAAAAGAATACTGAGTTGCATCCATCAAACACCATACCTACTGTAAAGCATGGTGGTGGAAACATCATGCTTTGGAGCTGTTTCTCTGCAAAGGGGCCAGGACAACTGATCCGGGTACATGAAAGAATGAATGGGGCCATGTATCGTGAGATTTTGAGTGCAAACCTCCTTCCATCAGCAAGGGCATTGAAGATGAAACGTGGCTGGGTCTTTCAACATGACAATGATCCAAAGCACACCGCCAGGGCAACGAAGGAGTGGCTTTGTAAGAAGCATTTCAAGGTCCTGGAGTGGCCTAGCCAGTCTCCAGATCTCAACCCTATAGAAAACCTTTGGAGGGAGTTGAAAGTCCATGTTGCCAAGCGAAAAGCCAAAAACATCACTGCTCTAGAGGAGATCTGCATGGAGGAATGGGCCAGCATACCAACCACAGTGTGTGGCAACCTTGTGAAGACTTACAGAAAACGTTTGACCTCTGTCATTGCCAACAAAGGATATATTACAAAGTATTGAGATGAAATTTTGTTTCTGACCAAATACTTATTTTCCACCATAATATGCAAATAAAATGATAAAAAAACAGACAATGTGATTTTCAGGATTTTTTTTTCTCAGTTTGTCTCCCATAGTTGAGGTCTACCTATGATGTAAATTACAGACGCCTCTCATCTTTTTAAGTGGTGGAAATTGCACTATTGCTGACTGACTAAATACTTTTTTGCCCCACTGTATATAGAGTCATTTCAAACGGAGTGATCTATTTCAAGTGTTTATTTCTGTTAGTCCGGTTTCACACGTCAGTGTCTCCGGTACGTGTAGTGATAGTTTTCTCACGTACTCGAGACAATGACACACGTAGACCCATTCAAATGAATGGGTCTATGCACCTGTCAGCGTGTTTTAACAGACTGTGTGTCCATGTGCAAAACATGCAGACATGTCCGTTTTTACACGGACACACGGGCCGCAAAGCGTGCCACACACGTGTACACGGAGAACAGTGCACACTGTCCTCCAGGTGCATGGACAGCCACCGGGGAAGTAGCGCTACTGTAAGCACTGTTCTCCTGCGTGTGGTGCTGATTGCGGCTTTCATCGATTCTCCCCTGCTGCGCCGGCAAGCAGCGTGAACAGGGGAGAATAAATTAATGAAAAACCCAACGTGGAGTCCCCCTGTTTTTAAACCAACCCGGAAAAACTCACAGGTGCAGCTGCTATTATCAGGCTGGTAAGGGGCCATGGATATGGGCCCCCGAGCCTAAAAACAGTAGCCTGCAGCTGCCCAGAAAGGGCACATCTATTAGATGTACCAATTCTGGGGCTTTGCCTGGTTCTTCTCACTTGCCCTGTAGAGGTGGCAAGTGGGGTAATGAGGGGTTAGGCTGGGTTCACACTGCGTCTGTGGCGTCCATTAGACGGACTACGTTACACCACAGTATATCGCGGTGTAACGCAGTCCGTTAACACCGCCATTATGTCTTATGTCGGACGCATTGCTAGCGCACGTCCACACAATTCATCAAACTTATTGAGAATTTCACAAGAAAAACAATGGTGTGCTTGGTTTTAATGTAACTTTATTCTTTCATTAGTTATTTACAAGTTTATGACCACTTATAAAATGTGTTCAAAGTGCTGTCCATTGTGTTGGATTGTCAATGCAACCCTCTTCTCCCACTCTTGACACACTGATAGCAACAACGCAGAAGAAATGCTAGCACAGGCTTCCAGTATCCATTGATTCAGATGCTGCTTTTCTTGTGAAATTCTCAATAAGTTTATGTGTCACATGACCCTCTTCCTATTGAAAAAAATGATGTTAGATCCAATATTGCCAACTTCAAAACGGCTGCCATGGTCACCACCCATCTTAATAATAATAATAATAATCTTTATTTATATAGCGCCAACATATTCCGCAGCACTTTACAATTAAGCGGGGACATATACAGACAAATTCAATACAAGTTAAGACAATTTAAACAGTGACATTAGGTGTGAGGTCCCTGCTCGCAAGCTTACAATCTTACAATCTACAAGGAAATGGGGGGGACACAATAGGTGAAAAGTGCTTGTTATTTCAGGTCTGTCTATTATAATAAATAGAGATTTTCATATAAAGCTGCATGATCCGGTCATTAGCCCGTGTGTTTAAGTGCAATAGTCAGATGAATAGTAGGGTGCAGATTTAGAATAATATTTGGAAGGAGGGAACAGGGCAAAGTTAGTTTACCGAGTAGTTGATGTGGTAGGCTTGTTTGAAGAGATGGGTTTTTAGAGCGCGCCTGAATAGGTCGGGGCTAGGTATCAGCCTGATCGTCTGGGGAAGTGCATTCCAGAGAGCTGGCGCAGCATGAGAGAAGTCTTGTAGACGGAGGTGTGAGGTTCGGATAACAGGGGATGTTAGCCTTAGGTCATTTGTAGAACGGAGGGCACGTGTACGGCGATAGACAGAGATGAGAGAGGAGATATAAGGCAGTGCAGAACTGTGGAGGGATTTGTGGGTGAGAGAGATGAGTTTATACTGGATCCTGTAGTGAAAGGGTAGCCAGTGTAATGACTGGCACAAGATGGAGGCATCGGTGAAGCGGTTGGACAGAAATATGACCCTGGCTGCCGCATTCAAGATGGATTGGACAGGAGAAAGTTTGGTAAGAGGGAGACCGTTCAGAAGAGAGTTGCAGTAGTCCAGACGAGAATGAATAAGGGTAGGGTTGAGCGACTTTTACTTTTTGGGGGTCGAGTCGGGTTTTGCGAAACCCGACTTTGTCAAAAGTCGAGTCGAGTGAAGTCGGCCGATTATCGCGAAAAGTCGGGGGTCGACCGAAACATGAAACCTAATGCAAGTCAATGGGGAAGCATAGTCGGCAGTGAGTGGAGGCCAGGAAAACACCTACAGTGCCCATTTTAATGGCAAAAACATCCATTCTTGTTACTCAAGCTTGTCAATCTTAATTTACTTTATAATAATAGATAGGCATTGGAAATTGGGGGTCATTTGGCTAAAGTTGTGGGGGGTAGGGCTGGTTCAAGTTTTTAGTGGGAACAGGAAACGTGGACTACGTCATGGCGGTGGAGCAGTGAGAGGTAAGTATGTCAAGTTTGCAAGTGCTGTGATCCTGAGCAAGCAGGGGGGGCCCACTCGTTGGCATTGGCACTGGCACAGGGCCCCTCAAAGTACAGCGGTGTGTTTGCACGGCGGGGGCGCCTCCCACCGGCAGCGACACTTTTGCCTACTCTGAGGGGCCCTGTGCCAGTGACGTCGCCAATGAGTATGCCCCCCCACCTGATGAAGGAACCTGCACTTTCATCTGCACCTTCCTCTTTGTCCCTGTGTAAGGTGGTATAGCATGCGGGAAGGGGAACCTTACTTTCAGCAGGGTCAGATTCTGGCTGTGTGGAGTGCAAGGGGAATGTAGTGGTCTGGGTCAATGTACCAGCAGACTCATCCAGCAGTGGCTGGGCAATGGGCAGGATGAGGAGGAAACACAGATATAGGGCCAAAGAATAAAGTAGGCTAAATGCAGTTCAAAATTGGTAACAGGACTAAACAGGCGGCATTGCTTTGTTCAGTGGAGTAGCAAACCCAGGAGCAGCAGACATGGTTTTAAGGGCCCAACCACACTAGGCTAGTAGGCCAAATGCAGTTTAATATCTGCTAATATAGGCCGAAAGCCTAAAGACTGAAGCTCAGCTTTATACAGTGGAGGACAACACCAGGGAGCGGCACACACCGTTAGTAGGGCCCAACCAAAGTTGAAGGCCAAATGCAGTTTAATATCTGCTACTATAGGCCGAAAGCCTAAAGACTGAAGCTCAGCTTTATACAGTGGAGGACAACACCAGGGAGCGGCACACCATTAGTAGGGCCCAACCAAAGTTGAAGGCCAAATGCAGTTTAATATCTGCTACTATAGGCCGAAAGCCTAAAGACTGAAGCTCAGCTTTATACAGTGGAGGACAACACCAGGGAGCGGCACACACCGTTACTAGGCCCCAACCAAAGTAGTAGGCCAACTGCAGTGTGACATTAAAAAATACTTAATGAGAGCCTGAAGGTTGAAGCTCAGACAAGGAAACATGGAGGAGAACACCAAGGAGGAGGAGAACACCAAGGAGCGGCAGACACCGTTACTAGGCCCCAACCAAAGTAGTAGGGCAACTGCAGTGTGACATTAAAAAATACTTAATGAGAGCCTGAAGGTTGAAGCTCAGACAAGGAAACCTGGAGGAGAACACCAAGGAGGAGGAGAACACCACCAAGGAGCGGCAAACACCATTACTAGGCCCCAAGCAAAGTAGTAGGCCAACTGCAGTGTGACATTAAAAAATACTTAATGAGAGCCTGAAGTTTGAAGCTCAGACAAGGAAACATGGAGGAGAACACCAAGGAGGAGGAGAACACCAAGGAGCGGCAGACACCGTTACTAGGCCCCAAGCAAAGTAGTAGGCCAACTGCAGTGTGACATTAAAAACTACTTAATGAGAGCCTGAAGGTTGAAGCTCAGACAAGGAAACCTGGAGGAGAACACCAAGGAGGAGGAGAACACCAAGGAGCAGCATACACCGTTACTAGGCCCCAACCAAAGTAGTAGGCCAACTGCAGTGTGACATTTAAAAATACTTAATGAGAGCCTGAAGGTTGAAGCTCAGACAAGGAAACCTGGAGTAGAACACCAAGGAGGAGGAGAACACCAAGGAGCGGCAGACACCGTTACTAGGCCCCAACCAAAGTAGTAGGCCAACTGCAGTGTGACATTTAAAAATACTTAATGAGAGCCTGAAGGTTGAAGCTCAGACAAGGAAACCTGGAGGAGAACACCAAGGAGGAGGAGAACACCAAGGAGCGGCAGACACTGTTACTAGGCCCCAACCAAAGTAGTAGGCCAACTGCAGTGTGACATTAAAAAATACTTAATGAGAGCCTGAAGGTTAAATCTCAGACAAGGAAACCTGGAGGAGAACACCAAGGAGGAGGAGAACACCAAGGAGCGGCAGACACCGTTACTAGGCCTCAACCAAAGTAGTAGGCCAACTGCAGTGTGACATTAAAAAATACTTAATGAGAGCCTGAAGGTTGAAGCTCAGACAAGGAAACCTGTTATGATCCGGTGACCTTGGAGCCGCATGAGACTTTCTCAGGAGTAGGTGGAACCTGTACTGACCGCAAACCCTAAACTGTCACCGCAACTAGAAGTAGCCGTGGGGTGTACCTAACACATCCTAGACACCTCAACACAGCCGGAGGACTAAATACCCCTATAGATGGAAGTGGGAATTCTATCTTGCCTCAGAGCAGAACCCCAAAGGATAGGCAGCCCCCCACAAATATTGACTGTGAGTATTAGAGGAAAGACACACGCAGGCAGAAATCAGGATTTAGCAAAAGAGGCCACGCTAGCTAAATAGAAAAGGATAGGACATAATACTAAGCGGTCAGTATTAAAACCCTAAAAATATCCACAGCAGATGATACAAAAATTCCACCATCTAACTAAAGACATGGAATGTATATCTGCATCTCCTGAGAATCCAACTTGACTGAAATATCCAAAAACACAGTCTAAGCTGGACAAAAAAAAACATTGAATAGCACTGAGTTGTAAAGCACACAGCATGTGTGCTGCAGAAACAAAACCAGACACTTATCTTTGCTGATTTTGCAGCAGGGCAGGAGGAATCAGACAGAGATGCAAAACCTCCAAGAACAATGGACAACTGGCAAGGGCTAATGAATCCTGCACACCTAAATATCCCAGTCAGAGCTGCAATCAGCAAGGACACCTGCCCAGGATTGCAACCCAGGGACAACTGCATTACTACCAACAACCACTGGAGGGAACCCAAGAGCAGAATTCACAACAGTACCCCCCCCTTGAGGAGGGGTCACCGAACCCTCACCAGAGCCCCCAGGCCGATCAGGACGAGCCAGATGAAAGGCACGGACCACATCAGCAGCATGGACATCAGAGGCAAAAACCCAAGAATTATCCTCCTGGCCATAACCCTTCCATTTAACAAGGTACTGAAGCCTCCGCCTCGAAAAGCGAGAATCCAAAATCTTCTCAACCAGATACTCCAACTCCCCATCAACCAACACAGGGGCCAGAGGATCAACAGAGGGAACAATGGGCACCACATATTTCCGCAATAAAGATCTATGGAAGACATTACGGATAGCAAAAGAAGCCGGAAAGGGCCAATCGAAAAGACACCGGATTAATAATCTCAGAAATCCTATAAGGACCAATAAAGCGAGGCTTAAACTTAGGGGAAGAAACCTTCATAGGAACATGATGGGAAGACAACCAGACCAGATCCCCAACCCGAAGCCGGGAACCAACACACCGACGAAGGTTAGCAAAACATTGAGCCTCCTCCTGAGACAATACCAAATTGTCCACCACATGAGCCCAAATCTGCTGCAACTTGTCAACCACAGAATCCACACCAGGACAGTCAGAAGGCTCAACCTGCCCCGAAGAAAAACGAGGATGAAAAACAAAATTACAAAAGAAGGGCGAAACCAAGGTAGCCGAACTAGCCCAATTATTAAGGGCAAACTCAGCCAATGGCAAGAAAGCCACCCAATCATCCTGATCAGCAGACACAAAGCATCTCAGATAAGTTTCTAAAGTCTGATTAGTTCGCTCGGTCTGGCCATTTGTCTGAGGATGAAATGCAGAAGAAAAAGACAAATTAATGCCCAGCTTAGCACAAAAGGCCCGCCAAAACCGAGAAACAAACTGGGAACCTCTGTCGGACACAATATTCTCCGGAATACCATGCAAATGAACCACATGCTGAAAAAACAACGGAACCAAATCAGAAGAGGAAGGCAATTTAGGCAAAGGCACCAAATGGACCATCTTAGAGAACCGGTCACAAACAACCCAGATGACAGACATCTTCTGGGAAACCGGAAGATCAGAAATAAAATCCATAGAAATATGCGTCCAGGGCCTCTCAGGGACCGGCAAAGGCAAAAGCAACCCACTAGCACGGGAACAACAAGGCTTGGCCCGCGCACAAGTCCCACAGGACTGCACAAAAGAATGCACATCACGTGACAAAGAAGGCCACCAAAAGGACCTACCAACCAAATCTCTGGTACCAGAAATACCAGGATGGCCAGCCAACACAGAACAATGACCCTCAGAAATCACTCTACAAGTCCATCTATCAGGAACAGTTTCCCCACTGGACAGCGGTCAGGGTTGTCAGCCTGAAATTCCTGAAGAACCCATCGTAAATCAGGGGAGATGGCAGAAAGGACCACCCCTTCTTTCAGAATGCCGACCAGTTCAAGGACCTCAGGAGAATCAGGCAAAAAACTCCTAGAGAGGGCATCAGCCTTAATATTCTTAGAACCCGGAAGATACGAGACCACGAAATCAAAACGGGAAAAAAACAAAGACCATCGAGCCTGTCTAGGATTCAGCCGCCTGGCATACTCGAGGTAAAACAGATTTTTATGATCGGTCAAGACCACAATACGGTGCTTAACTCCCTCGAGCCAATGTCGCCACTCCTCAAACGCCCACTTCATAGCCAACAACTCCCGATTGCCGACATCATAATTGCGTTCAGCGGGCGAAAACTTACAGGAAAAGAAGGCACACGGTTTCATCAAGGAACCAACAGGATACCTCTGAGACAAAACGGCCCCTGCCCCCATCTCAGAAGCGTAAACCTCAACCTGAAACGGAAGAGAAACATCCGGTTGACGCAACACCGGGGCAGAAGTAAATCGGCGTTTAAGCTCCTGAAAGGCAGAGACAGCCGCAGAGGACCAATTCATCACATCAGCGCCTCTCTTCGTCAAATCGGTCAGGGGCTTAACCACACTGGAGAAGTTAGCAATGAAACGGCGATAAAAATTAGCAAAGCCCAAAAATTTCTGAAGGCTCTTCACAGATGTGGGTTGAATCCAATCATGAATGGCCTGAACCTTAACCAGATCCATCACTATAGATGAGGGAGAAAAAATGAAGCCCAAAAAAGAAACCTTCTGCTCTCCAAAGAGACACTTAGACCCCTTCACAAACAAAGCATTATCACGAAGGGTCTGAAATACCATCCTGACCTGTTTCACATGAGACTCCCAATCATCGGAAAAAATTTAAATGTCATCCAAATATACAATCATGAATTTATCAAGATAAGTCTGGAAGATATCATGCATGAAGGACTGAAAAACAGATGGAGCATTAGAGAGCCCAAATGGCATCACAAGGTATTCAAAATAGCCTTCGGGCGTATTAAATGCAGTTTTCCATTCATCACCCTGCTTAATACGAACAAGATTATATGCCCCCCGAAGGTCAATCTTCGTAAACCAACTAGCCCCCTTAATCCTAGCAAACAAATCGGAAAGCAGAGGTAAAGGGTATTGAAACTTGACCGTGATCTTATTCAAGAGGCGATAATCAATACAGGGTCTCAAGGAGCCATCCTTCTTAGCAACAAAAAAAAATCCCGCTCCCAACGTCGAAGAAGATGGCCGAATATGTCCTTTCTCCAAAGACTCCTTAACTAGTGTTGAGCATTCCGATACCGCAAGTATCGGGTATCGGCCGATACTTGCGGGTATCGGAATTCCGATACCGAGATCCGATACTTTTGTGGTATCGGGTATCGGTATCGAAACAACATTAATGTGTAAAATAAAGAATTAAAATAAAAAATATTGCTATACTCACCTCTCCGACGCAGCCTGGACCTCACCGAGGGAACCGGCAGCGTTGTTTGCTTAAAATGCGCGCTTTTACTTCCTTCCGTGACGTCACGGCTTGTGATTGGTCGCGTGCCGCCCATGTGGCCGCGACGCGACCAATCACAGCAAGCCGTGACGTAATTTTCAGGTCCTCAATGCCTAATTCTAGGCATTCATGATTTTAAAATTACGTTCCGGCTTGTGATTGGTCGCGTCGCGGTCACATGGGCGATGCGACCAATCACAAGCCGTGACGTCACGGGAGGCAGGAGACGCGCGCATTTTTAAAATTACGTCACGGCTTGTGATTGGTTGCGTGCCGCCCTTGTGACCGCGACGCGACGAATCACAGCAAGCCGTGACGTAATTTCAGGTCTTGATGCCTATTTCTGCACCTGTGTCCAGAACTGGGGCTTATTTTTAGCCAAAGGTGTAGCATCAATGCCCCTTAAAGGAATAGGGTTCTGCAAAGACTGCAAGGGAAAACCACAACGCCTGGCAAACTCAAAGTCCATTAAGTTCAAGGCGGCGCCTGAATCCACAAACGCCATGACAGAAAATGATGACAATGAGCAGATCAAGGACACAGATAATAAAAATTTAGGTTGTACAGTATTGATGGTAAATGAACTAACGATCCTCTTTGTACGCTTAGGGCAGACTGAAATGACATGAGAAGCATCGCCACAATAAAAACACTACCTATTCTGATGTCTGAATCCCTGTTGTTCAGTTCTAGACAGAATCCTATCGCACTGCATTGACTCAGGCATCTGCTCTGAGGACGACGTCACAGCGCGCACAGTTCTGCGCTCCCGCAAACGCCGATCAATCTGAATGGCCAGAGACATAGAATCACTCAGACCGAAAGGCGTGGGAAACCATAACATCTTTAACGGATTCAGAAAGACCCTTTCTGAAAATTGCCGCTAAAGCATCATCATTCCATTTAGTCAACACAGACCATTTTCTAAATTTCTGACAATACAATTCTGCCACTTCTTGACCATGAGACAGGACCAACAAGGTCTTTTCCGCTTGATCCACAGAATTTGGTTCATCATATAATAATCCTAAAGCCTGAAAAAAGGCGTCTACATTAAGCAAGGCCGGATTCCCAGATTCCAGGGAAAATGCCCAATCCTGAGGATCACCACGCAGCAGGGAGATGACAATTTTAACCTGCTGAATGGAATCACCAGAGGATTGAGGTCTCAGAGCAAAAAACAGTTTACAGTTGTTTTTAAAACTCAAAAATTTGGACCTGTCCCCAAAAAATAAATCAGGAGTAGGAATCTTCGGCTCTAAAACAGGAATCTGAACAATATAATCAGAAATACCCTGTACCCTAGCAGCAAGCTGGTCTACACGAGAAGCTAATCCCTGAACATCCATGCTAGCACAAGACTCCTCAGCCACCCAGAGAAAAAGAGGGAAGAAAAGACAAAGCAGGCTACAGAAAAAATGGCTCTTTCTTCCCTTCTTCTGAGATGCATTTAACTCATTGTTGGCCAGTTGTACTGTTATGATCCAGTGACCTTGGAGCCGCATGAGACTTTCTCAGGAGTAGGTGGAACCTGTACTGACCGCAAACCCTAAACTGTCACCGCAACTAGAAGTAGCCGTGGGGTGTACCTAACACATCCTAGACACCTCGACACAGCCGGAGGACTAAATACCCCTATAGATGGAAGTGGGAATTCTATCTTGCCTCAGAGCAGAACCCCAAAGGATAGGCAGCCCCCCACAAATATTGACTGTGAGTATTAGAGGAAAGACACACGCAGGCAGAAATCAGGATTTAACAAAAGAGGCCACGCTAGCTAAATAGAAAAGGATAGGACAGAATACTAAGCGGTCAGTATTAAAACCCTAAAAATATCCACAGCAGATGATACAAAAATTCTACCATCTAACTAAAGACATGGAAAGTATATCTGCATCTCCTGAGAATCCAACTTGACTGAAATATCCAAAAACACAGTCTAAGCTGGACAAGAAAAAACATTAAATAGTACTGAGTTGTAAAGCACACAGTGCTGCAGAAACAAAACCGGACACTTATCTTTGCTGATTTGGCAGCAGGGCAGGAGGAACCAGACACAGAAGCAAAACCTCCAAGAACAATTGACAACTGGCAAGGGCTAATGTCATGATTCTCAATGGCGAGAGAACATAGCCCAGCATATATGAGAACTAGCTCTTGGAAGATGGAAACTATACTGACCATGAACTAAACCTGCCGCACAACTAGAAGTGGCCGGGTAGCATGCCTACGTTTTTTTATCCCTAGATGCCCAGCGCCAGCCGGAGAACTACCTAATCCTAGCAGAGGAAAAGACAGTCCTGGCTCACCTCTAGAGAAATTTTCCCAAAAGGCAGACAGAGGCCCCCACATATATTGTCGGTGATTTAAGATGAAATGACAAACGTAGTATGAAAATAGGTTTAGCAAAATCGAGGTCCGCTTACTAGATAGCATGAAGACAGAAAGGGCACTTTCATGGTCAGCAGAAAACCCTATCAAAACACCATCCAGAAATTACTTTAAGACTCTAGCATTAACTCATAACACCAGAGTGGCAATTTCCGCTCACAAGAGCTTTCCAGACACAGTAACGAAACAGCAGCTGTGAACAGGAACAAAATGCAAAAACACACAAGGACAAAAGTCCAACTTAGCTGGGAGTTGTCTAGTAGCAGGTACATGCACAGAAAGGCTTCTGATTACATTGTTGACCGGCATGAAACTGACAGAGGAGCAAGGTTATATAGCGACTCCCACATCCTGATAGGAGCAGGTGAACAGAGGGGATGATGCACACAAGTTAAATTCCACAAGTGGCCACCGGGGGAGCCCAGAATCCAATTTCACAACAGGCTAAAGAATCCCGCACACCTAAATATCCCAGTCAGAGCTGCAATCAGCAGGGACACCTGCCCAGGATTGCAACCCAGGGACAACTGCATTACTACCAACAACCACCGGAGGGAACCCAAGAGCAGAATTCACAACAGAAACCTGGAGGAGAACACCAAGGAGGAGGAGAACACCAAGGAGCGGCAGACACCGTTACTAGGCCCCAACTGTTGTGTATCCGCTTTTTGGGCTCCCCTGGTGGTTGCTGGTGGTACTGGTGACTTGTTTGCACTTTGCTGCTTCTGTTCACCTGCTTCCATCAGTGTTTGGGAGTTTCCTATTTAGCCTTGCTCTCCAGTCATTTCCTTGCCGGTCATCATTGTAACCAGAGCCTTCGGTTGCATGTTCCTGCTACTAGTCTGCTGATCAGCTAAGTGGACTTTGTCCTTTTGTTTTGTACCTTTTGTCCAGTTTGCAGTTTTTGTAATTCTCTGTAGCTGGAAGCTCTTGCGGGCTGAAATTGCCACTCCTGTGTCATGAGTTGACACAGGAGTCTTAAAGTAATTTCAGGATGGTTTTTGAAAGGGTTTTCAGTTGACCGTGAAGTCCTCTTTGGTATCCTTCTGCTATCTAGTAAGTGGACCTCTCTTTGCTAAATCTACTTTCATACTGTGTATGTCTTTTCCTCTTAATTCACCGTTATTACATGTGGGGGGCTGCTATCATCTTTTGGGGTATTTCCCTAGAGGTAAGCCAGGTGATGATGCCAGGGATGATGCACACAAGTTAAATTCCACAAGTGGCCACCGGGGGAGCCCAGAATCCAATTTCACAACAGTACCCCCCCCTCAAGGAGGGGGCACCGAACCCTCACCAGAACCACCAGGGCGATCAGGATGAGCCCTATGAAAGGCACGGACAAGATCGGAGGCATGAACATCAGAGGCAGTGACCCAAGAATTATCCTCCTGACCGTATCCCTTCCATTTGACCAGATACTGGAGTTTCCGTCTGGAAACACGAGAGTCCAAGATCTTTTCCACAACGTACTCTAACTCACCCTCAACCAACACCGGAGCAGGAGGCTCAACGGAAGGCACAGCTGGTACCTCATACCTGCGCAACAATGACCGATGAAAAACATTATGAATCGAAAAGGATGCAGGGAGGTCCAAACGGAAGGACACAGGGTTAAGAATCTCCAATATCTTGTACGGGCCGATGAACCGAGGCTTAAACTTAGGAGAAGAAACCCTCATAGGGACAAAACGAGAAGACAACCACACCAAGTCCCCAACACAAAGCCGAGGACCAACACGACGACGGCGGTTGGCAAAAGGCTGAGTCTTCTCCTGGGACAACTTCAAATTGTCCACCACCTGCCCCCAAATCTGATGCAACCTCTCCACCACAGCATCCACTCCAGGACAATCCGAAGATTCCACTTGACCGGAGGAAAATCGAGGATGAAACCCCGAATTACAGAAAAACGGGGACACCAAGGTGGCAGAGCTGGCCCGATTATTGAGGGCGAACTCCGCCAAAGGCAAAAAAGCAACCCAATCATCCTGATCCGCAGACACAAAACACCTCAAATATGTCTCCAAGGTCTGATTAGTCCGCTCGGTCTGGTAATTAGTCTGAGGATGGAAAGCAGACGAAAAAGACAAATCTATGCCCATCCTAGCACAGAATGCCCGCCAAAATCTAGACACGAATTGGGTCCCTCTGTCAGAAACGATATTCTCCGGAATACCATGCAAACGAACAACATTTTGAAAAAACAGAGGAACCAACTCGGAAGAAGAAGGCAACTTAGGCAAGGGAACCAGATGGACCATCTTAGAGAAACGGTCACACACCACCCAGATGACAGACATCTTCTGAGAAACAGGCAGATCCGAAATAAAATCCATCGAGATGTGCGTCCAAGGCCTCTTCGGGATAGGCAAGGGTAACAACAATCCACTAGCCCGAGAACAACAAGGCTTGGCCCGAGCACAAACGTCACAAGACTGCACAAAGCCTCGCACATCTCGTGACAGGGAAGGCCACCAGAAGGACCTTGCCACCAAATCCCTGGTACCAAAGATTCCAGGATGACCTGCCAACGCAGAAGAATGAACCTCAGAGATGACTCTACTGGTCCAATCATCAGGAACAAACAGTCTACCAGGTGGGCAACGATCAGGTCTATCCGCCTGAAACTCCTGCAAGGCCCGCCGCAGGTCTGGAGAAACGGCAGACAATATCACTCCATCTTTAAGGATACCTGTGGGCTCAGAATTACCAGGGGAATCAGGCTCAAAACTCCTAGAAAGGGCATCCGCCTTAACATTCTTAGAACCCGGTAGGTAAGACACCACAAAATTAAACCGAGAGAAAAACAACGACCAGCGCGCTTGTCTAGGATTCAGGCGCCTGGCAGACTCAAGGTAAATTAAATTTTTGTGGTCAGTCAATACCACCACCTGATGTCTGGCCCCCTCAAGCCAGTGACGCCACTCCTCAAAAGCCCACTTCATGGCCAAAAGCTCCCGATTCCCAATATCATAATTCCGCTCGGCGGGCGAAAATTTACGGGAAAAAAAAGCACAAGGTCTCATCACGGAGCAGTCGGAACTTCTCTGCGACAACACCGCCCCAGCTCCGATTTCAGAAGCGTCGACCTCAACCTGAAAAGGAAGAGCAACATCAGGCTGACGCAACACTGGGGCGGAAGAAAAGCGGCGCTTGAGCTCCCGAAAGGCCTCCACAGCATCAGGGGACCAATCAGCAACATCAGCACCCTTCTTAGTCAAATCAGTCAATGGTTTTACAACATCAGAAAAACCAGCAATAAATCGACGATAAAAGTTAGCAAAGCCCAAAAATTTCTGAAGACTCTTAAGAGAAGAGGGTTGCGTCCAATCACCAATAGCCTGAACCTTGACATGATCCATCTCGATGGAAGAGGGGGAAAAAATGTATCCCAAGAAGGAAATCTTCTGAACCCCAAAAACACACTTAGAACCCTTCACACACAAGGAATTAGACCGCAAAACCTGAAAAACCCTCCTGACCTGCTGGACATGAGAGTCCCAGTCATCCGAAAAAATCAGAATATCATCCAGATACACAATCATAAATTTATCCAAATAATCGCGGAAAATGTCATGCATAAAGGACTGGAAGACTGAAGGGGCATTTGAAAGACCAAAAGGCATCACCAAATACTCAAAATGGCCCTCGGGCGTATTAAATGCGGTTTTCCACTCATCCCCCTGCTTGATTCGCACCAAATTATACGCCCCACGGAGATCAATCTTAGAGAACCACTTGGCCCCCTTTATACGAGCAAACAAATCAGTAAGCAGTGGTAACGGATATTGATATTTAACCGTGATTTTATTCAAAAGTCGATAATCAATACACGGCCTCAAAGAGCCGTCTTTCTTAGACACAAAGAAAAAACCGGCTCCTAAGGGAGATGACGAAGGACGAATATGTCCCTTTTCCAAGGACTCCTTTATATATTCTCGCATAGCAGCGTGTTCAGGCACAGACAGATTAAATAAACGACCCTTAGGGTATTTACTACCCGGGATCAAGTCTATGGCACAATTGCACTCCCGGTGCGGAGGTAGTGAACCAACCTTGGGTTCTTCAAAAACGTCACGAAAGTCAGACAAGAATTCAGGAATCTCAGAGGGAATAGATGATGAAATGGAAACCAAAGGTACGTCCCCATGAGTTCCTTTACATCCCCAGCTTAACTCAGACATAGCTCTCCAGTCGAGGACTGGGTTATGAGATTGCAGCCATGGCAATCCCAGCACCAAAACATCATGTAGATTATACAGCACCAGAAAGCGCATAACCTCCTGGTGATCCGGATTAACACGCATAGTCACTTGTGTCCAGTATTGTGGTTTATTACTAGCCAATGGGGTGGAGTCAATCCCTTTCAGAGGTATAGGAGCCTCCAATGGCTCCAAATCATACCCACAGCGTTTGGCAAAGGACCAATCCATAAGACTCAAAGCAGCGCCAGAGTCGACATAGGCGTCCGCGGTAATAGATGACAAAGAACAAATCAGGGTCACAGATAGAATAAACTTAGACTGTAAAGTGCTAATTGAAACAGACTTGTCAGGCTTCTTAGTACGCTTAAGGCATGCTGATATAACATGAGTTGAATCACCACAATAGAAGCACAACCCATTTTTTCGTCTAAAATTCTGCCGCTCGCTTCTGGACAGAATTCTATCACATTGCATATTTTCTGGCGTTTTCTCAGTAGACACCGCCAAATGGTGCACAGGTTTGCGCTCCCGCAGACGCCTATCGATCTGAATAGCCATCGTCATGGACTCATTCAGACTCGCAGGCACAGGGAACCCCACCATAACATCCTTAATGGCATCAGAGAGACCTTCTCTGAAAATCGCCGCCAGGGCGCACTCATTCCACTGAGTAAGCACAGACCATTTGCGGAATTTTTGGCAGTATATTTCAGCTTCATCTTGCCCCTGAGACAAGGACATCAAGGCCTTTTCCGCCTGAAGCTCTAAATGAGGTTCCTCATAAAGCAACCCCAAGGCCAGAAAAAACGCATCCACATTGAGCAACGCAGGATCCCCTGGTGCCAATGCAAAAGCCCAGTCTTGAGGGTCGCCCCGGAGCAAGGAAATTACAATCCTGACCTGCTGTGCAGGGTCTCCGGCAGAGCGAGACTTCAGGGACAAAAACAATTTGCAATTATTTTTAAAATTTTGAAAGTGAGATCTATTCCCCGAGAAGAATTCAGGCAAAGGAATTCTAGGCTCAGACATAGGTGCATGAACAACAAAATCTTGCAAATTTTGTACCTTTGTGGCGAGATTATTCAAACCTGTAGCTACACTCTGAAGATCCATTTGAAACAGGTGAACACAGAGCCATTCAAGGATTAGAAGGAGAGGAAGAGAGGAAGGCTGCAGTATAGGCAGACTAGCAAGTGATTCAATTAAGAGCACACTCAGAACTAGAGGGAAAAAAAAAAAAAATTGTAGCAGACTTCTTTTTTCTCTCCTTTCTCAGCCAGTAATTTAACCCTTTTTTGGGCCGGTCAAACTGTCATGATTCTCAATGGCGAGAGAACATAGCCCAGCATATATGAGAACTAGCTCTTGGAAGATGGAAACTATACTGACCATGAACTAAACCTGCCGCACAACTAGAAGTGGCCGGGTAGCATGCCTACGTTTTTTTATCCCTAGATGCCCAGCGCCAGCCGGAGAACTACCTAATCCTAGCAGAGGAAAAGACAGTCCTGGCTCACCTCTAGAGAAATTTTCCCAAAAGGCAGACAGAGGCCCCCACATATATTGGCGGTGATTTAAGATGAAATGACAAACGTAGTATGAAAATAGGTTTAGCAAAATCGAGGTCCGCTTACTAGATAGCATGAAGACAGAAAGGGCACTTTCATGGTCAGCAGAAAACCCTATCAAAACACCATCCAGAAATTACTTTAAGACTCTAGCATTAACTCATAACACCAGAGTGGCAATTTCCGCTCACAAGAGCTTTCCAGACACAGTAACGAAACAGCAGCTGTGAACAGGAACAAAATGCAAAAACACACAAGGACAAAAGTCCAACTTAGCTGGGAGTTGTCTAGTAGCAGGTACATGCACAGAAAGGCTTCTGATTACATTGTTGACCGGCATGAAACTGACAGAGGAGCAAGGTTATATAGCGACTCCCACATCCTGATAGGAGCAGGTGAACAGAGGGGATGATGCACACAAGTTAAATTCCACAAGTGGCCACCGGGGGAGCCCAGAATCCAATTTCACAACAGGCTAAAGAATCCCGCACACCTAAATATCCCAGTCAGAGCTGCAATCAGCAGGGACACCTGCCCAGGATTGCAACCCAGGGACAACTGCATTACTACCAACAACCACCGGAGGGAACCCAAGAGCAGAATTCACAACAGAAACCTGGAGGAGAACACCAAGGAGGAGGAGAACACCAAGGAGCGGCAGACACCGTTACTAGGCCCCAACTGTTGTGTATCCGCTTTTTGGGCTCCCCTGGTGGTTGCTGGTGGTACTGGTGACTTGTTTGCACTTTGCTGCTTCTGTTCACCTGCTTCCATCAGTGTTTGGGAGTTTCCTATTTAGCCTTGCTCTCCAGTCATTTCCTTGCCGGTCATCATTGTAACCAGAGCCTTCGGTTGCATGTTCCTGCTACTAGTCTGCTGATCAGCTAAGTGGACTTTGTCCTTTTGTTTTGTACCTTTTGTCCAGTTTGCAGTTTTTGTAATTCTCTGTAGCTGGAAGCTCTTGCGGGCTGAAATTGCCACTCCTGTGTCATGAGTTGACACAGGAGTCTTAAAGTAATTTCAGGATGGTTTTTGAAAGGGTTTTCAGTTGACCGTGAAGTCCTCTTTGGTATCCTTCTGCTATCTAGTAAGTGGACCTCTCTTTGCTAAATCTACTTTCATACTGTGTATGTCTTTTCCTCTTAATTCACCGTTATTACATGTGGGGGGCTGCTATCATCTTTTGGGGTATTTCCCTAGAGGTAAGCCAGGTCTGTTTCTTCCTCTACCAGGCGTAGTTAGTCCTCCGGCTGGCGCGTGGCATATAGGAAGCCGTAGGTATGCTCCCTGGCTACTGTTAGTTGTGTGGTAGATTTAGCTCACGGTCAACTCGAGTTTCCATCACCCGAGAGCTCGTTCGTTACTTATATGTTTCTTATGTTCCCTTGCCATTGGGAACCATGACAGTATGACCGGCCTGTGTTAAACTTATTGGCAGAAGAAAGGAGAGAAAAAAGAAGTCTGTAATTTTTTTTTTTTTTCCCTTTTTCCTCTATGCTTGCTCCATAGTTGGATCAGTTGTATTTCAGCTTTAATTACAGCCTTTGCCTTTCTCTCCTTATAATCCTTGAATGGCTCTGAGCTCACCTGTTTAAAGATGGATCCTCAGAGTTTGGCTGCAGGTTTAAATAATCTTGCTACGAAGGTTCAAAATTTACAAGATTTTGTTATACATGCTCCTATTTCTGAACCTAAAATCCCTACACCAGAGGTGTTTTCCGGAGATAGATCTCGGTTTTTGAATTTCAAATATAATTGTAAATTATTCCTTTCTCTCAGACCTCACTCCTCAGGAGATCCTGTCCAGCAGGTTAAGATTGTAATCTCTTTGCTGCGAGGTGACCCTCAAAATTGGGCATTTTCATTGGCACCAGGGGATCCTGCGTTGCTCAATGTGGATGCGTTTTTCCTGGCTTTAGGATTGCTTTATGAGGAACCTAATTTGGAGATTCAAGCTGAAAAAGCTTTGATAGCCCTATCTCAAGGGCAAGATGAAGCGGAGATATACTGCCAAAAATTTCGTAGGTGGTCTGTGCTTACTCAGTGGAATGAGTGCGCCTTAGCGGCAAATTTCAGAGAGGGCCTTTCTGATGCCATTAAAGATGTTATGGTCGGGTTCCCTGCGCCTACAGGTCTGAATGAGTACATGACAATGGCAATTCAGATTGATCGGCGTTTGCGGGAGCACAAACCCGTGCACCATTTGGCGGTATCTTCTGAAGAGTCGCCAGAGAAAATGCAATGTGACAGAGTTATGTCCAGAAGCGAGCGGCAGAATTATAGGCGTAAAAATGGGTTATGCTTCTATTGTGGTGATTCTGCTCATGTTATATCGGCATGCTCTAAGCGTACTAGGAAGGTTGACAAGTCCATTTCATTTGCCACTTTACAGTCCAAATTTATTTTGTCTGTAACCTTGATTTGTTCATTATCAGTTATTACCGTGGATGCCTATGTGGACTCTGGCGCCGCTCTGAGTCTTATGGACTGGTCCTTTGTCAGGCGCTGTGGGTTTGATTTAGAGCCTCTGGAAGTCCCTATACCTCTGAAGGGTATTGATTCTACACCTTTGGCTTGTAATAAACCACAGTTCTGGACGCAAGTGACTATGCGTATGACTCCAGACCATCAGGAGGTGATTCGCTTCCTTGTGTTGTACAATTTACATGATGTTTTGGTGCTTGGATTACCATGGTTACAGTCTCATAACCCAGTCCTTGACTGGAAGGCTATGTCTGTGTTAAGCTGGGGATGTCGGGGGGCTCATGGGGACACTCCTATGGTGTCCATTTCGTCATCTATTCCATCTGAGATTCCGGCATTTTTGTCTGATTATCGTGATATTTTTGAAGAGCCTAAGATTGGTTCACTCCCTCCTCACAGGGATTGTGATTGCGCCATAGATCTGATTCCTGGCAGTAAATTTCCAAAGGGTCATTTGTTTAACCTATCTGTACCTGAACATGCTGCTATGCGAGAGTACATTAAGGAGTCCCTGGAAAAGGGACATATTCGTCCTTCTTCATCACCTTTAGGAGCCGTTTTTTTCTTTGTCTCTAAAAAGGATGGCTCTCTGAGGCCTTGTATTGATTATCGTCTCCTGAATAAAATTACAGTCAAATATCAGTATCCGTTGCCTTTGCTGACTGATTTGTTTGCTCGCATAAGGGGGGCTAAGTGGTTCTCTAAGATTGATCTTCGTGGGGCGTATAATTTGGTGCGAATTAAGCAGGGGGATGAGTGGAAGACCGCATTTAATACGCCTGAGGGCCATTTTGAGTATTTGGTAATGCCTTTCGGCCTTTCTAATGCACCTTCTGTCTTTCAGTCCTTAATGCATGATATTTTCCGTGAATATTTGGATAAATTTATGATTGTGTACTTGGATGATATTTTGATTTTTTCTGATGACTGGGAGTCTCATGTTCAGCAGGTCAGGAGGGTTTTTCAGGTTTTGCGGGAGAATTCTTTGTGTGTAAAGGGTTCAAAGTGTGTTTTTGGGGTTCAAAAAATTTCATTTTTGGGGTATATTTTTTCCCCTTCTTCTATTGAGATGGACCCTGTCAAGGTTCGGGCTATTTACGACTGGACGCAGCCTACTTCTCTGAAGAGTCTCCAGAAATTCTTGGGCTTTGCTAATTTTTATCGTCGATTTATAGCTGGTTTTTCTGGCGTTGCTAAACCTCTGACGGATTTGACTAAAAAGGGTGCTGATGTTGCCAATTGGTCCCCTGCTGCCGTGGAGGCCTTTCGGGAGCTTAAGCGCCGCTTTTTGTCTGCCCCTGTGTTGCGCCAGCCTGATGTTTCTCTTCCCTTTCAGGTTGAGGTTGATGCTTCCGAGATCGGAGCGGGGGCGGTTTTGTCGCAGAAAAGTTCCGACTGCTCAGTGATGAGACCTTGTGCGTTCTTTTCGCGAAAATTTTCGGCCGCCGAGCGAAACTATGATGTTGGTAATCGGGAGCTTTTGGCCATGAAGTGGGCATTTGAGGAGTGGCGTCATTGGCTTGAGGGTGCCAGACATCAGGTGGTAGTTTTGACTGATCACAAGAATTTAATTTATTTGGAGTCTGCCTGGCGCCTGAATCCTAGACAGGCACGTTGGTCGTTGTTCTTTTCCCGGTTTAATTTTGTGGTCTCGTACTTACCGGGTTCTAGGAATGTGAAAGCAGATGCTCTTTCTAGGAGTTTTGAGCCTGACTCTCCTGGGAATTCTGAACCTGCTGGTGTTCTTAAGGATGGAGTGGTTTTGTCTGCTGTCTCTCCAGATTTGCGACGTGCTTTGCAAGAATTTCAGGCGGATAGACCTGATCGTTGTCCGTCTGGTAGACTGTTTGTTCCTGACGAGTGGACCACTAGAGTCATCTCGGAAGTTCATTCTTCTACTCTGGCAGGTCATCCGGGAATTTTTGGCACCAGAGATTTGGTGGCTAGATCCTTCTGGTGGCCTTCCCTGTCTCGAGATGTGCGTGTTTTTGTGCAGTCTTGCGATGTGTGTGCTCGGGCCAAGCCTTGTTGTTCTAGGGCTAGTGGGTTGTTGTTGCCCTTGCCTATTCCGAAGAGGCCTTGGACGCACATCTCTATGGACTTTATCTCAGATCTCCCTGTTTCTCAGAAGATGTCTGTCATCTGGGTGGTGTGTGACCGTTTTTCTAAAATGGTTCATTTGGTGCCATTGCCTAAGTTGCCTTCCTCATCTGAGTTGGTCCCTCTGTTTTTTCAAAATGTGGTTCGCTTGCATGGTATTCCGGAAAACATCGTTTCTGACAGGGGTACCCAGTTCGTGTCTAGATTTTGGCGGGCAGTCCGTGCCAGGTTGGGCATTGATTTGTCCTTTTCGTCTGCATTCCATCCTCAGACCAATGGCCAGATGGAGCGAACTAATCAAACTTTGGAGACTTATTTGAGGTGTTTTGTGTCTGCGGATCAGGATGATTGGGTTGCCTTTCTGCCATTGGCGGAGTTTGCTCTTAATAATCGGGCTAGTTCTGCCACTTTGGTTTATCCTTTCTTTTGCAATTCAGGGTTTCATCCGCATTTTTCATCTGGTCAGGTTGAATCTTCGGATTGTCCTGGAGTGGATGCGGTGGTGGATCGGTTGCATCGGATTTGGGGACAAGTGGTGGATAATTTGGAATTGTCCCAGGAGAGGACTCAGCAGTTTGCTAACCGTCGTCGTCGTGTTGGTCCCCACCTTCGCATTGGGGACTTGGTGTGGTTGTCTTCCCGTTTTGTCCCTATGAGGGTTTCTTCTCCCAAATTTAAGCCTCAGTTCATCGGTCCTTATAGGATTTTGGAGATTCTTAACCCTGTTTCCTTTCGTTTGGACCTCCCGGCATCTTTCGCTATCCATAATGTGTTCCATCGGTCGTTGTTGCGGAGATATGAGGTACCAGTGGTTCCTTCTACTGAACCTCCTGCTCCTGTGCTGGTGGAGGGTGAATTGGAGTACGTCGTAGAGAAGATCTTGGACTCCCGTATTTCCAGACGGAGACTTCAATATCTGGTTAAATGGAAAGGCTATGGTCAGGAAGATAATTCTTGGGTAACTGCCTCTGATGTTCATGCCTCGGATTTGGTTTGTGCATTTCATAGGGCTCATCCAGATCGCCCTGGCAGTTCTTGTGAGGGTTCGGTGCCCCCTCCTTAAGGGGAGGGTACTGTTGTGTATCCGCTTTTTGGGCTCCCCTGGTGGTTGCTGGTGGTACTGGTGACTTGTTTGCACTTTGCTGCTTCTGTTCACCTGCTTCCATCAGTGTTTGGGAGTTTCCTATTTAGCCTTGCTCTCCAGTCATTTCCTTGCCGGTCATCATTGTAACCAGAGCCTTCGGTTGCATGTTCCTGCTACTAGTCTGCTGATCAGCTAAGTGGACTTTGTCCTTTTGTTTTGTACCTTTTGTCCAGTTTGCAGTTTTTGTAATTCTCTGTAGCTGGAAGCTCTTGCGGGCTGAAATTGCCACTCCTGTGTCATGAGTTGACACAGGAGTCTTAAAGTAATTTCAGGATGGTTTTTGAAAGGGTTTTCAGTTGACCGTGAAGTCCTCTTTTGTATCCTTCTGCTATCTAGTAAGTGGACCTCTCTTCGCTAAATCTACTTTCATACTGTGTATGTCTTTTCCTCTTAATTCACCGTTATTACATGTGGGGGGCTGCTATCATCTTTTGGGGTATTTCCCTAGAGGTAAGCCAGGTCTGTTTCTTCCTCTACCAGGCGTAGTTAGTCCTCCGGCTGGCGCGTGGCATATAGGAAGCCGTAGGTATGCTCCCTGGCTACTGTTAGTTGTGTGGTAGATTTAGCTCACGGTCAACTAGAATTTCCATCACCCGAGAGCTCGTTCATTACTTATATGTTTCTTACGTTCCCTTGCCATTGGGAACCATGACACCCAACCGAAGTAGTAGGCCAACTGCAGTGTGACATTAAAAAATACTTAAAGGGCCACTGTCACCCCCTCCAGCCGTTATAAACTAAAAGAGCCACCTTGTGCAGCAGTAATGCTGCAGACAAACAAGGTGGCTCTTTTAGTTTTTGCTTCTGTTATTCCCTCAATAAAGCGTTTTATAATTTTCCCTAAATACCTGTCTTTGTACCTGGAGGCAGGTCTGAAGCCTCCTCTGTGAAGCGCCCAACTGCCGTCACTCAGCTCTTCCTGGGCGATGGTTGCCGCCCCCTGCGCGCTGTTCTTCTTAAATCCGGCGCCTGCACTGTGCGTGCCTGCCTGGGGCAGGCGCAGTGTTCATTGGCCATCATAGCTCAGATGCCGGGTGCCTGACTGCGCCTGTGCGGGCAGTGCGGCCACCCTGTTACTGAATCCCCGCCCCGCACTGTGTTATGCATTATGCACAGTGCGGGGCTGTGATTCCTGGGCATGCGCACTGTGCTTGTCAGACGCTCCCCCAGGTTCCCCGCCTTCCAGCGTCGGTCTGTGCAGGAATCTGCCCAGGAATCCCAGCCCCGCACTGTGCATAATGCATAACACAGTGCGGGGATTCAGTAACAGGGTGGCCACACTGCCCGCACAGGCGCAGTCAGGCACCCGGCATCTGAGCTATGACGGCCAATGAACACTGCGCCTGCTCCAGGCAGTCACGCACAGCGCAGGCGCCGGATTTAAGAAGAACAGCATGCAGGGGGCGGCGACCATCGCCCCAGAAGAGATGAGTGACGGCAGTTGGGCGCTTCACAGAGGAGGCTTCAGACCTGCCTCCAGGTACAAAGACAGGTATTTAGGGAAAATTATAAAAAGCTTTATTGAGGGAAAAACAGAAGCAAAAACTAAAAGAGCCACCTTGTTAGACTGCAGCATTACTGCTGCACAAGGTGGCTCTTTTAGTTTATAACGGCTGGAGGGGGTGACAGTGGCCCTTTAATGAGAGCCTGAAGGTTGAAGCTCAGACAAGGAAACCTGGAGGAGAAAACCAAGGAAGAGGAGAACACCAAGGAGCGGCAGACACCGTTACTAGGCCCCAACCAAAGTAGTAGGCCAACTGCAGTGTGACATTAAAAAATACTTAATGAGAGCCTGAAGGTTGAAGCTCAGACAAGGAAACCTGGAGAACACCAAGGAGGAGGAGAACACCAAGGAGCGGCAGACACCGTTACTAGGCCCCAACCAAAGTAGTAGGCCAACTGCAGTGTGACATTAAAAAATACTTAATGAGAGCCTGAAGGTTGAAGCTCAGACAAGGAAACCTGGAGGAGAACACCAAGGAGGAGGAGAACACCAAGGAGCGGCAGACACCGTTACTAGGCCCCAACCAAAGTAGTAGGCCAACTGCATTGTGACATTAAAAAATACTTAATGAGAGCCTGAAGGTTGAAGCTCAGACAAGGAAACCTGGAGGAGAACACCAAGGAGAAGGAGAACACCAAGGAGCGGCAGACACCATTACTAGGCCCCAACCGAAGTAGTAGGCCAACTGCAGTGTGACATTAAAAACTACTTAATGAGAGCCTGAAGGTTGAAGCTCAGACAAGGAAACCTGGAGGAGGACACCAAGGAGGAGGAGAACACCAAGGAGCGGCAGACACCGTTACGAGACCCCAACCAAAGTAGTAGGCCAACTGCAGTGTGACATTAAAAATTACTTAATGAGAGCCTGAAGGTTGAAGTTTAGACAAGGAAACCTGGAGGAGAACACCAAGGAGAAGGAGAACACCAAGGAGCGGCAGACACCGTTACTAGGCCCCAACCAAAGTAGTAGGCCAACTGCAGTGTGACATTAAAAACTACTTAATGAGAGCCTGAAGGTTGAAGCTCAGACAAGGAAACCTGGAGGAGAACACCAAGGAGGAGGAGAACACCAAGGAGCGGCAGACACCGTTACTATGACCCAACCAAAGTAGTAGGGCAACTGCTGTCTTATATAAACAACTACTTAATGAGAGCCTGAATGTTGAAGTTCAGCTTTTTCAGTGGAGGACAGCGTGATTGAGTGGCGCAGCAGACAGACAAAGGTAGTATGTGTTAACTTAAAAAGTTGGCTCTATGCATTTTTAAATTAGTTTCAGGGGTACACCGGCAGCATTGGTGTGGTCAGTGGAGGACAATTGGAAGGAGGGACCGCAGACAGAATTCCTAGGCCTAAAATAATAAAATAGGGTCTATGCAGCTTCCATTAGGTGGCAGGGGTACACAGGCAGCATTGGTGTGTCAGTGGAGGACAATTAGAAGGAGGGACCGCAGACAGACTTCCTAGGCCCAAAATATTAAAATAGGCTCTATGAAGCTTAAATTTGGCTACAGGGGTACACAGGCAGCATTGGTGTGGTCAGTGGAGGACAATTGGAAGGAGGGACCGCAGACAGACTTCCTAGGCCTAAAATAATAAAATAGGCTCTATGCAGCTTCCATTAGGTGGCAGGGGTACACAGGCAGCATTGGTGTGGTCAGTGGAGGACAATTGGAAGGAGGGACCGCAGACAGACTTCCTAGGCCCAAAATATTAAAATAGGCTCTATGCAGCTTAAATTTGGCTACAGGGGTACACAGGCAGCATTGGTGTGGTCAGTGGAGGACAATTGGAAGGAGGGACCGCAGACAGACTTCCTAGGCCCAAAGTGTTAAAATAGCCTCTATGCAGCTTAAATTTGGCTACAGGGGTACACAGGCAGCATTGGTGTGGTCAGTGGAGGACAATTGGAAGGAGGGACCGCAGATAGACTTCCTAGGCCTAAAATAATAAAATAGGCTCTATGCAGCTTCCATTAGGTGGCAGGGGTACACAGGCAGCATTGGTGTGGTCAGTGGAGGACAATTGGAAGGAGTGTCTGACACAGTAAGTACTCCGAGTCCCAAAACCTAAATTGATGTTAATGTATCCCAAACAAAAACAAAACCAAAAAAAAAGGGTGGCATACTTAGGTACAGGGGTGTGCTCCTATGCTGACTTTCAGACACTGTAATTTGGCGCAAAGTACTTACTGGTGTAAATGTAGGACAGGGCCCCTGACTATTTTAACTAGCATCATACATGTCAACAAATTGTTATTTTCTGTGCCAGGCATGGAAGGATTTCAGCGCATAGACTAAACAGTGGTGGAGCAGCGACAGATAATTTTGCAAGTGGTAGAGCACTGTTTGACCTTGGGGGGGGGGACGCTCTCTCCTGGCCGGCGGTACAAGCCCAGGGCTCCTCATGTTACAACGGTGTGTCTGACGTTGGGTGCGCGCCACCACCGCCAGAGACACTTCATTGTACTATGAGGGACCCAGTGCCAGTGCCGTCGACCAAAAGTGGGCACACCTACCTCTTCAGACAAATGGCACTCTGATGGGTGCTTGCGACAAGTGGCGAGACCACGGCCCCGTGGGGGGAGTTAGGCCATTTAGGGAGGTGTAAACATGTTGTATGCTGGACAAACAGCAGCTGCAAATTAAGAGTTTGGAACAGTCAGTAACACCAGTCCCAAAGCAAGACCTTTTTACAGGAAAGCTAGGTGTCAGCCGGGAAAGGTGGGGCAAAATAATTTGAAATTAATGAGTGGTTCATTTTAATGAAGGTTAGATCATCAACATTTTGGGTAGCCAGACGAGTCCTTTTTTCGGTCAGTATTGAACCAGCAGCACTGAAATACTCTTTCTGATAGCACACTAGCTGCTGGGCAAGCAAGCTCCTGCAATGCATATTCAGCCAATTCAGGCCAGGTGTCTATTTTGGATGCCCAGTAATCAAAGGGGAATGACGGTTGAGGGAGAACATCGGTAATGGAGTAAAAATAGTTAGTAACCATACTGGACAAATGTTGTCTCCTGTCACTTTGAATGGATGCTGCTGTACCTGTCGTGTCTGCGGTCATTGCGAAATCACTCCACAACCTGGTCAGAAAACCCCTCTGTCCTACGCCACTTCTGATCTGTGCACCTCTAACACCTCTGCCCTGTTGCCCCCTGCAGCTCGTGTGAGAACCATCACCGGCGCTGTGTGCTGGGAATGCCTGAATCAAACGGTCTACTAGAGTAGCTTGTTTGGTTGCCAATATCTGTTCGAGGTTCTCATGTGGCATGATATTTTGCAATTTGCCATTATAGCGAGGATCAAGGAGGCAGGCCAACCAGTAATCGTCATCTGTCATCATTTTTATAATGCGTGGGTCCCTTTTGAGGATACGCAAGGCATAATCCGCCATGTGGGCCAATGTTCCAGTTGTCAAGTCAGTGCATATGCTGGGTTGAGGAGCACTTTCTGGCAAATTAACGTCACTTGTCTCCCTCAAAAACCCTGAACCCGGCCTTGCACCGCCAGCAGTTTCTATTGCCCCCTGGGAAGCTTCCTCATCCAAAAAATAGTCATCCCCATCATCCTCCTCCTCTTCGCCCACTACCTCGTCCTGTAGACTTCCCTGAGCAGACAATGGCTGTGTCATGCTCGCGCCCAGACTGGTTGGCGCGGGCGTGCGGGGGAGTGGCCCCACTGGACCACAGACCAAACTTCCCAGGAAGGGGCGTAACTAAGTAGCTTCCTAAGTGTTCGCTGGAGCCTCCGATGGTGAGGTCAGACTTGTGCAATAGGGAGCTACCAGGTACCACTCCAGGGTGGAGTCTGGTTGTGGCTGCTGATCCCACCGGGGAACGGAACATAGACAAGCAAGCGGGCACGGCTGGCACATAAGCAGGCAGATTGGTACAACAGGAACACTGTCAGGCAGGCGGGCACGGCTGGCTCTCAGGTAAGCAGGCACGGCTGGCTCTCTGGCAGGACTGGTGGACAAGACTGGCACACTGGAAGAACCGGTAGGGACCGGTCTGCAGGCAGGTATGTAGAACGGGTAAGAACCTGTTCAGACACGAGGACTTAGGAATAAGTAGATAAAGACCGCAAGAGCAGATGCAGAGCGAAAGCACAGGAGCTAGAGCCAAGAACAGAAATGCAGGAGGCAGAGCCAAGAGCAGGAGGCGGAGCCAAGTGAAAAACCGCAGGAGGCGGAGCCAAGAGCTGGAGGCGGAGCCAAGTGCAGACAGACAGGAGGCGGAGCCAAGAGCTGGAGCCGGAGCCAAGTGCAGACAGGCAGGAGGCGGAGCCAATGGCTGGCGGCGGAGCCAAGTGCAGGGGAGGTAGAACCGCAAGGAGCGGAGCCAGGTAGAACCGCAAGGAGCGGAGCCAGGTAGAACCGCAAGGAGCGGAGCCAGGTAGAACCGCAAGGAGCGGAGCCAGATAGAACCGCAAGGAGCGGAGCCAGGTAGAACCGCAAAGAGCGGAGCCAGGTAGAACCGCAAGGAGCGGAGAGGAGCTGCGGGAGAGGTCTCTGCAGCAAAGCTGAGCAGAGCCACAAGGAATGTGGAGAGAAGCTGCAGCAAGGGATAACTGCAACAGCAGAAGATAAGCTGAGTAGAAAGGAGCAGAAATGCAGAAGTGAGGAGCAGAGGTAAAGTCACAAAGGTTCAGAGCAGGCAGAGCTGCAAGAGTGTGGAGTGTAAGCAGACTGAGAATACAAGGAAAGACAACAGGGAAGGAAGCCAAAGACTAGGAGACCGAGGTAAGACTAAGTGCAGACAAGGCAATGGAACAAGACACAAGGACAAAGACACTGGGACCAGGATATACTGCCTCCTGGTGGGCGGACAACAAGACCAAGGAAATAACACAGAAAATCCTCAAGAGAGGGAGTAACTCAGAGAAAGGCCAGGCAAACTCAGAAGCAAGACACTAACTGAGCTAACACATTGCACAGGCCCAGAACACTGGGTGGAGCTGCACTATATACTGGAGGCCTCTTGACAATTGGTCAGGAACAGATTGGACAGATGCACCTGATTCCTATAAGAACCAGAGAGTTCAGGCGCCGCCCCTCTATACACAGATCCATGAAGCATGCAGAGAGCAGAGACACAGAACATGGAGCTGGCAAGAAACAGAAACCACATCATGACCTGGAGCAGTGGGTAAGATAGTGTGAGAAATGCGAGGCCATGCCGTGATGCCAGCAGAGTTGTTACAGTACCCCCCCTTTACGGCCCCTCTTCTTCAAGCCCGCCAGAATAACTTGTAGAAGAAGGATGGGAGCATACATAGTCCAGGCCAACATGATATCTTCAGGGTAGAAGGCGGCAGGAGGGTCACCAGGTATCTCAAAAAACAAAGTCTCTTTGTGCTCTCCAGGTTTAGCTTCATCAGAAATCTCGGATAGCAAAGTCTCATTGTACCCAATAGGGTTAGCCTTCTCAATGGACTGGACCATTTCCTCAGGGTAGACAAGAAGCAGGGACTTGGAAGCTACCGACTTGTTATCTTCACCAGCCGGCCACATGGAAGCTGAATGAATACTCACAGGATACACCCTCTGCCCGATATCCAGAGACAAACTTTCAGATAGCAGAGATGTTCTAGAGTACTGAACACAGGAAAAATCACTAGAAATGAGTGTGGAGAACAACAGCTCCACCGGGTCAGAGAAAAGTTGAGGAGAACAAACTTCTGTTTTGAAGTCTTCACCAGCCGGCCACAAGGACGCTGAAGGTATAAACATAGGAACCATCTTCTGCCCGTTATCCAGAAGAAATCGTCCAAGCGGCGGGGATGTTCCTAGGAACGGATTACAGGTATAGTCGTTGGAGATGTGTGGAGAGATAGTCACCGCCTCCCCATGTTCGGTGACATTAGCACACCTTGACTCGACGACTAAGTGTTTACTGGTATAGTCGCTGGAGATGTGTGGAGACATCGTCACCGTTTCCCCATCTTCGGTGATGTCAGCACACCTTGACTCGACGACTAAGTGTTTACTGGTATAGTCGCTGGGGATGTGTGGAGACATCGTCACCGTTTCCCCATCTTCGGTGACATCAGCACACCTTGACTCGTCGACTAGCAGACCAGCTGAAGAAGATGACACTGCTGAGTGTCTTTGACGCATGGGAACCAGACAGTTCTCAAGACTGGGTAAGTTCAACCGAAGCACTTTACTGGAACCCTTGACCAGAGCGGGTGGTAGAGTCCTTGGCTCAGAATGACCCATGGGCATAACAGACAGCATGTGGAAGACAAACTTCTTCGTGTATAAGGCTCCAACTTGGAGCTGCAGTTGTCCTTGTAGGACTAGACTGTTCTTTAGCAGGGTTCGGCCATTATCAGGCAACGCCCACACCGGGTTCTGGAGCTGTAGAACAGAGACCATACACCGACTCCGTATGACAGGCGGCTTAGACACACCAAAGCTCCCAGAAGGCAGAGAAACAGTCATAGACTTTAGAGGCAGGGAGTTATTCTCACCAAGGGCAGTCTCTCCTACTGACCCGAGGTTTTTGAGCTTTAGATCCCCTGGACAGAGGCCATCCAGGTGTTCCTCACAACAGCAGCGACATTGTATGCCCTTCTTATGGCTGATTTCAGGCTGCTGCTTTGCCAGCCCACTCTCATCAACCTTCTTAGGCTTCACACGGGTAACTGCATTAACGGGTAGAGGAACTGGAGGGTCACAGACGGTCATTGCTTGACGTGGGGGTTTCTTCACGGGTTTCGCTCGTCTGGAGCGCCTCTCGGATCTAGATGGGGAAGACTTCACAGGAGTAGCAGGACGAGGCTTGTCAAAGACTCTACGGAAGGCCACCAGGAAGGCCCCTAGGTTCATGACAATAGGATCCCCTGCTTCCCAGAGGGGAGTTATCCATATTAGAGCATCTTCGGCCAGGTAGGACATGATGTAACCCACCTTGACCCAGTCAGAGGGAAAACAAGCTGCATTCTGCAGGATGTAGCGCAAGCACTGTTTCAGGAACCCCTGACATTCTTCAGGATTCCCATAGAACCTAGGCGGGTCAGCTGCGTAGTGCTCCGCCTCATAGGCCTGAAGTTGCTTGAAGAGAGCATTAGAGACTATAATTGGGTCAGAGGTCTCTTCAATCTGAACCACCCTTAGTGGAACAAATTTTTCAGGTTGCTCATACGGGCAGGGAAAAAGTTCATCAAGCTCTGTGAGCGGTAGGACATGGGATACAGCGGAGGCCATGGCCTGTGCAAACTGTCATGCTCGCGCCCAGACTGGTTGGCGCGGGCATGCGGGGGAGTGGCCCCACTGGACCACAGACCAAACTTCCCAGGAAGGGGCGTAACTAAGTAGCTTCCTAAGTGTTCGCTGGAGCCTCCGATGGTGAGGTCAGACTTGTGCAATAGGGAGCTACCAGGTACCACTCCAGGGTGGAGTCTGGTTGTGGCTGCTGATCCCACCGGGGAACGGAACATAGACAAGCAAGCGGGCACGGCTGGCACATAGGCAGGCAGACGGGTACAACAGGAACACTGTCAGGCAGGCGGGCACGGCTGGCTCTCAGGTAGGCAGGCACGGCTGGCTCTCTGGCAGGACTGGTGGACAAGACTGGCACACTGGAAGAACCGGTAGGGACCGGTCTGCAGGCAGGTATGTAGAACGGGTAAGAACCTGTTCAGACACGAGGACTTAGGAATAAGTAGATAAAGACCGCAAGAGCGGATGCAGAGCGAAAGCACAGGAGCTAGAGCCAAGAACAGAAATGCAGGAAGCGGAGCCAAGAGCAGGAGGCGGAGCCAAGTGCAAAACCACAGAAGGCGGAGCCAAGAGCTGGAGGCGGAGCCAAGTGCAGACAGGCAGGAGGCGGAGCCAAGAGCTGGAGCCGGAGCCAAGTGCAGACAGGCAGGAGGCGGAGCCAAGGGCTGGCGGCGGAGCCAAGTGCAGGGGAGGTAGAACCGCAAGGAGCAGAGCCAGGTAGAACCGCAAGGAGCGGAGCCAGGTAGAACCGCAAGGAGCGGAGCCAGGTAGAACCGCAAGGAGCAGAGCCAGGTAGAACCGCAAGGAGCGGAGCCAGGTAGAACCGCAAGGAGCGGAGCCAGGTAGAACCGCAAGGAGCGGAGCCAGGTAGAACCGCAAGGAGCGGAGCCAGATAGAACCGCTAGGAGCGGAGCCAGATAGAACCGCAAGGAGCGGAGCCAGGTAGAACCGCAAAGAGCGGAGCCAGGTAGAACCGCAAGGAGCGGAGAGGAGCTGCGGGAGAGGTCTCTGCAGCAAAGCTGAGCAGAGCCACAAGGAATGTGGAGAGAAGCTGCAGCAAGGGATAACTGCAACAGCAGAAGATAAGCTGAGTAGAAAGGAGCAGAAATGCAGAAGTGAGAAGCAGAGGTAAAGTCACAAAGGTTCAGAGCAGGCAGAGCTGCAAGAGTGCGGAGTGTAAGCAGACTGAGAATACAAGGAAAGACAACAGGGAAGGAAGCCAAAGACTAGGAGACCGAGGTAAGACTAAGTGCAGACAAGGCAATGGAACAAGACACAAGGACAAAGACACTGGGACCAGGATATACTGCCTCCTGGTGGGCGGACAACAAGACCAAGGAAATAACACAGAAAATCCTCCAGAGAGGGAGTAACTCAGAGAAAGGCCAGGCAAACTCAGAAGCAAGACACTAACTGAGCTAACACATTGCACAGGCCCAGAACACTGGGTGGAGCTGCACTATATACTGGAGGCCTCTTGACAATTGGTCAGGAACAGATTGGACAGATGCACCTGATTCCTATAAGAACCAGAGAGTTCAGGCGCCGCCCCTCTATACACAGAACCATGAAGCATGCAGAGAGCAGAGACACAGAACATGGAGCTGGCAAGAAACAGAAACCACATCATGACCTGGAGCAGTGGGTAAGATAGTGTGAGAAATGCGAGGCCATGCCGTGATGCCAGCAGAGTTGTTGCAGGCTGACTGTCATCAAGGCTTCCCTCCTCCTCGGCTGCAGACGCCTGTTCCTTTATGTGCGTCAAACTTTGCATCAGCAGACGCATTAGGGGGATGCTCATGCTTATTACGGCGTTGTCTGCACTAACCAGCCGTGTGCATTCCTCAAAACACTGAAGGACTTGACACAGGTCTTGGAGCTTCGACCACTGCACAGCTGACAACTCCATGTCTGCCGATGCTTGACACTAGCTGCTCCATAATTGGACACCTCGTGTGCAATAGTGGCAGCTGCGGATGGAGTGGTCGTGCGACTGCGGTCTGTGGACGAGCTCTCGCTTCTGCTGGAGGATGAGGAGGAGGAGGGGGGACGAACGCCTACAGCCAACTGTTTCCTAGACCGTGGGCTAGGTAGAACTGTCCCAATATTACTGTCCCCTGTGGACCCTGCATCCACCACATTAACCCAGTGTGCCGTGATGGAGACGTAATGCCCCTGGCCATGCCTACTGGTCCATGCATCTGTTGTCAGGTGCACCTTTCTACTCACAGATTGCCTGAGCACATGGACAATGCGGTCTTTTACATGCTGGTGGAGGGCTGGGATGGCTTTTCTGAAAAAGAAGTGTCAACTGGGTAGCTCGTAGAGTGGTACAGCGTAGTCCATCAGGGCTTTGAAAGCTTCGGTTTCAACTAACCAGTAGGGCATCATCTCTAACGAGATTAGTCTAGCAATGTGGGCGTTCAAACCCTGTGTACGCGGATGCGAGGATGAGTACTTCCTTTTCCTAACGAGAGTCTCTTGTAGGGTGAGCTGGACTGGAGAGCTGCATACGGTGGAACTAGCGAGGGTGCCGGTGGACATGGGTGACTGAGAGAGGGTTGGTGATGGTATTCTTGAGGGTGCCCTACATACAGTTTTTCCGACCACGAACCTGGTGATTCCCTGACTGATTTGGCCTTGCGACGAAACCGCAACATTACCGGCAGGTGGTGTTATAAACGGTGGGCTTACAGTGAGGGAAGGGATGTCGCCTTGCTGATTAGCTTCATTGTGAGAGGATGCTACAACGTTAAGGGACGTTTGGTAGTTTGTCCAGGCTTGCAAGTGCATGGTGGTTAAATGTCTATGCATGCAACTTGTATTTAAATTTTTAACATTCTGACCTCTGCTGAAGGTCCTTGAGCATTTCTTACAGATGACTTTGCGCTGATCATTGGGATCTTGGTTAAAAAAATTCCAGACTGCACTCTTCCTATCGGATACCTTTTCAGGCATTGCACACTGAGCTACTTTAACCTGATGGCCACGCTGTCCTACAACTGGTTTTGGTTCTGCCACACGTTTTTGGCCAGATACCGGCCTGGCACATGGAACCTGTTGCGAGGTTGATGCCTGCTGCGGCTCCTCCTCCTCCGCTTCAGAGCTACTGCCGCATGCACCCTGTTCCCCCAATGGCTGCCAATCGGGGTCAACAACTGGGTCATCTATGACCTCCTCTTCTATGTTCTGTGCACCTTCCTCTGGGTCACCATGTAAGCCGGTGCTATAGCGTTCGTGACGGGGCTCCATAGTCTCATCGGGGTCAGATTCTGGATCAGCACACTGCGAGGGCAATGTTCGGATCTGAGTCAAAGGAACAGCATAATAATCTGGCTGTGGCTGTGCATCTGTGCACTCCATGTCCGATTCATCTTGTAATGGGCATGGCCTGTTAACAATTTCCCTTTCTAACCCAGGCACGGTATGTGTAAAGAGCTCCATGGAGTAACCAGTTGTGTCGGCTGACGCATCCTTCACTGTTGTTCTGGGTGAAGGACACAAGGAAGCGACTTGTTCCTGACCGGGAGCATCCACTGACGACGCACTGCTCTGACATTTGGCACTTTCCGAGGAGGAGGCGAAAGAGCTAGAGGCAGAGTCAGCAATGAAAGCCAATACTTGTTCCTGCTGCTCCAGCTTCAAAAGCGGTTTTCCTACTCCCAGAAAAGGGAGCCTTCGAGGCCTTGTGCAGCCAGACAATGACGCTGGCTCAACAACTCGAGACTTAGGGGCTATACTGCTTTTCCCACGACCACCTGATGCTCCACGACCACCACCACTACCATCATTACCAGCTGCCAATGACCGCCCACGGCCACGACCTCTTCCACCAGACTTCCTCATTCTTGGAAAAATGTTACCAAACTAACAACCGTTATGTGGTCCTGTAAAACCAGGTACAAGGTGTGCGTGAACTTGTTGGGAATGTAAATCTCCCTTTTTTATGTGTGGGAGAATGCAGTGAAAAATGAGGCCCACTGTATTACACTAGACAGTTTGATTGGCAGAAAGAGGCTGGCAGATATGGCAGTAACAGGAGTGACGCAGATGCACACACTGGCAATAGAAATGTCCCTTTTTTTTTTATATGGGAGACAAGGGATTGAATCAGGCCCACTATATCACGGTCTAGTTCCTGTGGCACAAAATGACTGACAGATACCACAGACAGCACTCGCACAGATGCACAGGTTTGGCAAGATTATTCTCCCTTTATTTTAATTTTTGGGGGGGATATGTGAGACAAGTGATTTAATCTGGCCCACTGTTATACAGTAGGTTTTCTGTGGCAGAAAAAACAAAGACAGATGCCACACACAGGACTGGCACTAATGCAGATTTGCCAATCTTAATCTCCCACTTTTATTTTTTTTTCTGGGAGAATTGTGAAGAAATCAGGCCCACTGTTACACAGTAGGTTTTCTGTGGCAGAAAAACAAAGACAGATGCCACACACAGGACTGGCACTAATGCAGATTTGCCAATCTTAATCTCCCACTTTTATTTTTTTTTTCTGGGAGAATTGTGAAGAAATCAGGCCCACTGCTACACAGTAGGTTTTCTGTGGCAGAAAAAAAAAAAAGATGCCACGCACAGGACTGGCACTAATGAAGATTTGCCAATCTTAATCTCCCACTTTTATTTTTTTTTCTGGGAGAATTGTGAAGAAATCAGGCCCACTGCCACACAGTAGGTTTTCTGTGGCAGAAAAAAAAAAAAGCCACACACAGGACTGGCACTAATGCAGATTTGCCAATCTTAATCTCCCACTTTTATTTTTTTTTCTGGGAGAATTGTGAAGAAATTAGGCCCACTGTTATACAGTAGGTTTTCTGTGGCAGAAAAAACAAAGACAGATGCCACACACAGGACTGGCACTAATGCAGATTTGCCAATCTTAATCTCCCACTTTTATTTTTTTTTCTGGGAGAATTGTGAAGAAATCAGGCCCACTGTTACACAGTAGGTTTACTGTGGCAGAAAAACAAAGACAGATGCCACACACAGGACTGGCACTAATGCAGATTTGCCAATCTTAATCTCCCACTTTTATTTTTTTTTCTGGGAGAATTGTGAGGAAATCAGGCCCACTGTTATACAGTAGGTTTTCTGTGGCAGAAAAAACAAAGACAGATGCCACACACAGAACTGGCACTAATGCAGATTTGCCAATCTTAATCTCCCACTTTTATTTTTTTTTCTGGCAGAATTGTGAGGAAATTAGGCCCACTGTTATACAGTAGGTTTTCTGTGGCAGAAAAACAAAGACAGATGCCACACACAGGACTGGCACTAATGCAGATTTGCCAATCTTAATCTCCCACTTTTATTTTTTTTTCTGGGAGAATTGTGAGGAAATCAGGCCCACTGTTATACAGTAGGTTTTCTGTGGCAGAAAAAACAAAGACAGATGCCACACACAGGACTGGCACTAATGCAGATTTGCCAATCTTAATCTCCCACTTTTATTTTTTTTTCTGGGAGAATTGTGAAGAAATCAGGCCCACTGTTAAAAAAGTAGGTTTTCTGTGGCAGAAAAACAAAGACAGATGCCACACACAGGACTGGCACTAATGCAGATTTGCCAATCTTAATCTGCCACTTTTATTTTTTTTTCTGGGAGAATTGTGAATAAATCTGGGCCACTGTATTAGAGTATATTTTCTGTGGCAAAAAGTGGCTTGAAGAGATATATATATAAAAAAAGGGACTGTACTGCAATTACTATCTCCCTACAGTTATATCAGAAAAGTATGTCAGGCAGCAATAAAAAGGACTGCTGCACACAAAAGTCAAAAGTGTGGACAAACAAACAAGATAGCTGTGCAGAAAGGAAGGAGCAACAAGATTTGTGCTTTGAAAAAAGCAGTTGGTTTGCACAGCGGCGTACACACAGCAATGCAGCTATCAGGGGAGCCTTATAACCTACAGAGCTGTTGCACAGAAATCGAGCCTCCACTGTCCCAAAAAGAAAAGGTGGTGTTGGACAGTGGAAATCGCTACAGCACAAGCGGTTTGGGGCTTAATTTACCCTGCCTAACGCTATCCCTGCTTCTGACGAAGCGGCAGCAACCTCTCCCTATGCTCAGATCAGCAGCAGTAACATGGCAGTCGGCGGGAACGCCCCTTTATAGCCCCTGTGACGCAGCAGAAAGCAAGCCAATCACTGCCATGCCCTTCTCTAAGATGGTGGGGACCAGGACCTATGTCATCACGCTGCCCACACTCTGCGTGCACCTTTATTGGCTGAGAAATGGCGCTTTAAGCGTCATAGGAAGCGCGACTTTGGTGCGAAGATCGTGTACCGCATGGCCGATCCCACTCTGGGATCAGGTCGGGTTTCATGAAACCCGACTTTGCCAAAAGTCGGCGACTTATGAAAATGACCGATCCGTTTCGCTCAACCCTAAATAAGAGCGACAGTAAGAGTCTTAGCAGTTTCAAAGGTGAGAAAAGGTCGGATTTTGGAGATGTTTTTAAGATGCAGGTGACAAGAGCGAGTGAGTGATCGGAAATAGGGAGTAAAGGAAAGTTCGAAGTCGAATATGACCCCAAGACAGCGGGCATGCTGCTTGGGAGTTATGGTTGAACCCTCCAGAGTAATTTCGATGTTGGGAAGAGTGAGGTTAGTAGAAGGGAGAACCACAAGAAGTTCCTTTTTGGAGAGATTTAGTTTCAGATAGAGGGAGGACATGATGTTAGAGACAGCAGACAGACAATCCTTGGTATTTTGAATTAGGGTAGGGGTGATGACAGGGGAAGAAGTGTATAATTGGGTGTCATCAGCATACAGATGATACTGGAACCCAAATCTGCTGATTGTTTGTCCAATAGGGACCGTGTATAGAGAGTAGGGTTGAGCGACTTTCATTTTTTTAAGATCGAGTAGGGTTTTGGGAAACCCGATTTTGTCCAGAGTCGAGTCGAGTGCAGTCGGCCGATTATCGCTAAAAGTCGGGGATCGACCGAAACACGAAACCCAATGCAAGTCAATGGGGAAGCATAGTCGGCAGTGAGTGGAGGCCAGGAAAACACCTACAGTGCCCATTTTAATGCCAAAAACATCCATTCTTGTTTCTGAAGCTTGCCAATCTTAATTAACTGTATAATAATAGTTGGGCATAGGGAATTGGGGGAAAGTTGTGGGGGGAGTAGGGCTGGCTCAAGTTTTTCGTGGGCCCAGGAAATGCGGACTACGTCACGGCGGTGTTGCAGGGAAAGGTAAGTATTTAAAAGTTGCAAGTGCTGTGATCCTGAGCAAGCAGGGGGGGGCCCACTCGTTCGCATTGCCACTGGCACAGGGCCCCTCAAAGTACGGCGGTGTGTTTGCATGGCGGGGGCGCCTCCCACCAGCAGCGACACTTTTGCGTACTCTGAGGGGCCCTGTGCCAGTGACGTCGCCAACGAGTATGCCCCCCCACCTGATGAAGGAACCTGCACTTTCATCTGCACCTTCCTCTTTGTCCCTGTGTAAGGTGGTATAACATGCGGGAAGGGGAACCTTACTTTCAGCAGGGTCAGATTCTGGCTGTGTAGAGTACAAGGGGAATGTAGTGGTCTAGGTCAATGTACCAGCAGACTCATTTAGCAGTGGCTGGGCAATGGGCAGGATGAGGAGGAAACAGATATAGGGCCAAAGAATAAAGTAGGCTACATGCAGTTCAAAATTGGTAACAGGACTAAACAGGCGGCATTGCTTTGTTCAGTGGAGTAGCAAACCCAAGAGCAGCAGACACTGTTTCAAGGGCCTAACCACACTAGTAGGCCAAATGCAGTTTAATATCTGATAGTATAGGGCGAAAGCCAGAATGTGGAAGCTCAGCTTTGTTCAGTTGAGGACAACACCAGGGAGGGGCAGACACCTTTAGTAGGCCGGAAAAGCCTATTGCATTTTTTAAAATGGTAATTTGGAGCAGAAGGTTGAAGCTCAGCTTTATTTAGTTGAGGGCAACACCAGGGAGGGGCAGAAGCCGTTAGTAGGCCCTAACCACCATTTTTTTTTTTTAAAACCACTTAATGAGAGCCGGAAGGTTGAAGCTCAGCTTTATTTAGTTGAGGACAACACCAGGCAGGGGCACACAGACAGACACCTTTAGTAGGCCGGAAAAGCCTATTGCATTTTTTAAAATGGTTATTGTGGAGCAGAAGGTTGAAGCTCAGCTTTATTTAGTTGAGGACAACACCAGGCAGGGGCACACAGACAGACACCTTTAGTAGGCCGGAAAAGCCTATTGCATTTTTTAAAATGGTAATTTGGAGCAGAAGGTTGAAGCTCAGCTTTATTTAGTTGAGGGCAACACCAGGGAGGGGCAGAAGCCGTTAGTAGGCCCTAACCACCATTTTTTTTTTTTTAAACCACTTAATGAGAGCCGGAAGGTTGAAGCTCAGCTTTATTTAGTTGAGGACAACACCAGGCAGGGGCACACAGACAGACACCTTTAGTAGGCCGGAAAAGCCTATTGCATTTTTTAAAATGGTAATTTGGAGCAGAAGGTTGAAGCTCAGCTTTATTTAGTTGAGGACAACACCAGGCAGGGGCACACAGACAGACACCTTTAGTAGGCCGGAAAAGCCTATTGCATTTTTTAAAATGGTAATTTGGAGCAGAAGGTTGAAGCTCAGCTTTATTTAGTTGAGGACAACACCAGGCAGGGGCACACAGACAGACACCTTTAGTAGGCCGGAAAAGCCTATTGCATTTTTTAAAATGGTAATTTGGAGCAGAAGGTTGAAGCTCAGCTTTATTTAGTTGAGGACAACACCAGGCAGGGGCACACAGACAGACACCTTTAGTAGGCCGGAAAAGCCTATTGCATTTTTTAAAATGGTAATTTGGAGCAGAAGGTTGAAGCTCAGCTTTATTTAGTTGAGGACAACACCAGGCAGGGGCACACAGACAGACACCTTTAGTAGGCCGGAAAAGCCTATTGCATTTTTTAAAATGGTAATTTGGAGCAGAAGGTTGAAGCTCAGCTTTATTTAGTTGAGGACAACACCAGGCAGGGGCACACAGACAGACACCTTTAGTAGGCCGGAAAAGCCTATTGCATTTTTTAAAATGGTAATTTGGAGCAGAAGGTTGAAGCTCAGCTTTATTTAGTTGAGGACAACACCAGGCAGGGGCACACAGACAACCTTTAGTAGGCCGGAAAAGCCTATTGCATTTTTTAAAATGGTAATTTGGAGCAGAAGGTTGAAGCTCAGCTTTATTTAGTTGAGGACAACACCATGCAGGGGCACACAGACAGACACCTTTAGTAGGCCGGAAAAGCCTATTGCATTTTTTAAAATGGTAATTTGGAGCAGAAGGTTGAAGCTCAGCTTTATTTAGTTGAGGACAACACCAGGCAGGGGCACACAGACAGACACCTTTAGTAGGCCGGAAAAGCCTATTGCATTTTTTAAAATGGTAATTTGGAGCAGAAGGTTGAAGCTCAGCTTTATTTAGTTGAGGACAACACCAGGCAGGGGCACACAGACAGACACCTTTAGTAGGCCGGAAAAGCCTATTGCATTTTTTAAAATGGTAATTTGGAGCAGAAGGTTGAAGCTCAGCTTTATTTAGTTGAGGACAACACCAGGCAGGGGCACACAGACAGACACCTTTAGTAGGCCGGAAAAGCCTATTGCATTTTTTAAAATGGTAATTTGGAGCAGAAGGTTGAAGCTCAGCTTTATTTAGTTGAGGACAACACCAGGCAGGGGCACACAGACAGACACCTTTAGTAGGCCGGAAAAGCCTATTGCATTTTTTAAAATGGTAATTTGGAGCAGAAGGTTGAAGCTCAGCTTTATTTAGTTGAGGACAACACCAGGCAGGGGCACACAGACAGACACCTTTAGTAGGCCGGAAAAGCCTATTGCATTTTTTAAAATGGTAATTTGGAGCAGAAGGTTGAAGCTCAGCTTTATTTAGTTGAGGACAACACCAGGCAGGGGCACACAGACAGACACCTTTAGTAGGCCGGAAAAGCCTATTGCATTTTTTAAAATGGTAATTTGGAGCAGAAGGTTGAAGCTCAGCTTTATTTAGTTGAGGACAACACCAGGCAGGGGCACACAGACAGACACCTTTAGTAGGCCGGAAAAGCCTATTGCATTTTTTAAAATGGTAATTTGGAGCAGAAGGTTGAAGCTCAGCTTTATTTAGTTGAGGGCAACACCAGGGAGGGGCAGAAGCCGTTAGTAGGCCCTAACCACCATTTTTTTTTTTTAAAACCACTTAATGAGAGCTGGAAGGTTGAAGCTCAGCTTTATTTAGTTGAGGACAACACCAGGCAGGGGCACACAGACAGACACCTTTAGTAGGCCGGAAAAGCCTATTGCATTTTTTAAAATGGTAATTTGGAGCAGAAGGTTGAAGCTCAGCTTTATTTAGTTGAGGGCAACACCAGGCAGGGGCACACAGACAGACACCTTTAGTAGGCCGGAAAAGCCTATTGCATTTTTTAAAATGGTAATTTGGAGCAGAAGGTTGAAGCTCAGCTTTATTTAGTTGAGGACAACACCAGGCAGGGGCACACAGACAGACACCTTTAGTAGGCCGGAAAAGCCTATTGCATTTTTTAAAATGGTAATTTGGAGCAGAAGGTTGAAGCTCAGCTTTATTTAGTTGAGGACAACACCAGGCAGGGGCACACAGACAGACACCTTTAGTAGGCCGGAAAAGCCTATTGCATTTTTTAAAATGGTAATTTGGAGCAGAAGGTTGAAGCTCAGCTTTATTTAGTTGAGGGCAACACCAGGGAGGGGCAGAAGCCGTTAGTAGGCCCTAACCACCATTTTTTTTTTTTTAAACCACTTAATGAGAGCCGGAAGGTTGAAGCTCAGCTTTATTTAGTTGAGGACAACACCAGGCAGGGGCACACAGACAGACACCTTTAGTAGGCCGGAAAAGCCTATTGCATTTTTTAAAATGGTAATTTGGAGCAGAAGGTTGAAGCTCAGCTTTATTTAGTTGAGGGCAACACCAGGCAGGGGCACACAGACAGACACCTTTAGTAGGCCGGAAAAGCCTATTGCATTTTTTAAAATGGTAATTTGGAGCAGAAGGTTGAAGCTCAGCTTTATTTAGTTGAGGGCAACACCAGGGAGGGGCAGAAGCCGTTAGTAGGCCCTAACCACCATTTTTTTTTTTTAAAACCACTTAATGAGAGCCGGAAGGTTGAAGCTCAGCTTTATTTAGTTGAGGGCAACACCAGGGAGGGGCAGAAGCCGTTAGTAGGCCCTAACCAAAGTTGAAGGCCAAATGCAGTTTAATTTCTGATACTATAGGCCGAAAGCCAGAAGGTGGAAGCTCCGATTTAGACAGTGGAGGACAATTTGAATTAGGGACTGCAGACAGACTTAGTAGGCTGTCCCCTGTGGACCATGCATCCACCACATTAACCCATTGCGCCGTAATGGACACGTAATCTTCCGTGGCCATGCCTACAGGTCCATGCGTCTGTTGTCAGGTGCACCTTTGTACTCACAGATTGCCAGAGTGCATGGACAATGCGGTCTTCTACATGCTGGTGGAGGGTTGGGATGGCTTTTCTCGCAAAAGAAGTGTCGACTGGTTAGCTTGTAGCGTGGTACAGCGTAGTCCATCATGGCCTTATTAATAGTAAATAAAATATATAACTAGGCTCTATGAACTTTTAAATAGGTTCCAGGGGTACACGGGCAGCATTGGTGTGGTCAGTGGAGGAGTATTGCAAGTAGGGGCTGCAGACAGGCTATCAAAGGCCTAAAATAACAAACAGTAGGCAGTCATGGCAGTTTTACATCGGTTACATGGATACACAGGCAGGCACTCCAGGCAGCATTGTGGTCAGTGGAGGAGTATTGCAAGTAGGGGCCGCAGACAGGCTATCAAAGGCCTAAAATAACAAACAATAGGCTCATTGCAGTTTTACAGCGGTTACATGGATAGACGGGCAGGCAGCTTGGTGGTGAGTGGAGGAGTATTTAAAGTAGGGACCGCAGACAGGCTATCAAAGGCCTAACATAACAAACAATAGGCTCATGGCAGTTTTACAGCGGTTACATGGATACACGGGCAGGCAGCTTGGTGGTCAGTGGAGGAGTATTTAAAGTAGGGACCGCAGACAGGCTTCAAAGGCCTAACATAAGAAAATGGGCTGGCTGTAGGCACTTTATAATTGGTTCCAGGGGTACACGGGCAGCAGTGGTCTGGCCAGTGGAGGACTAGTGGAAGGAGGGACCGCAGACAGGCTTCAAAGGCCTAACATAAGAAAATGGGCTGGCTGTAGGCACTTTATAATTGGTTCCAGGGGTACACGGGCAGCAGTGGTCTGGTCAGTGGAGGACTAGTGGAAGGAGGGACCGCAGACAGGCTTCAAAGGCCTAACATAAAAAAATGGGCTGGCTGTAGGCACTTTATAATTGGTTCCAGGGGTACACGGGCAGCAGTGGTCTGGTCAGTGGAGGACTAGTGGAAGGAGGGACCGCAGACAGGCTTCAAAGGCCTAAAATAACAAACAATAGGCTCATGGCAGTTTTACAGCGGTTACATGGATACACGGGCAGCTTGGTGGTGAGTGGAGGAGTAGTGCAAGGAGTGTCTGTCCCAGTACTCCCAAAATATAAATAGATGTTAATGTCTCGCAAAACAACCAAAACAAAAAAAAAGGTGGCATACTTAGGTACAGGGGTGGGCTCATCTGCTGAGTTTCTGACATAGTAATTTGGCAGTAACTATTTAATGGTGCCAATATAGGACACAGACACAGACTACTTTAAGTTGCATCGTAGATGTCTACAAATTTGTATTGTCAGTGCCAGACATTGAATGATGTCAGCGAATAGACTAAAGATTGGTGGAGCTGTGCGACATAATTTTGCATGTGGTAGAGCACATTTTGAGCTGGGGTAGGGGGGAACTCTCTAGAGGCCGGCGGGACCGCCCCAGGGCCCCTCATGTTACAACGGTGTGTCTGACGTTGGGTGTGCACCACCACCGCCAGAGACACTACATTGTACTATGAGGGACCCAGTAGCAATGCCGTCAACCAAAAGCGAGCACACCCACCTCTTCAGACAAACAGCAGTCTCACGGGTGCTTGCGCCAAGTCGCGATACCACGGCCCCGTGTGGGGAGTTTGGCCATTTAGGGAGGTGTAAACATGTCGTATGCTGTACAATCAGCTGCAGCAAATTAGACATTAGAAAAGTAATTCACAGGCAAGAGCCTTTCATAGGAAAGCTAGGTGTCGGCCGGGCAAGGTGGGGCAAAAGATTTCGAAATCCAGTTGTGGTTCATTTTAATGAATGTTAGATCGTCAACATTTTGGGTAGCCAGACGAGTCCTTTTTTCGGTTAATATTGAACCTGCAGCACTGAATACTCTTTCTGATAGGACACTTGCTGCCGGGCAAGCAAGCTCCTGCAATGCATATTCTGCCAATTCTGGCCAGGTGTCTAATTTGGAGGCCCAGTAATCAAATGGGAATGACGGTTGAGGGAGAACATCGATAAGGGATGAAAAATAGTTAGTAACCATACTGGACAAATGTTGTCTCCTGTCACTTTCAATTGATGCAGCAGTACCTGTCCTGTCTGCGGTCATAGCAAAATCACTCCACAACCTGGTCAGAAAACCCCTCTGTCCAACGCCACTTCTTATGTGTGCACCCCTAACACTCCTAGTCTGCTGCCCCCTGGAGCTCGTGTGAGAACGATCACGTGCGCTGTGTGCTGGGAATGCCTGAAGCAAACGGTCAACAAGAGTTGATTGTTTGGTTGCTAATATTAGTTCCAAGTTCTCATGTGGCATAATATTTTGCAATTTGCCTTTATAGCGTGGATCAAGGAGGCAGGCCAACCAGTAATCGTCATCGTTCATCATTTTCGTAATGCGTGTGTCCCTTTTTAGGATACGTAAGGCATAATCCGCCATGTGGGCCAAAGTTCCAGTTGTAAAATCTCCGGTTGTGATTGGTTGAGGGGCAGTTGCAGGCAAATCTACGTCACTTGTGTCCCTCAAAAAACCAGAACCCGGCCGTGACACGCAACCAATTTCCTGTGCCCCCGGGAAAGGTTCGGCATTAAAAATATACTCATCCCCATCATCCTCCTCGTCCTCCACCTCCTCTTCGCCCGCTACCTCGTCCTGTACACTGCCCTGACCAGACAATGGCTGACTGTCATCAAGGCTTTCCTCTTCCTCTGGTGCAGACGCCTGCTCCTTTATGTGCGTCAAACTTTGCATCAGCAGACGCATTAGGGGGATGCTCATGCTTATTACGGCGTTGTCTGCACTAACCAGCCGTGTGCATTCCTCAAAACACTGAAGGACTTGACACATGTCTTGTATCTTAGACCACTGCACACCTGACAACTCCATGTCTGCCATCCTACTGCCTGCCCGTGTATCCTCCCACAAATAAATAACAGCACGCCTCTGTTCGCACAGTCTCTGAAGCATGTGCAGTGTTGAGTTCCACCTTGTTGCAACGTCTATGATTAGGCGATGCTGGGGAAGGTTCAAAGACCGCTGATAGGTCTGCATACGGCTGGCGTGTACAGGCGAACGTCGGATATGTGAGCAAAGTGCACGCACTTTGAGGAGCAGGTCGGAGAACCCAGGATAAGTTTTCAATAAGCACTGCACCACCAGGTTTAAGGTGTGAGCCAGGCAAGGAATGTGTTTCAGTTGGGAAAGGGAGATGGCAGCCATGAAATTCCTTCCGTTATCACTCACTACCTTGCCTGCCTCAAGATCTACTGTGCCCAGCCACGACTGTGTTTCTTGTTGCAAGAACTCGGACAGAACTTCCGCGGTGTGTCTGTTGTCGCCCAAGCACTTCATAGCCAATACAGCCTGCTGACGCTTGGCAGTAGCTGGCCCATAATGGGACAACTGGTGTGCAACAGTGTCATCTGCCGATGGAGTGGTTGGCAGACTGCGTTCTGTGGAAGAGCTGTAGCTTCTGCAGGAGGACGAGGAGGAGGAGGAGGAGGGGGTGCGAACGCCTACAGCCAACTGTTTCCTAGACCGTGGGCTAGGCACAACTGTCCCTAAATTGATGTCGCCTGTGGACCCTGCATCCACCACATTCACCCAGTGTGCCGTGATGGACACATAACGTCCCTGGCCATGCCTACTGGTCCATGCATCTGTAGTCAGGTGCACCTTTGTACTCACAGATTGCCTGAGTGCATGGACGATGCGCTGTTTAACATGCTGGTGCAGGGCTGGGATGGCTTTTCTGGAAAAAAAGTGTCGACTGGGTAGCTCGTATCGTGGTTCAGCGTACTCCATCAGGGCTTTGAAAGCTTCGCTTTCAACTAACCGGTAGGGCATCATCTCTAACGAGATTAGTCTAGCTATGTGGGCGTTAAAACACTGTGTACGCGGATGCGAGGATAAGTACTTCCTTTTTCTAACCAGAGTCTCATGTAGGGTGAGCTGGACTGGAGAGCTGGAGATCGTGGAACTTTCGGGTGTGCCGGTGTACATGGCAGACTGAGAGACGGTTGGAGACGGTATTGTTTCCGCCGGTGCCCTAGATGCAATATTTCCTCCTACAAAACTGGTGATTCCCTGACCCTGACTGCTTTTGGCTGGCAAAGAAACCTGCACAGATACTGCCGGTGGTGCGGAAAATGGTGGCCTTACAGTGACGGAAGGGATGTTGCGTTGCTGACTAGCTTCATTGGCCGAGGGTGCTACAACCTTGAGGGACGTTTGGTAGTTAGTCCAGGCTTGAAAATGCATGGTGGTTAAGTGTCTATGCATGCAACTAGTATTTAGACTTTTCAGATTCTGACCTCTGCTTAAGCTAGTTGAACATTTTTGACAGATGACTTTGCGCTGATCAGTTGGATGTTGTTTAAAAAAATGCCAGACTGCACACTTCCTAGACTCGGATCCCTTTTCAGGGATTGCAGACTGAGCTTTAACCGGATGGCAACGCTGTGCTCCAACAGGTTTTGGCTTTGACACGCGTTTTGGGCCAGATACGGGCCCGGCAGATGGAACCTGTTGCGATGTTGATGCCTGCTGCGGCCCCTCCTCCACCTCCGCTTCTGAACTACTGCCGCCTGCACCCTGTTCCCCCAATGGCTGCCAATCGGGGTCAATAACTGGGTCATCTATTACCTCCTCTTCGAGCTCGTGTGCAACTTCGTCTGTGTCACTGTGTCGGTCGGTGGTATAGCGTTCGTGGCGGGGCAACATAGTCTCATCAGGGTCTGATTGTGGATCTGTACCCTGAGAGGGCAATGTGGTGGTCTGAGTCAAAGGAGCAGCATAGTACTCTGGCTGTGGCTGTGCATCAGTGCACTCCATGTCAGAATATACTTGTAATGGGCATGGCCTGTTAAATGTTTCACTTTCTAAGCCAGGGACGGTATGTGTAAAGAGCTCCATGGAGTGACCCGTTGTGTCGCCTGCTGCATCCTTCTCTCTTGTTGTAGTTTTTGCTGAGGAGGACAAGGAAGCGACTTGTCCCTGACCGTGAACATCCACAAGCGACGCGCTGCTTTTACATTTACCAGTTTCGGAAGAGGAGGCAAAAGAGCTAGAGGCTGAGTCTGCAATGTAAGCCAAAACTTGCTGTTGCTGCTCCGCCTTTAAAAGCGGTTTTCCTACTCCCAGAAAAGAGAGCGTTCGAGGCCTTGTGTAGCCTGACAACGAAACTGGCTCCACAGCTCCAGACTTAGGTGGAATATTTTTATCCCCACGACCACCTGATGCTCCACTACCACTACCATCATTACCAGCTGACAATGAACGCCCACGACGACCTCTTGCACCAGACTTCCTCATTGTTTTAAAATCTTAACCAAAGTAACTTTATTTGTTGCTGTCAAACAACTTACACGGTGAGCTATAACTTCAGTATGATTTCAATATCCCTTAACAGGTTGGTGAGACCACAAGGAAAATCAGGCACAATGTTACACACTCTGTTTTCTGTGGCACAAAATCACAGAGATGACACACACGCAGGACTGTCACTCAAGCACTAATGTCAATATTAATCTCCCACCTAATTTATTTATTTTTTTTTCTCAGGGAGACTTTAGAAACCAAATAATATTAAAAAAAAAAAAAAAAAAAAAGGCTTTCTATGGCCCACAATTAGAGAGAGAGAGGTGGCACACCCAGGAGTCAAGACTGGCGCACAAGCTGAAAGGGCAATATTACTCTCCCACTGTTTTTTTAAGTTTATTTTTTATTTCAGGGAGACTTTAGAAACCAAATAATATAAAAAAAAAAAAAAAAAAAAAAAAAAAAAATAGGCTTTCTATAGCCCACTGAATGAGAGAGAGAGGTGGCACACCCAGGAGTCAAGACTAGCACACAAGCTGAAAGGGCAATATTACTCTCCCACTGTTTTTTTATGTTTTTTTTTTTTTTCAGGGAGACTTTAGAAACCAAATAATAAGAAAAAAAAAATAAAATAAATAGGCTTTCTATAGCCCACTGAATGAGAGATAGCACACACAGCAGTGGCACACAAGCCCTGACTGAGGCCAATATTTTTCTCCCACTGATTGATGTAGTGTTTTTGTGTTGAGGTAGATTTTAGAACACAAATCAAGGAAAAAAAAAAAATGCTTTCTATGGCCCACTGAATGAGAGAGAGGTGGCACACCCAGGAGTCAAGACTGGCACACAAGCTGAAAGGGCAATATTACTCTCCCACTGTTTTTTTATGTATTTTTTGTTTTTTAAGGGAGACTTTAGAAACCCAATAATATTTTAAAAAAAAAAATAAATAGGCTTTCTATGGCCCACTGAATGAGAGGGAGAGAGGTGGCACACCCAGGAGTCAAGACTGGCACACAAGCTGAAAGGGCAATATTACTCTCCCACTGTTTTTTTATGTATTTTTTTTTTTTCAGGGAGACTTTAGAAACCCAATAATATTTTAAAAAAAAATAAATAGGCTTTCTATGGCCCACTGAATGAGAGGGAGAGAGGTGGCACACCCAGGAGACAAGACTGGCACACAAGCTGAAAGGGCAATATTACTCTCCCACTGTTTTTTTATGTATTTTTTTTTTTCAGGGAGACTTTAGAAACCCAATAATATTTAAAAAAAAAAATAAATAGGCTTTCTATGGCCCACTGAATGAGAGGGAGAGAGGTGGCACACCCAGGAGTCAAGACTGGCACACAAGCTGAAAGGGCAATATTACTCTCCCACTGTTTTTTTAGGTATTTTTTGTTTTTTAAGGGAGACTTTAGAAACCCAATAATATTTTGAAAAAAAATAAATAGGCTTTCTATGGCCCACTGAATGAGAGGGAGAGAGGTGGCACACCCAGGAGTCAAGCCTGGCACACAAGCTGAAAGGGCAATATTACTCTCCCACTGTTTTTTTATGTATTTTTTGTTTTTTAAGGGAGACTTTAGAAACCCAATAATATTTTTTTAAAAAAATAAATAGGCTTTCTATGGCCCACTGAATGAGAGGGAGAGAGGTGGCACACCCAGGAGTCAAGACTGGCACACAAGCTGAAAGGGCAATATTACTCTCCCACTGTTTTTTTATGTATTTTTTTTTTTCAGGGAGACTTTAGAAACCCAATAATATTTAAAAAAAAATAAATAGGCTTTCTATGGCCCACTGAATGAGAGGGAGAGAGGTGGCACACCCAGGAGTCAAGCCTGGCACACAAGCTGAAAGGGCAATATTACTCTCCCACTGTTTTTTTATGTATTTTTTGTTTTTTAAGGGAGACTTTAGAAACCCAATAATATTTAAAAAAATAAATAAATAGGCTTTCTATGGCCCACTGAATGAGAGGGAGAGAGGTGGCACACCCAGGAGTCAAGACTGGCACACAAGCTGAAAGGGCAATATTACTCTCCCACTGTTTTTTATGTTTTTTTTTTTTTTTTCAGGGAGACTTTAGAAACCAAATAATAAGAAAAAAAATAAATAAATAAATAGGCTTTCTATAGCCCACTGAATGAGAGATAGCACACACAGCAGTGGCACACAAGCCCTGACTGAGGCCAATATTTTTCTCCCACTGATTGATGTAGTGTTTTTGTGTTGAGGTAGATTTTAGAACACAAATCAAGGAAAAAAAAAAAATGCTTTCTATGGCCCACTGAATGAGAGAGAGGTGGCACACCCAGGAGTCAAGACTGGCACACAAGCTGAAAGGGCAATATTACTCTCCCACTGTTTTTTTATGTATTTTTTGTTTTTTAAGGGAGACTTTAGAAACCCAATAATATTTAAAAAAAAAATAAATAGGCTTTCTATGGCCCACTGAATGAGAGGGAGAGAGGTGGCACACCCAGGAGTCAAGACTGGCACACAAGCTGAAAGGGCAATATTACTCTCCCACTGTTTTTTTATGTTTTTTTTTTTTTTTTTCAGGGAGACTTTAGAAACCAAATAATAAGAAAAAAAATAAATAAATAAATAGGCTTTCTATAGCCCACTGAATGAGAGATAGCACACACAGCAGTGGCACACAAGCCCTGACTGAGGCCAATATTTTTCTCCCACTGATTGATGTAGTGTTTTTGTGTTGAGGTAGATTTTAGAACACAAATCAAGGAAAAAAAAAAATGCTTTCTATGGCCCACTGAATGAGAGAGAGGTGGCACACCCAGGAGTCAAGACTGGCACACAAGCTGAAAGGGCAATATTACTCTCCCACTGTTTTTTTATGTTTTTTTTGTTTTTTAAGGGAGACTTTAGAAACCCAATAATATTTAAAAAAAAAAATAAATAGGCTTTCTATGGCCCACTGAATGAGAGGGAGAGAGGTGGCACACCCAGGAGTCAAGACTGGCACACAAGCTGAAAGGGCAATATTACTCTCCCACTGTTTTTTTATGTATTTTTTGTTTTTTAAGGGAGACTTTAGAAACCCAATAATATTGAAAAAAATAAATAAATAGGCTTTCTATGGCCCACTGAATGAGAGGGAGAGAGGTGGCACACCCAGGAGTCAAGACTGGCACACAAGCTGAAAGGGCAATATTACTCTCCCACTGTTTTTTTATGTATTTTTTGTTTTTTAAGGGAGACTTTAGAAACCCAATAATATTTTTTTAAAAAAATAAATAGGCTTTCTATGGCCCACTGAATGAGAGGGAGAGAGGTGGCACACCCAGGAGTCAAGACTGGCACACAAGCTGAAAGGGCAATATTACTCTCCCACTGTTTTTTTATGTTTTTTTTTTTTTTTCAAGGAGACTTTAGAAACCAAATAATAAGAAAAAAAATAAATAAATAAATAGGCTTTCTATAGCCCACTGAATGAGAGATAGCACACACAGCAGTGGCACACAAGCCCTGACTGAGGCCAATATTTTTCTCCCACTGATTGATGTAGTGTTTTTGTGTTGAGGTAGATTTTAGAACACAAATCAAGGAAAAAAAAAAATGCTTTCTATGGCCCACTGAATGAGAGAGAGGTGGCACACCCAGGAGTCAAGACTGGCACACAAGCTGAAAGGGCAATATTACTCTCCCACTGTTTTTTTATGTTTTTTTTGTTTTTTAAGGGAGACTTTAGAAACCCAATAATATTTAAAAAAAAAATAAATAGGCTTTCTATGGCCCACTGAATGAGAGGGAGAGAGGTGGCACACCCAGGAGTCAAGACTGGCACACAAGCTGAAAGGGCAATATTACTCTCCCACTGTTTTTTTATGTATTTTTTGTTTTTTAAGGGAGACTTTAGAAACCCAATAATATTTAAAAAAAAAATAAATAGGCTTTCTATGGCCCACTGAATGAGAGGGAGAGAGGTGGCACACCCAGGAGTCAAGACTGGCACACAAGCTGAAAGGGCAATATTACTCTCCCACTGTTTTTTTATGTATTTTTTGTTTTTTAGGGGAGACTTTAGAAACCCAATAATATTTAAAAAAAAAATAAATAGGCTTTCTATGGCCCACTGAATGAGAGGGAGAGAGGTGGCACACCCAGGAGTCAAGCCTGGCACACAAGCTGAAAGGGCAATATTACTCTCCCACTGTTTTTTTATGTATTTTTTGTTTTTTAAGGGAGACTTTAGAAACCCAATAATATTTTTTAAAAAAAATAAATAGGCTTTCTATGGCCCACTGAATGAGAGGGAGAGAGGTGGCACACCCAGGAGTCAAGACTGGCACACAAGCTGAAAGGGCAATATTACTCTCCCACTGTTTTTTTAGGTATTTTTTTTTTTTTCAGGGAGACTTTAGAAACCAAATAATATTAAAAAAAAAAAATAAAAAAAATAGGCTTGCTATAGCCCACTGAATGAGAGATAGCACACACAGCAGTGGCACACAAGCCCTGACTGAGGCCAATATTTTTCTCCCACTGATTGATGTAGTGTTTTTGTGTTGAGGTAGAATTTAGAACACAAATCACGGAAAAAATAAATAGGCTTTCTATGGCCCACTCAGTGAGAGATGGCACACACAGGGATGGCACTGTAGCAGAAATGCCAATCTTAATCTCCCACAAAAAAAACAAAAAAAAAACAGGGACTGTCCTACAATTACTATCTCCCTGCAGTAATGTAAGCCAGGTATGGCAGGCAGCAATAGGAGTGGACTGATGCACAAATTAAATAAAAAGTGTGGACAAACAAAAAAGATAGCTGTGCAGAAAGGAAGGAACAAGAGGATATGTGCTTTGAAAAAAGCAGTTGGTTTCCACAGTGGCGTACACACAGCAATACAGCTATCACGGAGCCTTCTAGGGCAGCTACAGCGCTGAGGGGAAAAAAAAAAAAAAATAGCTTCCACAGTCCCTGCACACCGAAGGTGGTGTTGGACAGTGGAAATCGCTGCAGCACAAGCGGTTTGGTGGTTAGTGGACCCTGCCTAACGCTCTCCCTGCTTCTGACGAAGCGGCAGCAACCTGTCCCTAAGCTCAGATCAGCAGCAGTAAGATGGCGGTCGGCGGGAACGCCCCTTTATAGCCCCTGTGACGCCGCAGACAGCAAGCCAATCACTGCAATGCCCTTCTCTAAGATGGTGGGGACCAGGATCTATGTCATCACGCTGCCCACACTCTGCGTTCACCTTCATTGGCTGAGAAATGGCGCTTTTCGCGTCATTGAAACGCGACTTTGGCGCGAAAGTCGCGTACCGCATGGCCGACAAGCACAGGGGTCGGATCGGGTTTCATGAGACGCCGACTTAGCCAAAAGTCGGCGACTTTTGAAAATGATCGACCCGTTTCGCTCAACCCTAATAGAGAGAAGAGGAGGGGGGGTATGGACTGAGCCCTGCGGAACCCCGATAGTAAGAGGACGAGGAGAGGAAGAGGAGCCGGTCAGTGAGGTAGGAGGAGAACGAGGAGAGGGCTGTGTCCTTGAGGCCTATGGAGCGGAGCATAGTGAGAAGGAGCTGGTGATCCACAGTGTCAAATACAGCAGAGAGATCCAGGAGAATCAGCAGAGAGCAATGACCTTTGGATTTAGCTGTTATTAGATCATTAGAGACTTTAGTGAGGGCAGTTTCAGTGGAGTGTAAAGAGCGGAAACCAGATTGTAAGGGGTCGAGAAGAGAGTTATCCGAGAGATAGCGGATTAGACAGGAGTGGACCAAGCGTTCCAGGAGTTTAGAGATGAAGGAAATGTTAGATACAGGTCTGTAGTTAGCAGTGCAGTTCTGGTCCAGGGATGGCTTTTTAAGTAAAGGGGTTATGATGGCATGTTTAAATGAGGAGGGAAAGATACCTGAAGAAAGAGAGAGTTAAATATTTTAGTCAGGTGAGTGGTGACCACTGGTGAGAGAGACTGCAGGAGAGGTGAAGGAATGGGGTCACTGTTGCAGGTTGTAGGCCGAGCAGAAGCGAGGAGCTTGGAAACTTCTTCTTCTGAGATAGGCTCAAAGATGTCTAGTGAGCTTGAGGTGCGGCAGGGAAGGGGATCCAGGCACTGAGGAGATTGGGCTGAGATATCCTGATGGATGTGGTTGATTTTTTCTAGGAAATTAAATGGCCAGATCCTCACCACTGAGATTGGTGATGGGGGCCTGTACTTTAGGTTTCAGGAGGGAGTTTAAGGTTTCAAAAAGTCGTTTTGGGTTGTTGGATAGTGAGGTGATGAGGGTGGTGAAGTAGGATTGTTTGGCCAGATAAAGGGCAGAGTTATAGGTTTTGGGCATGAACTTATAGTGGATGAAGTCTTCTGCTAAAAGAGACTTTCTCCACTGCCTCTCTGCACACCTTGAACAACGCTGAAGAAAGCGTGTTTGCATAGTGTGCCAGGGCTGCCGTTGTCTGTGTCGGGTCTTTCTGCGTGTAGAAGGTGCTGCTTCATCTAGGGCATTCTTCAGTGTATTATTGAAGTGTGACAATGCTAAGTCTGGACAGGAGAGGGAGGAGATAAGGGCTAAAGATGTGTGGAGATTGTCCATAAGCTGCTGGGTATTAATGGAACGTGTATTCCGATAAGTGTGGTAAGTGGGGGTGTCCCGAGTGAGGAGACAATTCTTGACAGAGAAGGAAAGAAGGTTGTGGTCTGAAAGTGGGAGAGGGGAGTTAGTAAAGTCGTGCAGCGATCCGGGACGGGAGAAAACCAGGTCCAGAGTATTCCCATCCTCATGGGTAGGAGAATTAGTAAACTGTGAGAGGCCGAATGAAGAAGTTAGAGAAAGAAGATGAGAGGCAGATTGGGAGAGGGGATCATTGATGGGGATGTTAAAGTCTCCTATGATGAGGGTGGGGATGTCACAGGATAGAAAGTGAGTAAGCCAGGTGGCACAGTGGTCTAGAAACAGGCAGGAGGAGCCTGGAGGGTGGTAAACAACCGCCATCCGCAAGGAGAAGGGCTTAACCCCTTTACCCCCAAGGGTGGTTTGCACGTTAATGACCGGGCCAATTTTTACAATTCTGACCACTGTCCTTTTATGAGTTTATAACTCTGGAACGCTTCAACGGATCTTGGCGATTCTGACACTGTTTTCTCGTGACATACTGTACGTCATGATAGTGGTAAAATTTCTTCGATATAACTTGCGTTTATTTGTGAAAAAAACAGAAATTTGGCAAAAATTTTGAAAATTTTGCAATTTTCCAAATTTGAATTTTTATGCCCTTAAATCACAGAGATATGTCACACAAAATACTTAATAGGTAACATTTCCCACATGTCTACTTTACATCAGCACAATTTAGGAACCAACATTTTTTTTTGTTGTTGACCAGCAATTTCTCATTTTTACAACACCATTTTTTTCTAGGGACCACATCTCATTTGAAGTCATTTTGAGGGGTCTATATGATGGAAAATACCCAAGTTTGACACCATTCTAAAAACTGCACCCCTCAAGGTGCTCAAAACCACATTTAAGTAATTTATTAACCCTTCAGGTGTTTCACAGGAATTTTTGGAATGTTTAAATAAAAATTAACATTTACATTTTTTTTACACAAAATGTATTTCAGCTTCAATTTGTTTTATTTTACCAAGAGTAACAGAAGAAAATGGACCACAAAAGTTGTTGTACAATTTATCCTGAGTACGCCGATACCCCATATGTGGGGGTAAACCACTGTTTGGGCGCACCGCAGAGCTCGGAAGGGAAGGAGCGCCATTTGACTTTTCAATGCAAAATTGGAATTGAGATGCAACGCCATGTTACGTTTGGAGAGCCCCTGATGTGCCTAAACATTGAAACTCCCCACAAGTTACACCATTTTGGAAAGTAGACCCCCTAAGGAACTTATCTAGATGTGTGGTGGGCACTTTGACCCACCAAGTGCTTCACAGAAGTTTATAATGCAGAGCCGTAAAAATAAAAAATCATATTTTTTCACAAAAATTATTTTTTCGCCCCCAATTTTTTATTTTCCCAAGGGTAAGAGAGGAAATTAGACCACAAAAGTTGTTGTGCAATTTGTCCTGAGTACGCCGATGCCCCATATGTGGGGGTAAATGACTGGGCGCATGACAGAGCTCGGAAGGGAAGGAGCGCCATTTGACTTTTCAATGCAAAATTGACTGGAATTGAGATGGAACGCCATGTTGTGTTTGGAGAGCCCCTTATGTGCCTAAACATTGAAACACCCCACAAGTGACACCATTTTGGAAAGTAGACCCCCTAAGGAACTTATCTAGATGTGTGGTGAGCACTTTGACCCACCAAGTGCTTCACAGAAGTTTATAATGCAGAGCTGTAAAAATAAAAAATCATATTTTTTCACAAAAATTATCTTTTTGCCCCAAATTTTTTATTTTCCCAAGGGTAAGAGAAGAAATTAGACCATAAAAGTTGTTGTGCAATTTGTCCTGAGTACGCTGATACCCCATATGTGGGGGTAAACGACTGTTTGGGCGCATGGCAGAGCTCGGAAGGGAAGGAGCGCCATTTGACTTTTCAATGAAAAATTGACTGGAATTAAGATGGGACGCCATGTCGCGTTTGGAGAGCCCCTGATGTGCCTAAACATTAAACCCCCCACAAGTGACCCCATTTTGGAAAGTAGACCTCCCAAGGAACTTATCTAGATATTTTGTGAGAACTTTGAACCCCCAAGTGTTTCACTACAGTTTATAACGCAGAGCCGTGAAAACAAAAAATCTTTTTTTCCACAAAAATTATTTTTTAGCCCCCAGTTTTGTATTTTCCCAAGGGTGACAGAAGAAATTGGACCCCAAAGTTGTTGTCCAATTTGTCCTGAGTATGCTGATACCCCATATGTTGGGGGGAACCACTGTCTGGGCGCATGGCAGAGCTCGGAAGGGAAGGAGCGCCATTTGGAATGCAGACTTGGATGGATTGGTCTGCAGGCGTCATGTGGCATTTGCAGAGCCCCTGATGAACCCAAACAGTAGAAACCCCCAAAATTGACCCCATGTTGGAAACTAGACCTCCCAAGGAACTTATCTAGATGTGTTGTGAGAACTTTGAACCCCAGGTGTTTCTCTACAGTTTACAACGCAGAGCCGTGAAAACAAAAAATCTTTTTTTTCCCACAAAAATGATTTTTAGACCCCCAAATTTATATTTTCCCAAGGGTAACAAGAGAACTTCGACCCCAAAAGTTATTGTCCAATTTGTCCCGAGTACGCTGATGCCCCATATGTTGGGGTAAACCCCTGTTTGGGCGCACGGTAAAGCTCGGAAGGGAAGGAGCACTGTTTTACTTTTTCAATGCAGAATTGGCTGGAATTGAGATCGGACCACATGTCGCGTTTGGAGAGCCCCTGATGTGCCTAAACAGTGGAAACTCCCCAATTCTAACTGAAACCCTAATGCAAACACACCCCTAACCCTAATCCCAATGGTAACCCTAACCACACCTCTAACCCAGACACACCCCTAACCCTAATCCCAACCCTATTCCCAACCGTAAATGTAATCCAAACCCTAACCCTAATTTTAGCCCCAACCCTAACCCTAACTTTAGCCCCAACCCTAACCCTAACTTTAGCTCCAACCCTAGCCCCAACCCTAACCCCAGCCCTAACCCTAGCCCTAACCCTAACCCTAGCCGTAACCCTAACCCTAGCCCTAACCCTAGCCATAACCCTAACCCTAGCCCTAACCCTAAACTTAGCCCTAACCCTAGCCCTAACCCTAGCCCTAACCCTAACCCTAGCCCTAACCCTAACCCTAATGGGAAAATGGAAATAAATACATTTTTTTAATGTTATTATTTTTCCCTAACTAACGGGGTGATGAAGGGGGGTTTGGTTTTCTTTTATAGCCTTTTTATAGTGGATTTTTATGATTGGCAGCCGTCACACACTAAAAGACGCTTTTTATAGCAAAAAAGTATTAGCATCTCCACATTTTGAGACCTATAATTTTTCTATTTTTTGGTCCACAGAGTCATGTGAGGTCTTGTTTTTTGCGGGACGAGTTGTCGTTTTTATTGGTAACATTTTCGGACACATGACAGTTTTCGATCGCTTTTTATTCTGATTTTTGTGAGGCAGAATGACCAAAAACCAGCTATTCATGAATTTCTTTTGGGGGAGGCATTTATACCGTTCCACGTTTGGTAAAATTGATGAAGCAGTTTTATTCTTTGGGTCAGTATGATTACAGCGATACCTCATTTATATAATTTTTTATGTTTTGGCGCTTTTATACGATAAAAACTATTTTATAGAATAAATAATTATTTTGGCATCGCTTTATTCTGAGGACTATAACTTTTTTCTTTTTTCTTTGATGATGCTGTATGGTGGCTCGTTTTTTGCGGGACAAGAAGTCGTTTTCAGCGGTACCATGGTTATTTGTATCCGTCTTTTTGATCGCGTGTTATTCCACTTTTTGTTCGGCGGTATGATAATAAAGCGTTTTTTGCCTCGTTTTTTTTCCCTACGGTGTTCACTGAAGGGGTTAACTAGTGATATAGTTTTATAGGTGGGGTCGTTACGGACGCGGCAATACTAAATAAGTGTACTTTTATTGGTTTATTTTTTTATTTAGATAAAGAAATGTATTTATGGGAATAATATTTTTTTTTTCTTTATTTAGGAATTTTTTTTTTTTTTTTTACATATGTGGAATTTTTTTTTTTTACTTTGTCCTGGGGGGAACATCACAGATCGGTGATCTGACAGTTTGCACAGCACTCTGTCAGATCACCGATCTGACTTACAGCACTGCAGGCTTACCAAGCACCTGCTCTGAGCAGGCACTCAGTAAGCCACCTCCCTCCCTGCAGGACCCGGATGCCGTGGCCATCTTGGATCTGGGCACCTGCAGCGAGGAGGAGGTAAGAGACCCTCGCAGCAATGAGATCACATCGCGTTGCTCCGGGGGTCTCAGGAAAGCACGCAGGGAGCCCCCTCCTTGCGCGATGCTTCCCTGTACCGCCGGCACACCGCAATCATGTTTGATCACGGTGTGCCCGGGGTTAATGTGCCGGGGGCGGTCCGTGACCGCTCCTGGCACATAGTGCCGGATGTTAGCTGTGATAATCAGCTGACAACCGGCCGCGATCGGCCGCGTTCCCCCTGTGAGCGCCGCCAATCGCGCTGGACATACTATCCCGTCGGTGGTCATACGGGCCCACCCCACCTCGACGGGATAGTACGTCCAATGTCAGAAAGGGGTTAAAGAATCTGACGGTGTGGACTTCAAAGGAAGGAAATGTAAGTGAGGGAACCGGGGGGATGACCTGGAAAGCACATTGTGATGAAAGGAGCAAACCAACACCCCCACCCTGTCTGTTTTCAGGTCTGGTGGTATGTGAAAATTTCAGCCCACCAAACGAGAGAGCGGCAGCAGCGGTGGTGTCTGAATGCTGGATCCAGGTTTCTGTAATAGCCAGAAGGTTAAGGGAATTAGAGAGGAAAAGATCGTGACTGTAAGTTAGTTTGTTACACACAGACCGAGCATTCCAGAGTGGACATTGGAAAGCTATAGGAGAAGGCATGCACTGAATGTTAATAAGATTAGCAGGGTTTCTATATGCAGCTGGAGGAGAGTAATGTATGCTGGTGGAGGGGGGGCCAGGGTTTGGGGAGATGTCACCTGCAACTAGTAGAAGGAGAAAAAACAGAAAGAGCAGGTGGTGGGATGATTTGTATGAACGTTTTGAGTGCTGCATGGCTGTAGTGGCTGGTTTGGAGTGGGTAAGAAATGTCAGTAGAGCCTCAGAGTTATACATGGGTGAGGGGAGAAGGGATGGGTGGATATAGAGTGAGTGACCAGAATGTGTTAAAGGGTGGGCGAGTTGTGTGAAAGCAGAAGTAAAAACAAATAAGAAGCAGATTGATATGATCAACGCATAATGTAGTATGACTGACCAAGAAGCATGATTGTTTGAAAAACTTATCCACCTTACCTGTCTCCTGCCCTGTCCAACTGCCATTGTCTAACTGCCAAGCACTTTAAACTGTTGCACTTAATATCTGTTGCACACGCGACCCCGCACGCGGGCTATCCCAGCCAGACTAAATATATATATGAAATGAAATGACTGCATCAGAAACCAAATGGCCACTATCAGCAATTAAACAATTAGCATAAGGCCAGAGCAGTCATTACTATGCAGGGTAAAAAACCAATGCGGAGCAAGGCCATAAAACAGTGGGAAAAAAAAAGATAACTTTATCTTGAAAAGTTTTCCCCCTCCCATATACTAATGTGCCACAAACAGGAAGTTGATATCACCAACCATTTCCATTTTATTTAGGGGTATCCATATAAGTGGTACACCCTGTACTTTCTTGGCAATTACAGTGGTCAATAGTGTTGAGCGATACCGTCCGATACTTGAAAGTATCAGTATCGGAAAGTATCGGCCGATACCGGCAAAGTATCGGATCCAATCCGATACCGATACCCGATACCAATACAAGTCAATGGGACTCAAGTATCGGACGGTATTCCTGATGGTTCCCAGGGTCTGAAGGAGAGGAAACTCTCCTTCAGGCCCTGGGAACCATATTAATGTGTAAAAGAAATAATTAAAATAAAAAATATTGCTATACTCACCTCTCCGAGGGAACCGGCAGCGTTGTTTGCTTAAAATTCGCGCTTTTCTTTCCTTACGTGAAGTCCCGGCTTTGTGATTGGTTGCGTCGCAGTCACATGGGCGACGCAACCAATCACAGCAAGCCGTGACATAATTTCAGGTCCTTAAGGATTTTAAAATTACGTCCCGGCTTTGTGATTGGTTGCGTCGCAGTCACATGGGCGACGCAACCAATCACAGCAAGCCGTGACGTAATTTCAGGCCCTTAAGGATTTTAAAATTACGTCCCGGCTTTGTGATTGGTTGCGTCGCAGTCACATGGGCGACGCAACCAATCACAAGCCGTGACGTCACGGGAGGCTGGACACGCGCGCATTTTAAAATACGCGCTTGTCCAGCCTCCCGTGACGTCCCGGCTTGTGATTGGTTGCTTCGCGGTCAACCAATCACAAGCCGGGAGGCTGGGCACGCGCGCATTTTAAAATACGCGCTTGTCCAGCCTCCCGGCTTGTGATTGGTTGACCGCGATGCAACCAATCACAAGCCGGGATGTCACGGGAGACTGGACAAGCGCGCATTTTAAAATGCGCGCGTGTCCAGCCTCCCGGCTTGTGATTGGTTGACCGCGATGCAACCAATCACAAGCCGGGACGTCACGGGAGGCTGGACAAGCGCGCATTTTAAAATGCGCGCGTGTCCAGCCTCCCGGCTTGTGATTGGTTGACCGCGATGCAACCAATCACAAGCCGGGACATCACGGGAGGCTGGACAAGCACGCATTTTAAAATGCGCGTGTGTCCAGCCTCCCGTGATGTCACGGCTTGTGATTGGTTGCGTCGCCCATGTGACTGCGACGCAACCAATCACAAAGCCGGGACGTAATTTTAAAATCCTTAAGGGCCTGAAATTACGTCACGGCTTGCTGTGATTGGTTGCGTCGCCCATGTGACTGCGACGCAACCAATCACAAAGCCGGGACGTAATTTTAAAATCCTTAAGGACCTGAAATTACGTCACGGCTTGCTGTGATTGGTTGCGTCGCCCATGTGACTGCGACGCAACCAATCACAAGCCGGGACTTCACGTAAAGGAAAGAAAAGCGCGAATTTTAAACAAAGAACGCTGCCGCTTCCCTCGGTAAGGTGCAGGCTGCGTCGGAGAGGTGAGTATAGCAATATTTTTTATTTTAATTCTCTCTTTTACACATTTTTACATTAATGTTGTTTCGATACCGATACCCGATACCACAAAAGTATCGGATCTCGGTATCGGAATTCCGATACCCGCAAGTATCGGCCGATACCCGATACTTGCGGTATCGGAATGCTCAACACTAGTGGTCAAACAATTTCTGTAAGTCTTCACAAGGTTGGCACACTCCTTTCCTTTCTCCATTCCTCCATGCAGATCTCCTCTAGAGTATTGATGTTTTGTGACTGTTGCTGGGCAACATGGACTTTCAACTACCTCCAAAGGTTTTCTATGGGGTTGAGATCTGGAGACTGAATAGGCCACTCCAGGACCTTCATATGCTTCTTATAAAGCCACTCCCTTGTTGCCCTGGCAGTGTGCTTTGGATCATTATCATGCTGAAAGACCCATCCACATTTCATCTTCAATGCCTTTGCATAGAAACAGCCCCAAAGCACGATGCTGCCACCCCATGCTTCACAGTAGGTATGGTGTTCTTTGAATGCAACTCTGCATTCTGTCTCCTCCAAACACAACAAGTTTTATTTCTACCAAATAGTTCTACTTTGGTTTCATCAGACCATACGACATTCTTGCAATATTCTTCTGGATAATCCAAATGCTCTCTAGCAAACTTCAGACGGGCCCGGACATGTACTGGCTTAAGCAGTGGGACACGTCTGGCACTGCAGGATCTGAGTCCATGGTGGCGTAGTGTGTTACTTATGGTAGGCCTTGTTACATTGGTCCCAGCTCTCTGCAGTTCATTCACTAGGTCCCCCCATGTGGTTCTGGGATTTTTGCTCACTGTTCTTGTGATCATTTTGACCCTACGGGGTGAGATATTGCATGGAGCCCCAGATCAAGGGAGATTATCAGTGGTCTTGTATGTCTTCCATTTTCTTATTATTGCTCCAACAGTTAATTTCATCACACCAAGCTGCTTGCCTATTGCAGATTCAGTCTTCCCAGCCTGGTGCAGGGCTACAATTTTGTTTCTGGTGTCCTTCGACAGCTCTTTGGTCTTCACCATAGTGGAGTTTGGAGTGTGACTGTTTGAGGTTTTGGACAGGTGTCTTTTATACTGATAAGTTCAAACAAGTGCCATTACTACAGGTAATGAGTGGAGGACAGAGGAGCCTCTTAAAGAAGAAGTTAAAGGTCTGTGAGAGATGAAAATCTTGCATGTTTTTAGGTGAACAAATACTTATTTTCCACGATAATTTGCAAAACAAATCTTGCCAAATCAGAAAATGTGGCTGACTAAATACTTTTTAACCCACTGTATACTGCTCACATCTTAAAGAACAAAAACCTGATGACAGATTCCCTTTAATGACATGCCTAAAACATCACAGCTGTTCTCTAGATTTGCATAAACAACAATTCTTTTGTGGTCTAGTTCAAAGGATCATTGTAGTAAACTCAGGACTGTTATCAAGTATACACATTGCAGACATGGATTCAATCTAGCGTATTTCTGTTTTCTCAGTTTTGTCAGGGAGATTTGAGAGGGAAGTAGGAGAGGTAATATTTTTAGTAATAATATTTTGAAAGATAAAGTCAGAGACAGCGCTCACATCATTTTTACTTATTTTACTTATCCACAGCAAAAGTAAAGGCACATTTTAGATTTTTCCATTCCAAAGCAAATAAGAGCTCATAATGTATTACCTTTTATGTATGGGAATGTTGTGCCTTTGTTTTACTTTTTATTTACTCCCGTGTATCAAGTTAAATGTAAACACTGGTTAATTTGTATGCACCCTATTGGTTTGTTCACCATCTGATAATCTCCAATCTCTGGTTTTAAAGGAAACTTGACAAGTGATACAGTGCCTACAAGTAGTATTCAACCCCCTGCAGATTTAGCAGGTTTAATAAGATGCAAATAAGTTAGAGCCTTCTAACTTCAAACAAGAGCAGGATTTATTAACAGATGCATAAATCTTACAAACCAAAAAGTTTTGTTGCTCAGTTAAATTTTTATAAATTTTAAACATAAAAGTGTGGGTCAATTATTATTCAACCCCTAGGTTTAATATTTTGTGGAATAACCTTTGTTTGCAATTACAGCTAATAATCATCTTTTATAAGACCAGCACACCGGCACAGGTCTCTGGAGTTATCTTGGCCCACTCCTCCATGCAGATCTTCTCCAAGTTATCTAGGTTCTTTGGGTGTCTCATGTGGACTTTAATCTTGAGCTCCTTCCACAAGTTTTCAATTGGGTTAAGGTCAGGAGACTGACTAGGCCACTGCAACACCTTGATTTTTTGCCTCTTGAACCAGGCCTTGGTTTTCTTGGCTGTGTGCTTTGGGTCGTTGTCTTGTTGGAAGATGAAATGACGACCCATCTTAAGATCCTTGATGGAGGAGCGGAGGTTCTTGGCCAAAATCTCCAGGTAGGCCGAGCTATCCATCTTCCCATGGATGCAGACCAGATGGCCAGGCCCCTTGGCTGAGAAACAGCCCCACAGCATGATGCTGCCACCACCATGCTTGACTGTAGGGATGGTATTCTTGGGGTCGTATGCAGTGCCATCCAGTCTCCAAACGTCACGTGTGTGGTTGGCACCAAAGATCTCGATCTTGGTCTCATCAGACCAGAGAACCTTGAACCAGTCAGTCTCAGAGTCCTCCAAGTGATCATGAGCAAACTGTAGACGAGCCTTGACATGACGCTTTGAAAGTAAAGGTACCTTATGGGCTCGTCTGGAACGGAGACCATTGCGGTGGAGTACGTTACTTATGGTATTGACTGAAACTAATGTCCCCACTGCCATGAGATCTTCCCGGAGCTCCTTCCTTGTTGTCCTTGGGTTAGCCTTGACTCTTCGGACAAGCCTGGCCTCGGCACGGGAGGAAACTTTCAAAGGCTGTCCAGGCCATGGAAGGCTAACAGTAGTTCCATAAGCCTTCCACTTCCGGATGATGCTCCCAACAGTGGAGACAGGTAGGCCCAACTCCTTGGAAAGGGTTTTGTACCCCTTGCCAGCCTTGTGACCCTCCACGATCTTGTCTCTGATGGCCTTGGAATGCTCCTTTGTCTTTCCCATGTTGACCATGTATGAGTGCTGTTCACAAGTTTGGGGAGGGTCTTAAATAGTCAGAAAAGGCTGGAAAAAGAGATAATTAATCCAAACATGTGAAGCTCATTGTTCTTTGTGCCTGAACTACTTCTTAATACTTTAGGGGAACCAAACAGAATTCTGGTGGGTTGAGGGGTTGAATAATAAATGACCCTCTGAAAAGACTTTTCACAATTTAAAAAAAAAAATAAACAAAGAAATAACATTCTTTTTTGCTGCAGTGCATTTCACACTTCCAGGCTAATCTACAGTCCAAATGTCACAATGCCAAGTTAATTCCAAATGTGTAAACCTGCTAAATCTGCAGGGGGTTGAATACTACTTGTAGGCACTGTACATGCTGCCCAAACCAATGACAGCATGTATCATCCACTGGCTGTATGATGACAGCCATGCTTGTCTCTGAAATACTGCAGCATTTCAGAGAAAAACATTAATAAGCCCTTACCACAACCCTGTTTTCACCTTCAAGACCAGGCCAAATTTTCAATTCTACCCAATGTTAATTTATGAGCTAATAACTCTAAAACGCTTCAACAGAATCGACTGATTCTGAAAATGTTTTTTCGTGAAATATTGTACTTAATGATAGGGGTAAAATTTCTTGATGACTTGCGTTTATTTGTAAAATAATTTAAATTTGGCAACAATTTTGAAAATAGTTAATAAATAACATTTCCCACATGTCTACTTAACATCAGCACAATTTTGTAAACAAAATGTTTTTTGTTAGGAAGTTATATGTCTGAAAAGTTGACCAGCAATTTCTCATTTTTCCAAACAAATTAACAAAACCATTCTTTTAGGGACCACATCAAATTTGAATTGACTTTGAGGGGTCTATATGGCAGAAAATACCCAAAAGTGACACTATTCTAAAAAAGGCATCTCTCGCAGGGCTAAAAACCACATTCAAGAAGTTTATTAGTCCTTCAGGTGCTTCATGGGAATTTTTGTAATGAGACAATATATTAATATTTACATTTTTTCCCCACATTTTTAATCTACATACAATATTTTTTCTTTTGCAAAGGTAATATTAAAAAATAGACCACAAAATTTGTTGTGCAATTTCTTCTGAACATGCCGATACTCTATATGTTGGATGCACCTCAGGGCTCGAAAGGGAAGGAGCGACATTCGACTTTGCTGGAATAATTAGCAGATGCCATGTCATGTTTGGAGAGCAACTGATGTGCCTAAAGAGTAGAAACCACCCACAAATGACATCGTTTGGCGAATGAAACCCCTCAGGGAACTTATCTAGATGTGTGGTGAACACCTTGAACTCCTAGGTGCTTCATAAAAGTGCGCTGTGAAAATAAACAATATCACATTATTCCTACAAAAATGTTTTTTTAGGCCAAATTTGCATTTTCACAAGGGTAACAGGATAAATTGCTCTATGCAATTTATTATGCAATTTGTTTTGAGTACAATGATACCCCAATAGTGGGCAAAAACTACTGTTTGGGCACATGGCAGGACTCAGAAGTGAAGGGGTGCCAATTCTTCACTTTATGAATGTAAAATTTCCTCTCATAATTAGTACACGCCATGTCACGTTTGAAGAGCCCCTGATGTGCCTAAACAGTGGAAACTGTCAACAAGTAACACTATTTTGGAAACTAGACCCTTCAGGGAACTTAACCAATGTATAGTGAGCACCTTAAACCTCAAGCTGCTTTAGAAGTTTATAACATTGATCTGTGAAAATAAAAAAAAATCATATTTTCCCACAAAAATGTTTTCAGCCCAAAATTTTGCAGAAGTTGCAGTGTACAATTTGTTGTGCAACTTCTCTTGCATAGGATGATAATCGATATATGGAGGAAAATAACTGTTTGGGCAATCAGCGGAGCTTGGAAAGGAAGGAGTGATTTGACTTTTTGAAAGCAAAATTTGTTGAAATAATTAGCTGAAGCTGTGTTGCATTTGGAGTACCCAACATGCTCACAGCAGGGCTCAGAAAAGAAGGAATGACATTTGTCATATCAAGTTTAGAGAGCTCTTCATGTGCCTAAAATTACCCCAATTTGGAAACTAAACTTCTCAAGGACTGTATTGAGATGTGTGGTGAGCACCTTGAACCCCCAGAGGCGTCACAGAAGTTTATAATGTAGTGCCGTGAAAATAAAAAGATCACATTTTTTCCCAAAAAATTTTTATTACAGCCCAATTTTTTTTTCACAAGGGTAACAGGAAAAAATGGAACCCAAATTTGTGGTGCAATTTTTATGAGTACGCCGATACCCCATATGTGGTCTAAAACTACTTTTGAGGCACAGTGCAAAGCTCAGAAGGGGAGAAGTGTCATATTGGAAGTTAGATTTTGCTGGACTGGTTTGAGGGTGCTATGTCACATTGACAGAACCCCTGAGGTGCCAGAAGAGCATAACTCCCCATAGGAGACACCATTTTACAAACTACACCTCTCTGGATTCACCAAGGGGTGCAGTGATCATATTGAGAAAACAGGTAGGTTACACAGTTTTATACCATTGGGCAGTGAAAAAAAATAATTTTTACCACCAACTTTTTTTTAGCGGCAGATTTTATATTTTCACACTGGGAAATGGGTAAAAATGGCACCAAAATGTGTCCCAATTTCTGCTGAAGGTAGAAATACCCTATATATGGCTGTATAGTACTGCTTAGCCACACGACAAGACTCGGGAGAAATGGAGCACTATTTGCTTCCTGGAGCTCAGATTTTCCTAGAATAGTTTATAGACACCATATATAGAGCCCCTAAGGGCTAGAAGAGCAGAATCCCCCCTCAAGAGACCCCATTTTGAAAATTATACTCCTTTGAGAATTCATTTACAGGTGTAGTAATGATTTTGACTTGATTGGTGTTTTCCAGAAAGAAGCAGCGGTGGATGTTGCTAAGTGGAAATTGCAAACTGCTGCTGTAGTGACCAGTACGTTGAAGTATTAAGTATGTTGTAGTGACCAGTGTGTTGTAGTATTAAGCATGTTGTAGTGACCAGTAGGTTGCAGTGATAAGTACGTTATGCCCAGCTAATGCTTCCAGAGACATGCAGCCATAAATTAGGTGGGGTCTCACTGCTACAGAAATGCCAAACAAGTGGATGCTAAATGTGATTTAGGCATGCTGGAGCTCAGAAAGGAAAGGAACATTTGGTTTTGGGAGCGCATAATTTACTGAATTTTTTTGGGGGGGCCATTTAGCTTTTCCAGAGCCTTTTTACTACCAGTAACATAGAAGCCCCCTATATTTCCATTGACAAATGACAGACCTGAGTGGAGGCTTTTTTGTGAATTCAGTTAAAGATTTTATTGGGAACATTGGGATCACATCTGCCCTATACTAAACACTTTCTCTAGGGTTTCCAACTAACTCTACAAGTGATGTGATTGTGATTCAGATGAAACCCCAGAAGGCAGCAGAGTTACCCTTGTTTTCAGAAGTGCACAAAACTGTGGAGGACATCGCTTTTATGCAAACCTAAAAAGATGGACACTGCTGTATCACTGGCCTGACTGCGTCCACAGTGTCTCCATCTGTCTCATTACAGGTAATCTTCAGCCGAGGGTTCTGACAGAATCACGTATTTCAGAGATTTACACGGAAACCCTGGTGCAGTGCGCAGGATAAGGCCGGGGTCACACTAGTGTGTTTTACGGACGTATGAGAGGCACAGAAAATACGCATTGCACACGGTACAATGATTCTCTATGGCCCAGCTCCTATCTGCCATATTTTACGCATCAGTATTTTACGGTCTTGTACGGCCATAGACAATCGCAGCATAATGAGATTGTTAGCGTATTGCACAAAAAATACGCCAATGAAAGTCTATGGGGCTGAGAAAAATACTGATTACAGATGGACCATGCATGTGACTTGCGAGAAATACGCAGCGGTGTTCTATAGAAAAGCCGGCAATTCAGTGTGGTGTGCAGTAAAATCACACTGACAGAATAGAATAGGTAGAATAAATGTGTACACATAGAATAGGTATATATATATATATATATATATATATATATATATATATATATATATATATATATATATATATATATACAGTACAGACCAAAAGTTTGGACACACCTTCTCATTTAAAGATTTTTCTGTATTTTCATGACTATGAAAATTGTATATTCACACTGAAGGCAACAAAACTATGAATTAACACATGTGGAATTATATACTTAACAAAAAAGTGTGGAACAACTGAAAATATGTCTTATATTCTAGGTTCTTCAAAGAAGCAACCTTTTGCTTTGATGACTGTTTTGCACACTCTTGGCATTCTCCTGATCAGTTTCAAGAGGTAGTCACCGGAAATGGTTTTCACTTCACAGGTGTGCCCTGTCAGGTTTAATAAGTGGGATTTCTTGTCTTATAAATGGGGTTGGGACAATCAGTTGTGTTGACTCTTGAGCACAAGTCTGTTGGATACACAGCTGATAATCCTACTGAATAGACTGTTAAAATTTGTATTATGGCAAGAAAAAAACAGCTAAGTAAAGAAAAACGAGTGGCCATCATTACTTTAAGAAATGAAGGTCAGTCAGTCCGAAAAATTGGGAAAACTTTGAAAGTGTCCCCAAGTGCAGTTGCAAAAACCATCAAGCGCTACAAAGAAACTGGCTCACATGAGGACCGCCCCAGGAAAGGAAGACCAAGCGTCACCTCTGCTTCTGAGGATAAGTTTATCTGAGTCACCAGCCTCAGAAATCGCAGGTTAACAGCAGCTTAGATTAGAGACCAGCTCAATACCACACAGAGTTCTAGCATCAGACACATCTCTACAACAACTGTTAAGAGGAGTCTTTGTGCAGCAGGCCTTCATGGTAAAATAGCTGCTAGGAAACGACTGCTAAGGACAGGCAGCAAGCAGAAGAGACTTGTTTGGGCTAAAGAACACAAGGAATGGACATTAGACCAGTGGAAATCTGTGCTTTGGTCAGATGAGTCCAAATTTGAGATCTTTGGTTCCAACCACCTTGTCTTTGTGCGATGCAGAAAAGGTGAATGGATGGACTCTAGTTTTATTCAAAATTGAAGGCATACTGAACCAGCATGGCTAACACAGCATCTTGCAGCAGCATACTATTCCATCCGGTTCGAGTTTAGTTGGACCGTCATTTATTTTTCAACAGGACAATGACCCAAAGCACACCTCCAGTCTGTGTAAGGGCTATTTGACCAAGAAGGAGAGTGATGGGGTGCTACGCCAGATGACCTGGTCTCCACAGTCACCAGACCTGAACCCAATCGAGATGGTTTGGGGTGAGCTGGACCGCAGAGTGAAAGAAAAAGGGCTAAGCATCTCTGGGAACTCCTTCAAGATTGTTGGAAGACCATTTCCAGTGACTACTTCTTGAAGCTCATCAAGAGAATGCCAAGAGTGTGCAAAGCAGCCATCAAAGCAAAAGGTGGCTACTTTGAAGAACCTAGAATATAAGACATATTTCCAGTTGTTTCACACTTTTTTGTTAAGTATGTAATTCCACATGTGTTAATTCAGTTTTGATGCCCTCAGTGTGAATTTACAACTTTCATAGTCGTGAAAATACAGAAAAATCATCTATAAATGAGGTGTGTCCAAACTTTTGGTCTGTACTGTATATATATATATATATATATATATATATATATATATATATATATATATATATATATATATGTCATCGAGAGACACACACATATATATATATATATATATATATATATACATATATATATATATATATATATATATATATATATATATATATATATATATACATATATATATATATATATATATATATATATATATATATATTTATGTTTAATACAGCGCAAGATAGCTTAAATGCCGGTAATTCAATTGCCGGCTTTTGCTATCTCCTTCTCTCCTTCACAAACCCGGCAGGATATGATACATGCTTTACATACAGTAAACCATCTCATATCCCTTCTTTTTTTACATATTACTCACTACAAATGTTAGAAGTGTATGTGTGTTAAATTTGTTTCAGGTGTCTTTATTTCATTAAAATTCTTTTTTCATAATGTGTGTGTGTTTTATTAACCATTTACTACTATTGGATTAATAATGGATAGGTGTCTTAATTGACACCTCTCCATTATTAACCTGGCTTAATGTCACCTTACAATACAATAGCAAGGTGACATTAACCCTTTATTACCCAATATCCCACCACTACAGGGGAGTGGGAAGAGAGTGGCCAAGTGCCAGAATAGGCACTGGGGTGGCTGGGGGCAGATGTTTTTAGCCAGGGGGGGCAATAACCATGGTCCCTCAATAGGCTATTAATATCAGCCCTCAGTCACTGGCTTTACCACTGGCCAGTTTTTGCCGCAATTTAACCCTTTATTTTAACATCTAGAGCCCCAAAATCTTGCACACACACACTACTAACAATAGTAGTGAGGAATATGCAAAAAAAAGGATATGAAATGGCTTACTGTATGTAAACCATGTCTCATATCATGCCGGGTTTGGGAAGGAGATAGCAAAAGCCGGCAATTGAATTACCGGCTTTTTTGCCATCTAGCGCTGTATTAAAAATAAATATATATATACATATATACATATATATATGTGTGTCTCACTGACATATATATATGCTCTGTATATATGTTTTCATGAATATTTCAGCCCGTGGATCCATTGTATGTCCGTTTTGCAAGCCAGCAAGAAAATCTCGCTGTACGGATGACAAACGGATTACATACGGAGGTTTACATGCGCAAAATACGCTGCCACACCTTGCCTAAGGATGACATACAGATCACTATCATGGGGACATTTCTGCGTATTACACATGTAAAATATGGACCGTATTTCACTACGCTGAGTGTGACCCCGGCCTAAATGTAGGACGAGACTTACTGCAATCTTTGCAATTCAGGATGAACAAATCAATAGCAGGTGAACAATTGTTTTTATTTATTTTTTGCCTTATATAAATGATTAGATTACTTTATTCTTCGGGTCAGTGTGATTACAGCGATTAAAGATTTATGTCAGGTTTTTCTGTTTGACTGCTGTCACACACTATTAGACACTATAAGACACTTTTCTTGTGCATTGCCATATTTTGAGAGCTATAACTTTTCTATATTTCGGCTGACAGAGTCACATGAGGGCTTGTTTTTTGTGGAACGAGTTGCAATTTATTAGTAACATTTTTGGTCTCATGACATTTTTTGATCACTTTCTGTTCCAATTTTTGGGAGGCCAAATGCACAAAAAACAGCAACTCAGAAAACCTATCAGTAGAACCTATCTAGATGTGTGGTGAGCAATTTGAACCCCCAAGTGCTTCACAAAAGTTTATAACGTACAGCCGTTAAAATAAAAAATCATATTTTTTTCACAAAATTTTTTTGCCCCAAAATTGTTATTTGCCCAAGGGTAACAGGAGAAATTGTACACCAAAATTTGTTGTGCAATTTGTCCTGAGTATGCTGTTACCCCATATGTGGGGGTTACCACTGTTTGTGCGCACGACAGAGCTCAGAAGGGAAGGAGCGTCGTTTGACTTTTTAAACTGAAAATTGGCTGGAATTGAGATTGAATGCCATGTTGCGTTTACAGAGCCCCTGATGTGCCTAAACAGTGGAAACCCCCCCACAAGAGACACTATTTTTGAAACTTTGAAACTAGATCCCCAAGGAACTTATCTAGATGTGTGGTGTGAGCACTTTGAACCCCCAGGTGATTCACATAAGTTTATAACGTAGATCCGTAAATATAAAAAAATCATATTTTTTCCACAAAAATTATTAGTGATGAGCGAATATACTCGTTACTCAAGATTTCTCAAGCATGCTCGGGTGTCCTCCGAGTATTTTTCAGTGCTCGGAGATTTAGTTTTTCTTGACGCAACTGTTGTGAATAGGGTTGAGCAAAACGGGTCGACCATTTTCAGAAGTCGCCGACTTTTGGCAAAGTCGGGTTTCATGAAACCCGACCCGACCCCTGTGTGGGGTCGGCCATGAGGTCGGCGATCTTCTGAATCTGGGATCGGAATTCCGATACCGAGTTCCGATATGTTTGCGATATCGAAAATCGGTATCGAAATCCACATTTAAGTGTAAAATAAAGAATTAAAATAACAAATATTGATATACTCACCTCTCCGACGAGCCCTGGTAGTAATCGGCATCTTCTGTTCCTAAGAATGAGCGCGTTCAGGGCCTTAGAAGACGTCACGGCTTTGTGATTGGTCGCGGCGGCCCACGAGACCGCTCAGCGACCAATCACAAGCCGTGACGTAATTCTCTCAGGTCCTAAATTCCTCATTCTAGGAATTTAGGCCATGAGAATTACGTCACGGCTTCTGATTGGTCGCTGAGCGGTCACGTGGGCGGCCGCGACCAATCACAAAGCCGTGACGTCATCTAAGGCCCTGAACGCGCTCATTCTTAAGAAGAAAGGCTGCCGGAAAGAAGCTGAGGGTGAGTATATTCCTATTAGGTATATACTCACCCTCGTACGTGCCCTGCCTCTTTCCTGCAGCCTTCCTTCTTAAGAATGAGCGTGTTCAGGGCCTTAGATGACGTCACTGCTTTGTGATTGGTCGCGGCGGCCCACGTGACCGCTCAGCGACCAATCACAAGCCGTGACGTAATTCTCATGGCCTAAATTCCTAGAATGAGGAATTTAGGACCTGAGAGAATTACGTCACGGCTTGTGATTGGTCGCTGAGCGGTCACGTGGGCCGCCGCGACCAATCACAAAGCCGTGACGTCATCTAAGGCCCTGAACTCGCTCATTCTTAGGAACGGTAGATGCCGATTACTACCAGGGCTCGTCAGAGGGTGAGTATATCAATATTTTTTATTTTAATTCTTTATTTTACACTTAAATATGGATCCCAGGGCCTGAAGGAGAGTTTCCTCTCCTTCAGACCCTGGGAACCATAGTATCCCATTGCACTGCATTGGGTTTCGCGTTTCGGCCGACCCCGACCCCGACTTTTTTATAGGATCGGCCGATTTCACTCGACCCGACTTTTGAGAAAGTCGGGTTTCGTGAAACCCGACCCGATCCTATAAAAATAAAAGTCGCTCAACCCTAGTTGTGAATTCTGCTTTTGGGCTCCCACCGGTGGTTGTAGGTGGTAATGCAGTTGCCCCTGAGTTGCAGTCCTGGTCACGTGTATCTGCTGATTGCAGTTCTGACTGGGGTATTTAGGCGTGCAGGATTCATTAGTCCTTGCCAGTTGTCAATTGTTGTTGGGAGGTGTAGGACCTCTCCCTGGTTCCTCCTGCCTTTCTGCCAAATCAGCAAAGATAAGTGTCTGTTTTTTTTTTCCTGTGGCACACATGTTGTGTGCTTCATAATTCAGTGCTATTCTTTGTGTTTTCTTGTCCAGCTTAGATTGTGTCAGTATTTTCTCAGTCTTGTTGGATTCTCTGGAGTGGCAGATATACATTCCATGTCTTTAGTTAGATTGTGGAACTTTTTGTATTATCTGCTGTGGATATTTTTGGAAGGGTTTTAATACTGACCGCCTAGTAATCTGTCCTATCCTTTCCTATTTAGCTAGAATGGCCTCTTTTGCTAAATCCTGTTTTCTACCTGTGTGTGTCTATTCTTCTCCTACTCACAGTCATTACTCGTGGGGGGCTGCCTATCCTTTGGGGGTCTGCTCTGAGGCAAGGTAGCATTCCTATTTCCATCTATAGGGGTATTTAGTCCTCCGGTTGTGTCGAGGTGTCTAGGGTATGTTAGGCACACCCCACGGCTACTTCTAGTTGCGGTATTAGTTCAGGATTTGCGGTCAGTACAGGTTCCACTGACTCCAGAGAAAGTTTCATGCGGCTCCAAGGTCACCAGATCATAAAAGTACAACTGGCCCATAATGAGTTAAATGCATCTCAGAAGAAAGGAAGAAAGGTGTTGAGCCATTTTTTTTCTGCAGTCTGTTTTGTCTTTTTTTCCCTCTTTATTTATGGGTGGCTGAGGAGTCTTGTGCCAGCATGGATGTTCAGGAATTAGCTTCTCGTGTAGACCAGCTTGCTGCTAGGGTACAGGGTATTTCTGATTATATTGTTCAGACTCCTGCTTTAGAGCCAAAAATTCCTACTCCTGATTTGTTTTTTGGTGATAGGTCCAAATTTTGGGGTTTTAAAAATAATTCTAAACTGTTTTTTGCTCTGAGACCGCGATCCTTCGGTGATTCCATTCAGCAGGTTAAAATTGTCATCTCCCTGCTGGGTGGCGATCCACAGGATTGGGCATTTTCCCTGGAATCTGGGAATCCGGCCTTGCTTAATGTAGATTCCTTTTTTCAGGCTTTAGGATTATTATATGATGAACCGAATTCTGTGGATCAAGCGGAGAAAACCTTGTTGGCCCTGTCTCAGGGTCAAGAGGTGGCAGAATTGTTTTGTCAGAAATTTAGAAAATGGTCTGTGTTGACTAAATGGAATGATGATGCTTTGGCGGCAATTTTCAGAAAGGGTCTTTCTGAATCCGTTAAAGATGTTATGGTGGGGTTTCCCACGCCTTCCGGTCTGAGTGATTCTATGTCTCTGGCCATTCAGATTGATCGGCGCTTGCGGGAGTGTCAAACTGTGCGCGCTGTGGCGTCGTCCTTAGAGCAAAGTCATTGTGGCGACGCTTCTCATGTCATTTCAGTCTGCCCTAAGCGGACAAAAAGGATCGCTAGTTCATTTACTATTAGTACTGTACAACCTAAATTTCTGTTATCGGTGTCCTTGATCTGCTCATTGTCATCATTTTCTGTCATGGTGTTTGTGGATTCAGGCGCTGCCTTGAACTTAATGGATTTTGAATTTGCCAGGCGTTGTGGTTTTCCCTTGCAGCCTTTGCAGAACCCTATTCCTTTAAGGGGGGTTGATGCTAAACTACACCTTTGGCTAAAAATAAGCCCCAGTTTTGGACACAGGTAACCATGCACATGGCGCCAGCCCATCAGGAAGATTGTCGATTTCTGGTGTTGCATAATTTGCATGATGTTATCGTGCTGGGTTTCCCGTGGCTGCAGGTACATAATCCTGTGTTGGATTGGAAATCTATGTCTGTGACTAGTTGGGGTTGTCAGGGGGTTAATAATGATGTTCCTTTGATGTAAATCTCCTCTTCTTACTCTTCTGAAATTCCAGAGTTTTTGTCTGATTTTCAGGATGTATTCGATGAGCCCAAGTCCAGTTCCCTTCCACTGCACAGGGACTGTGATTGTGCGATTGACTTGATTCCAGGCAGTAAGTTTCCTAAGGGCCGACTTTTCAACTTGTCTGTGCCTGAACATACCGCCATGCGGAGTTATGTTAAGGAGTCTTTGGAGAAAGGGCATATTCGACCATCTTCTTCACCGTTGGGAGCAGGGGGTTTTTTTGTTGCTAAGAAGGATGGCTCCTTGAGACCTTGTATTAATTATCGCCTCTTGAATAAAATCACGGTCAAGTTTCAATACCCTTAACCTTTGCTTTCCGATTTGTTTGCTAGGATTAAGGGGGCTAGTTGGTTTACGAAGATTGACCTTCTGGGGGCATATAATCTTGTTCGTATTAAACAGGGTGATGAATGGAAAACTGCGTTTAATACGCCCGAAGGCCATTTTAAATACCTTGTGATGCCATTCGGGCTCACTAAGGCTCCATCTGTTTTTCAATCCTTCATGCATGATATCTTCCGGACTTATATTGATAAATTCTTGATTGTATATTTGGACGATATTTTGATTTTTTCCGATGATTGGAAGTCTCATGTGGAACAGGTCAGGATGGTATTTCAGATCCTTCGTGACAATGCTTTGTTTGTGAAGGGGTCTAAGTGTCTCTTTGGGGTGCAGAAGGTTTCTTTTTTGGGCTTTATTTTTTCTCCCTCATCTATGGAGATGGATCCGGTTAAGGTTCAGGCCATTCATGATTGGATTCAACCCACATCCGCGAAGAGCCTTCAGAAATTTTTGGGTTTTGCTAATTTTTATCGCCGTTTCATTGCTAACTTCTCCAGCGTGGTTAAACCCTTGACTGATTTGACGAAAAAAGGTGCTGATGTGGCATATTGGTCCTCTGTGGTTGTCTCTGCCTTTCAGGAGCTTAAACACCGATTTACTTCTGCTCCGGTGTTGCGCCAACCAGATGTTTCTCTTCCGTTTCAGGTTGAGATTGATGCTTCTGAGATTGGGGCAGGGGCCGTTTTGTCTCAGTGGGATTCTGTTGGTTCTTTGATGAAACCGTGTGCCTTCTTCTCCCGCAAATTTTCGCCTGCTGAACGCAATTATGATGTCGGCAATCGGGAGTTGTTGGCTATGAAGTGGGCGTTTGAGGAGTGACGACATTGGCTTGAGGGAGCTAAGCACCGTATTGTGGTCCTGACCGATCATAAGAATTTGATTTACCTCGAGTCTGCCAAACGTCCTAGACAGGCTCGATGGTCCTTGTTTTTTTCCTGTTCTGATTTTGTGGTCTCGTATCTTCCGGGTTCTAAGAATATTAAGGCTGATGCCCTTTCTAGGAGTTTTTTGCCTGATTCTCCTGAGGTCCATGAACCGGTCGGCATTCTGAAAGAATTTCCCCTGATTTACCCTGATTTACCCTGATTCCCCTGATTCCCCTGATTCCCCTGATTTACGGTGGGTTCTTCAGGAATTTCAGGCTGATAGACCTGACCGCTGTCCTGTGGGGAAATTGTTTGTTCCTGATAGATGGACTAGTAGAGTGATTTCTGAGGTTCACTGTTCTGTGTTGGCTGGTCATCCTGGTATTTTTGGTACCAGAGATTTGGTTGGTAGGTCCTTTTGGTGGCCTTCGTTGTCACATGATGTGCATTCTTTTGTGCAGTTTTGTGGGACTTGTGCGCGGGCCAAGCCTTGTTGTTCCCGTGCTAGTGGGTTACTTTTGCCATTGCCGGTCCCTGAGAGGCCCTGGATGCATATTTCTATGGATTTTATTTCTGATCTTCCGGTTTCCCAGAGTATGTCAGTTATCTGGGTTGTTTGTGACCGGTTTTCTAAGATGGTTCATTTGGTGCCTTTGCCTAAATTGCCTTCCTCTTCAGAGTTGGTTCCATTGTTTTTTCAGCATGTGGTTCGTTTGCATGGTATTCCGGAGAATATTGTGTCCGACAGAGGTTCCCAGTTTGTTTCTAGGTTTTGGCGGGCCTTTTGTTCTAGGCTGGGCATTGATTTGTCTTTTTCTTCTGCATTTCATCCTCAGACAAATGGCCAGATCGAGCAAACTAATCAGACTTTGGAGACTTATTTGAGATGCTTTGTGTCTGCCGATCAGGATGATTGGGTGGCTTTTTTGCCATTGGCCGAGTTTGCCCTTAATAATCGGGCTAGTTCGGCTACTTTGGTTTCGCCTTTTTTTTGTAATTTTGGTTTTCATCCTCGTTTTTCTTCTGGGCAGGTTGAGCTTTCTGACTGTCCTGGTGTGGATTCTGTGGTTGACAGGTTGCAGCAGATTTGGGCTCATGTGGTGGACAATTTGGTGTTGTCTCAGGAGGAGACTCAACGTTTTGCTAACCGTCGTCGGTGTGTTGGTTCCCGGCTTCGGGTTGGGGATTTGGTTTGGTTGTCTTCCCGTCATGTTCCTATGAAGGTCTCTTCCCCTAAGTTTAAGCCTCAGTTTATTGGTCCTTATAGGATTTCTGAGATTATTAATCCGGTGTCTTTTCGATTGGCGCCTCCGGCCTCTTTTTCTATCCATAATGTCTTCCATAGATCTTTATTGCGGAAATATGTGGTGCCCGTTGTTCCCTCTGTTGATCCTCCGGCCCCTGTTTTGGTTGATGGGGAGTTGGAGTATGTGGTTGAGAAGATTTTGGATTCTCATTTTTCGAGGTGGAGGCTTCAGTACCTTGTCAAATGGAAGGGTTATGACCAGGAGGATAATTCTTGGGTTGTTGCTTCTGATGTCCATGCTGCTGATTTGGTTCATGCTTTTCATCTGGCTCATCCTGATCGGCCTGGGGGCTCTGGTGAGGGTTCGGTGACCCTTCCTCAAGGGGGGGTACTGTTGTGAATTCTGCTTTTGGGCTCCCTCCGGTGGTTGTAGGTGCTAATGCTAATAACAGCAGCTGAATGATTTGCATCTGTTAGCCAGCATAAGTACATGTGGGGGTTGCCTGGTTGCTAGGGAATCCCCACATGTACTTATCCTGGCTAACAGATGTAAATCATTCAGCTGCGGCAAGAAAAACTAAATCTCCGAGCACTAAAAAATACTTGGAGGACCCCCGAGCGTGCTCAAGAAATCTCGAGTAACGAGTATACTCGCTCATCACTAAAAATGATCTTTTTGCCCCAAAATTTTTATTTTACCAAGGGTAACAGGTAAAATTGGACCACAAAAGTTGTTGTGCAATTTCTCCTGAGTATGCTGATACACTATATGTGGGATTGAACCACCATTTGGGCGCATGACAGTTTGGAAAGGAAGGAGCGCCATTTTGGAATGCAGACTTTGATGGAATAGTCTGCGGGCGTCATGTTGTGTTTGCAGAGCCCCTGATGTATCTACACAGTGGAAAACCCCCACAAGTGACACCATTTTGGAAACTAGACCCTCCCAAGAAACTTATCTAGGTGTGGGGTGAGCACTTTGAACCCCCAAGTGCTTCACAGATGTTTATAACGTAGAGCCATGAAAATGACAAATCATATTTTTTTCACAAAAATTATCTTGTTGCCCCAAATTTTTTATTTTCCCAAGGGTATCAGGAGAATTTGGACCCCAAAAGTTGTTGTGCAATTTGTTCTGAGTACTCTGATGCCCAATATGTGGGGGTAAACCATTGTGATCACCTTACTGCAATCTTTGAGAGGCAGAATGAACAAGTCTACAAAGGTGAAGAATTGGTGTTATTTTTTACGCCGTTCGTCGAGCGGTATTAGTGATCAGGCAACTTTATTCTTTGGGTCAGTGCGATTACAGCGATACCAGATTTATATCCTTTTTATGTTTAGCTTCTGTATTTTCTGTATTTTGAAAGCTATTATTTTTCCATATTTCGGCCGACAGAGTCATGTGATGGCTTATTTTTTGTGGGACGAGCTGACATTTTTACTGGTACCATTTTCAAGCACATGACATTTTTTGATCATTTTCTATTCCAATTTTTGTGGAAGCCAAATGAACAAAAAACAGCAATTCAGGAATTGGTTTTTTTATCATTCTCGTATGGTAAAATTAGTAAGGCAACTTTATTCTTTGGGTCAGTACTATTACAGTGATACAACAGTTAGATAAGCTTTTCATGTTTTGGCGCTTTTCCATAATAAAAATTATTTTATAGAAAAGATATTTATTTTTGCATCGCTTTATTCTGAGAGCAATCACTTTTTTATTTTTGCACTGATTGAACTGTATGTTTACTTGCGGAACAAGATGACGTTTTCAGAGATACCAAATTTATGAACATTCTTTTTTATTCTGTTTTATTACACTTTTTGTTCAGCGGTATGATGATACAGCATTTTGTTTTGCTTTGTTTTTATTATTTTTTTCTGTGTTCACTAAAGGGGTTAATGAGTGGGATGGTTTTATAGGTAGGGTCGTTCCAGACACGGCAATGCCAAACATGTGTACTTTTTTTCATAAAAATATTTATTTTTGGATACAATATATTTTTATTGTTTTTAATTTTTTTGTGATTTAAAAAAAAAATCATTTTTACAATTTTCTTTTCATTTTTTTAACTTATTTTTGCTGCTTTTACTTTGTCCCACTACAAGACTTTCACTTTTTGCAGTCTGATCATTTGTAAAGCATAGCAGAGCAGGAGCTTTGCTATGCTTTACAAACTGTCAGTGCTGCACTGACAAAATTATTACACCATGCTCTGAGTGTCGGGTGTCAGCTGAAGAATCAACTGACACCTGGTGGTGATTGCGAGCTCACAGCTTCTGTGCGCTCAAAGAAACCATGATGTTACCACAAGTCCAAGGTCAGTAAGTAGGGTTGAGCGAAACGGGTCGGCCATTTTCAGAAGTCGCCGACTTTTGGCAAAGTCGGGTTTCATGAAACCCGACCCGACCCCTGTGTGGGGTCGGCCATGAGGTCGGCGATCTTCTGAATCTGGTATCGGAATTCCGATACCGAGTTCCGATATGTTTGCGATATTGGAAATCGGTATCGGAATCCACATTTAAGTGTAAAATAAAGAATTAAAATAAAAAATATTGATATACTCACCTCTCCGGAGGCCCCTGGACATCGCCGCTGGTAACCGGCAGCCTTCTTTGCTTAAAATGAGCGTGTTTACGGACTTCCATGACGTCACGGCTTCTGATTGGTCACGTGCCGCTCATGTGACCGCCACGCGACCAATCACAAGCCGTGACGTAATTCTCAGGTCCTAAATTCCTCTTTCTAGGAATTTAGGACCTGAGAATTACGTCACGGCTTGTGATTGGTCGCGTGAGTGGTCACATTGGTGGCCGCGACCAATCACAAGCCGTGACATCATCTAAGGCCCTTCACGCGCTCATTCTTAAGAAGGAAGGCTGCCAGAAAGAAGCAGGGCGCGTCCGAGGGTGAGTATATACCTAATAGGAATATACTCACCCTCGGCTTCTTTCTGGCAGCCTTCCTTCCTAAGAATGAGCGCGTTCAGGGCCTTAGATGACGTCACGGCTTGTGATTGGTCGCGGCCGCCCATGTGACCGCCACGCGACCAATCACAAGCCGTGACGTAATTCTCAGGTCCTAAATTCCTAGAATGAGGAATTTAGGACCTGAGAATTACGTCACGGCTTATGATTGGTCGCGTGGCGGTCACATGAGCGGCACGCGACCAATCAGAAGCCGTGACATCATGGAAGGCCCTGAATGCGCTCCTTTTAAGCAAAGAAGGCTGCCGGTTACCAGCGGTGATGTCCAGGGGCCTCCGGACGGGTGAGTATATCAATATTTTTTATTTTAATTCTTTATTTTACACATTAATATGGATCCCAGGGCCTGAAGGAGAGTTTCCTCCCCATTCAGACCCTGGGAACCATAGTATCCCATTGCACTGCATTGGGTTTCATGTTTCGGCCGACCCCGACCCCAACTTTTTTATAGGATCGGCCGATTTCGCTCGACCCGACTTTTGAGAAAGTCGGGTTTCGTGAAACCCGACCCGATCCTATAAAAATAAAAGTCGCTCAACCCTATCAGTAAGTACTAGCCAACCTGAACCTACAGATACATCCAAGGTCATATAAGTGTTAATTGCACATATTGGCTGAGAATTGTCAGTCATTGTCAGTGAGTGAGGTGAAGACGGCAGGGACTAGCCTGTATGACTATTGTAAAGCTCGGCTAAGTCCCCAGCAACTATTAAAAGTATGTTTTTTTCTAGGAAGTATTGTTTCTCCTTGCTAAGTATGTAAATTGTCTCTTCAGAGAGAAAGAGAGCTAGAACTCTAGTGCCACCTATTGGAAGGTAGCAATCCTACAAGTCAATGTTGACCCTTTAACGAGCCTTGTCACATGACTTAGGATAATAGCCAAACCAGAATCTCAATTTGCAGACACTGTTTTTCTGGGTTCTGCCCCTCATCAGTGCAAAGCGGAGATCTGGTTTGGCTGTGTGAGAGGCGTCAGACCGTTATCCAAGAAGTATTGTTTCTCCTTGCGGAGATCAACATACTAAGCATGCCAAGATGAGGAGACTTAAAGCTGCAATGCTCCTCTGGGTAATATGCTAATTATGCAAATTATCTCTTCAGAGAGGAAGAGAGCTAAAACTCTAGTGCCACCTATTGGAAGGTAGCAATCCTACAAGTCAATGTTCACCCTTTATCGAGCCTTGTCACATGACTTAGGATAATAGCCAAACCAGAATCTCAATTTTCAAACCCTATGTTTTGGGGTACTGCCCCTCGTCAATGCAAAGCGGAGTTCTGGTTTGGCTGTGCAATAGGTGTCTGACAGGGATCCAAGAAGTATTGTTTCTCTTGGATAAAGGTCTCACACAGCCAAACCAGATCTCCGCTTTGCATTGACGAGGGGCAGTACCCCAAAACATAGGGTTTGCAAATTGAGATTCTGGTTTGGCTATTATCCTAAGTCATGTGACAAGGCTCATTAAAGGGTCAATATTGACTTGAAGAATTGCTACCTTCCAATAGGTGGCACTAGAGTTCCAGCTCTCTTCCTCTCTGAAGAGACAATTTGCTTAATTAGCATGTTTTTTTCTGAATTGCTGCAACATTTCAGAATCAACCATGCCTGGCTGAGTTCATACAGCCAATGCCTGATACGTGCTGACCATGACTTGGATAGCATGTATCATCTGTCAGGTTCCCTTTAAAAGGAACCTGTCACAAGGTTTGGCCGATATGAATAATGGCCACTGCCTTTCAGGCCTTATCTACAGCATTCTATAATGAGGTAGATAAGCCCCCGATCCGACCTGCAAGAGAAGAAAAATACATTTTTATTAATTTAAGCTCACCTGGGAGCTGGTCCAGTCCATTGGGTGTTGCAGTTCATGATCCGGCGCCTCCCATCTACTTGCGATGCTGCCCTCCTGCTTGCTTCGTGTGGATGACGTATCCCTGCATCATCCACACAGGCTTCCCAGCATCGTGCTCCTGTGCAGGTGTACTTATCTGCCCTTTTGAGGGCAGAGCAAAGTACTGCAGTGCACAGGCTTCTGAAAATAAACTACATTTTCATTTCACATCAGTAAATCCCTCCTCACAGTCAATAAATGAAACCATTGTTTCAAAATTGCTAATATCTGAATAAAAATATAATAAAGTAATGAGCTTCAAATCCCATAAATAAATTACCATAAAAAGACTCTTTTGATGGGAAATATGAAAATAAGTAAGTCCAATAACAATACAGAATTATACCAGGGGCAGTTTAACCAGGATTTATATAACATGGTGTCAGGAGAATAAATATTGAGGTTATGTCTTACCAAATTTGATTGTTACACTTAGTAGCATATTTATTAAGTTTAATATAGAAAAAAAATCAACATTAAATAATTATTTTCTAACCTTGAATCTCATGGTGTACAGGAAAAGAATGGACAGCGAAGTTGTGCTCTGAAGAACGCAAGAGGCAGTATATGCCATTGATTTTTCTTCAATATTATACAATCACTGAAAGTAAATGTGGTCTGGGCAGTGCATGTGATACCCAAGAGACTAATAAAAGTTTACAATATGCTGAAAAGATCATAGAAAACACAAACTTTAAATTAGAAAATATTACTTGCTCTTAGTGATGAGCGAGTGTACCCGTTGCTTGGGTTTTCCCGAGCACTCACGGGTAGAGATGAGCCACCTCCCTAGTGTTTGGGTTCGGTTCGGTTCGTCGAACGTTCAACAAACACCGGCGAACCCCATTCAAACCAATGGCAGGCAAACACAAACACATACAAACACATTGAAAACACATAGAAAACACCTTAAAAGGTGTCCAAAAGGTGACAAACTGCTCAGAAGACACAACAAACACATGAAAAAGTCACAACTACATATAGTCATGCAAAAAGAAAAGAGGTGAAGGAGTAAAAGGAGGAGGAGACACAGATATAGGCATGTCATGCCCTTCTAAAATCAAGAAAGGCTGGAGTAAAAATCTAAACTCACTCTACCAACACCCAGAAGTCTTGACAAAAAATAAAAAAAGAAATATATTTAGGTAGAATGGCGGTGGGTCCATTTAGAACACTTTCCTTAGAAGACGTAGTGGTACCCCCGTTGGGAGTTGTGCCAAAAAATGAACCCAATACATTTAGACTAATCCACCATTTGTCATATCCAAGGGGCAGGTCAGTAAACGACAACATCGACACAGAACCAAGTATAGTACTATGTACTGTACCTCCTTTGACGAGGCAATCAGAAGTTGGAAAGGGGCACCCTAATGGCCAAAACAGACATTGAGGGGGTGTTCCGGTTACTACTTGTGCCTCCGAATAGTGTCCTCCCATTGGGCTTCTTCTGTGAAGGAGCATACTACATAGATCATTGTTTGCCCATGGGGTGTGTTATGACCCCAATGGCAGAGGGTCTCAGAAATAATTACTATGTCTGCAAACACAAAAAAACAGCTCATAGGGCAGTGGTAACTGAGCTGACCATATATCTAATCCTAGCACCACAAATAGCAGCAGCCGGGGAACGTGCCTACGTTGGTTCTAGACGTCTCGCGCCAGCTGGAGAACTAACTAACCCTAGAAGGGAAAAGAAAGACCTTTCTTGCCTCCAGAGAAAAGACCCCAAAAGTTGGATACAAGCCCCCAACAAATAATAACGGTGAGGTAAGAGGAAAAGACAAACGTAAGAATGAGCTAGGTATTTAGCAAAGAGAGGCCCACTAGCTAATAGCAGAATATAGTAAGATGACTTATATGGTCAGCAAAAACCCTATCAAAATATCCACGCTGGATATTCAAGAACCCCCGAACCGTCTAACGGGCCGGGGAGGAGAACACCAGCCCCCTAGAGCTTCCAGCAAAGTCAGGAATCACATTTAGTACAAGCTGGACAAAAATAAGAGCAAAGCAAATAACCAAAAAACAAAGAAGCAGGACTTAGCTTAATTTTGCACGAACCAGGACCAGCAGACAGGAGCAAACAGAAAGGATCTGATTACAACGATGCCAGGCACTGGACTAAGGATCCAGGAAGTTTATATAGCAACACCCCTGGACTAACGACCCAGGTGGGTGCCAAACTGAGGAAAGACAATCCCAGAGTCATATCACTAGTAACCACAAGAGGGAGCCAAAAAGTCTAATTCACAACAGGGGTGCTCCATATCCTGCTCACTATTTGATGCGTTTAGTTGCTTCCTCGAATGTGTCGTCATGGACGTTTGTAAGGCGGCACATATTATCCATTACCTCGACGACTTCTTATGCCTGGGCCCAAAAGATTTGCCACAGTGTGAAAACATGCGGTAGTCCACCTGTGAGAAGGAGAGAGCTGGAGGGAGAGTGGACACCTCAGAGCCGAGGGGTTAGATTGAGAAAGAAAGAAGGCGGTGTAGCTTGCTTCATGGGTGGGGTACTCTGCTGAGTAGCAGAAATTGCTACTAGGCCCAAAAGGATTTCCTGGGCCAGATGCCGTTAAAAATAGTACTTAGGTAAACAGGTGGTGTAGCTTGCTTCATGGGTGGGGTACGCTGCTGAGTAGGACTAAATTCTACTAGGCCCAAAAGGATTTCCTGGGCCAGATGCCGTTAAAAATAGTACTTAGGTAAACAGGCGGTGTAGATTGCTTCATGGGTGGGGTACGCTGCTGAGTAGCACCAAATTCTACTAGACCCAAAAGGATTTCCTGGGCCAGATGCCGTAAAAATAGTACTTAGGTAAACAGGCGGTGGGTGGATGGGCTACTCTGCTGACTAGCAGACACTGAAGCTTTGGAGCAGACCTCTGAATCCCAGGCCATAGTATGAGTAAACAACTCTGCAGATGACCCCACCCACCTGGAATTGACGATGGCAATGTCATGTAAAACTCAGCAAGGGGACTAAATAAAAGAGTCTCAATTTTTTCAAAAAATTTGGCCACAGACACCTCTTAAGTGGCATCAATTTAGCCAGAGTTTTTTTTAAAACGGTTGGTGAGGTGATTTTCAAAAATCATCAAGCTTTTAGTCTCCCCAAGATGACACAGGGGTAGAAAAGTCCTTGCGGATCCAGGATTTGTTCATCTTGATGAACGTTAGTCTGTCTACATTGTCACTTGACAGACGCGTGCGCTTATCTGTCAGCACACCACCAGCAGCGCTGAACACACGTTCAGAGAGAACGCTGGCTGTGGGGCACGACAAGATCTACAAGGCGTGAGTGGCGAGCTCAGGCCATTTTTCAAGATTGGAAGCCCAAAATGAGCAAGGGTCCAGTTCCACAATCATGGCATCGATGTTATCTTGGAGATACTCTTGTACCATCCCCTCTAGGCGTTGGCTGTGCGTCAGACTTCTTGTCTCCTGTGGCCTTGCAAAGGATGGTCTAAAAAAACTTGAAACGATTGGAAAAAATTGCTGTTACCACCAGATACGATGTTACTGTTACGGTTAGAGTGATGACTCGATAGTCCCACGGTTGGCAAGTTAGAACTCAGAGATTGACTACGTGCACCACTGTTATGATCCTTAGTGGCTGAGGATCACAAATAGACCAGCAAGTGAATAAACTTAGGACAAGCTCTAGGGAGATGGTAACTGGACTGATCGCAAATCTGAACCTATCCAACACAACTAGAGGTAGCCGGTGAACGTGCCTAAAAAATTCCTAGACGTCTCGAGCCAGCCTGAGGAACTAGCTACCCCTAAAAAGAAAGAAAGACCTCGCTTGCCTCCAGAGAAATAATCCCCAAAGATATAGAAGCCCCCAACATATATTAACGGTGAAGTAAGAAGAAGGCACATACATAGAGATGAAATCAGATTCAGCAAAAGAGGCCCACTAGTACTAGAAAGCAGAAAATAGAGCAGGGGTCTATGCGATCAATAAAAAACCCTTACAAAATATCCATCCTGAGATTTCAAGAACCCACGCACCAACTAACGGTGTGTGGGGAGAAACTCAGTCCACTAGAGCAACCAGCAAACGAGGGAATCACATTTTAGCAAGCTGGACAAGAAAACATGATAAACACTGCTGATCAAAAAATGAGCAAACAAAACTTAGCTTGTCCTGGATGGACTGGGAGCAAGGTAGTCAGAAGGAATCTGAGTAGCACTGATTACATCGACAGCCGGCAACAAGTGGAAGTGAAACAGAGCTATATAGGAACCTCCCAGAGGATAACGAACCAGCTGATAGCCAGAGACCAGCAGGTTAACAAACAAAGCCACCAGGGGGAGCCCAAAGCAAAAGTCACACCATACCACCAGTGACCACAAGAGGGAGCCTGAAAACAGAGTTCACAACAGTACCCCCCCCTTGAGGAGGGATCACCGAACCCTCATGAAAACCACCAGGGCAATCAGGATGAGACACATGGAAGGCACGAACCAAATCGGCCGCATGGACATCAGAGGCGACAACCCAAGAATTATCCTCCTGACCATAGCCCTTCCACTTAACCAAATACTGGAGCCTCCGTCTAGAAATACGAGAATCCAAGATCTTCTCCACCACATATTCCAATTCTCCCTCAACAAGCACTGGGGCAGGAGGCTCAACCGGAGGAACCACAGGTACCACATACCTCCGCAACAACGAGCGATGGAACACATTATGAATAGCAAATGATGCCGGGAGGTCCAGACGAAATGACACAGGGCCAAGGACTTCCAGAATCTTATAAGGACCGATAAACCGAGGCTTGAACTTAGGAGAGGAGACCTTCATAGGAACGAAGCGAGAAGACAACCACACCAAGTCCCCAACGCGAAGTCGGGGACCCACACAGCGACGGCGGTTGGCAAAGAGCTGAGCCTTCTCTTGTGACAGCTTCAAATTGTCCACCACATGATTCCAAATCTGATGCAACCTATCCACCACCACATCCACTCTAGGACAGTCAGAAGGCTCCACCTGACCCGAGGAAAAACGAGGATGAAACCCCGAATTACAAAAAAAAGAGAAACCAAAGTAGCAGAACTAGCCCGATTATTAAGGGCAAACTCGGCCAACGGCAAAAAATTAACCCAGTCGTCCTGATCAGCAGAAACAAAACATCTTAAATAAGTCTCCAAGGTCTGATTAGTTCGCTCGGTTTGGCCATTCGTCTGAGGATGGAAGGCCGATGAAAAAGACAAATCAATGCCCAACTTAGCACAAAAGGTCCGCCAAAATCTAGACACAAACTGGGATCCTCTGTCAGAAACAATGTTCTCAGGAATCCCGTGCAAACGAACCACATTTTGAAAAAACAGTGGAACAAACTCGGAGGAGGAAGGCAACGTAGGCAAGGGCACCAAATGGACCATCTTAGAAAAACGATCACACATCACCCAAATAACAGACATTCTCTGAGAGACAGGGAGATCTGAAATAAAATCCATGGAAATGTGCGTCCAAGGCCTCTTCGGGACAGGCAAAGGTAACAGCAAACCACTGGCACGAGAACAGCAAGGCTTAGCCCGAGCACAAATTCCACAAGACTGCACAAAGGAACGCACATCCCGCGACAAGGAAGGCCACCAAAAAGACCTGGCCACCAATTCTCTGGTACCAAATATTCCAGGATGGCCCGCCAACACCGAAGAATGAATCTCGGAGATGACTCTGTTGGTCCATCTATCCGGGACAAACAGTCTCTCTGGTGGACAGCGGTCAGGTCTATCCGCCTGAAACTCTTGCAGCACACGTCTCAAATCTGGGGAGATGGCAGACAAAATCATTCCTTCTCTAAGGATACCAGCCGGCTCTGAATCTCCAGGAGAGTCAGGCACAAAACTCCTAGAAAGAGCATCAGCCTTCACATTCTTCGAACCAGGCAGGTACGAGACCACGAAATCAAAACGAGAGAAAAACAATGACCAACGAGCCTGTCTGGGATTCAGCCGCTTGGCCGACTCGAGATAAATCAAATTCTTGTGGTCAGTCAAGACCACCACACGATGCTTAGCTCCCTCGAGCCAATGTCACCACTCCTCAAATGCCCACTTCATAGCCAACAACTCCCGATTACCGACATCATAATTCCGCTCGGCAGGCGAAAACTTTCTTGAAAAGAAAGCACATGGCTTCATCACAGAGCCATCGGCGCTTCTCTGTGACAAAACAGCCCCCGCTCCAATCTCGGAAGCATCAACCTCCACCTGGAAGGGAAGTGAGACATCTGGCTGACATAAGACCGGAGCCGAAGAAAACCGACGCTTCAGCTCCCGAAAGGCCTCCACAGCCGCAGAAGACCAATTAGTCACATCAAAACCTTTCTTGGTCAAATCCATCAAAGGCTTAACAACACCAGAAAAATTAGCTATGAAGCGACGGTAAAAATTAGCAAAACCCAAGAACTTCTGAAGACTCCTAACAGATGTAGGCTGCGTCCAGTCATGAATAGCCTGAACCTTGACTGGGTCCATCTCAATAGTAGAAGGAGAAAAAATGAAACCCAAAAAAGAAATCTTCTGGACTCCAAAAAGACATTTTGAGCCCTTCACAAATAAAGCATTGTCACGCAGGACCTGAAAGACCATCCTGTCCTGCTTAACATGAGACTCCCAATCATCCGAAAAAAACAGAATATCATCCAGATACACAATCATAAACTTATCCAGATATTCACGGAAGATGTCGTGCATAAAGGACTGAAAGACTGAAGGAGCATTAGAAAGTCCAAAAGGCATCACCAAGTACTCAAAATGGCCTTCAGGCGTATTAAATGCAGTTTTCCATTCATCACCCTGTTTTATACGCACAAGGTTATACGCACCATGAAGATCTATGTTGGTGAACCAACTAGACCCCCTAATGCGAGCAAACAAATCAGTTAACAATGGCAAAGGATACTGAAATTTGACCGTGATTTTATTCAAAAGGCGATAATCAATACAAGGTCTCAGGGAACCATCCTTCTTAGCCACAAAAAAAGAATCCTGCACCAAGAGGGGATGAGGATGGGCGAATATGTCCCTTCTCCAAAGACTCCTTTATATAACTCCGCATGGCAGCATGCTCCGGCACAGATAAATTGAAAAGTCGTCCCTTAGGAAACTTACTACCAGGAATCAAATTTATAGCACAATCACAGTCCCTACGAGGAGGTAGAGAATTGAGTTTGGGCTCCTCAAATACATCCTGGTAGTCTGACAAAAACGTAGGGACTTCAGAAGGAGTGGACGAAGAAATTGACACCACAGGAGCATCACCATGAATTCCCTGACAACCCCAACTTGACACAGACATAGATTTCCAATCCAGGACTGGATTATGAGTCTGCAACCATGGTAGACCCAACACGACTACATCATGCAAATTATGCAATACAAGAAAGCGAATCACCTCCTGATGAACAGGAGTCATGCACATGGTCACCTGTGTCCAGTACTGAGATCTATTCGTAGCCAATGGTGTAGAATCAATTCCCCCTAGTGGAATAGGGAATTTTAAAGGCTCCAAATCAAAACCACAGCGCCTGGCAAATGACCAATCCATCAGACTCAGGGCAGCACCTGAATCTACAAAAGCATTAACCGGGTAAGATGACAGGGAACAAATCAGGGTAACAGACAAAATGAACTTAGGCTGTAAAGTACCAATGGTGACAGATTTATCAACCTTTTTTTGCGCTTATAGCATGCTGAGATAACATGAGCTGAGTCACCACAGTAAAAGCACAACCCATTTTGCCGTCTATAATTTTGCCGTTCACTTCTGGTCAGAATTCTGTCACATTGCATAGATTCAGGTGTCTGTTCAGAAGACACCGCCAAATGGTGCACAGGTTTGCGCTCCCGCAAACGCCGATCAATCTGAATGGCCAGAGTCATTGACTCATTCAGACCTGCAGGCGTAGGGAACCCCACCATGACATTCTTAATGGCTTCAGAAAGACCTTCTCTGAAATTTGCAGCCAGGGCACACTCATTCCATTGAGTAAGCACCGACCATTTCTGAAATTTCTGGCAGTACACCTCTGCTTCATCTTGCCCCTGCGAGAGGGCCAATAACGCTTCTTCAGCCTGGTTCTCAAGATTAGGTTCCTCATAGAGCAATCCAAGGGCCAGAAAAAACGCATCTACACTAAGCAATGCAGGATCCCCTGGCGCCAATGCGAAGGCCCAATCTTGAGGGTCACCACGCAAAAAAGAAATGACAATCTTAACTTGCTGAATGGCATCACCAGAGGAACGATGTTTCAAAGAAAAAAACAACTTACAATTGTTCTTAAAATTCAGGAACCTAGATCTGTCTCCAGAAAACAACTCCAGAATAGGTATTCTAGGCTCTGACATAGGACTGTGAACAACAAAATCCTGAATACTTTGAACCCTAGCAGCAAGATGATCGAGACTGGAAGCCAAGCTCTGGACATCCATGTCAGCAGCTGAACTCAGAGCCACACCAAGATTAAGAGGAGGAGAGAAGCTAGCCACAGCAGCTAGACACACAGCAACAACAACAAAAAAAAAATTTCTCAAGGCTTCTTTTCTCCTGCTTCTGCCATGCAATTAACACTTTCAGGCCGGCTGTACTGTTATGATCCTTAGTGGCTGAGGATCACAAATAGACCAGCAAGTGAATAAACTTAGGACAAGCTCTAGGGAGATGGTAACTGGACTGATCGTAAATCTGAACCTATCCAACACAACTAGAGGTAGCCGGTGAACGTGCCTAAAAAATTCCTAGACGTCTCGAGCCAGCCTGAGGAACTAGCTACCCCTAAAGAGAAAGAAAGACCTCGCTTGCCTCCAGAGAAATAATCCCCAAAGATATAGAAGCCCCCCAACATATATTAACGGTGAAGTAAGAAGAAGGCACATACATAGAGATGAAATCAGATTCAGCAACAGAGGCCCACTAGTACTAGAAAGCAGAAAATAGAGCAGGGGTCTATACGATCAATAAAAAACCCTTACAAAATATCCATCCTGAGATTTCAAGAACCCACACACCAACTAACGGTGTGTGGGGAGAAACTCAGTCCACTAGAGCAACCAGCAAATGAGGGAATCAAATTTTAGCAAGCTGGACAAGAAAACATGATAAACACTGCTGATCAAAAAATGAGCAAACAAAACTTAGCTTGTCCTGGATGGACTGGGAGCAAGGTAGTTAGAAGGAATCTGAGTAGCACTGATTACATCGACAGCCGGCAACAAGTGGAAGTGAAACAGAGCTATATAGGAACCTCCCAGAGGATAACGAACCAGCTGATAGCCAGAGACCAGCAGGTTAACAAACAAAGCCACCAGGGGGAGCCCAAAGCAAATGTCACACCATACCACCAGTGACCACAAGAGGGAGCCTGAAAACAGAGTTCACAACACACCACTGGTAAGCAGATGTTAGATTCTGTAACAGTCTCTGCTAATACTCCTGCATGTGTGAATCCCTTTCTATGGCAGGAATTATTTCGCCAAATTTGCTTTTGTACTGGGGATCTAAGAGTGTGGCAACCCAGTAGTCGGCATTACTTCGGATTCTGACAATCCGAGGCTCATGTTGCAGGTAGTGCAGCAAGAAGGCACTCATGTGTCTTGCGCATCCAGGAGGACCAAGTCCTTGTTGTCTTGGTGGTGGCGAGGTGAGAATCATGCTTCCTTCGTCTGCCCTCTCCCCCCAACCTCACACAACAGAAATTTGATCAAGGTCTCCCTCATCTGATGAGTCTTCCATGTCCAGCGCCAGTTCGTCCTCCACTTCTTCCTAGCCTCCTGCACCTTCCTCAACAGTTTGGCTGCTACCATGCGCCCTCGGTAATCCCTCTCCCTTAGCCTCCAATGCCAGCCGCCTTGGTGCTGCCAACCTTCTTCACCTTGGAGATATGATCCCTTCTGCATACGACTCCTCCTGTTACTCCTCCTCCTCTTGTTCCACCACCTGACTCCGAACACTGTGTAAGGTGTGCTCCAGCATGTAAATCACCTGAATGGTCATGCTGATAATGGCATCGTCAGCACTAAACATCTTAGTTGCTATTTCAAAACTGTGCAGAAGGGTGCATAGGTCCCTGATCTGAGACCACTCCTGCAGCGTGATTTGCCCCACCTCTTGAGCTCGTTGGCCCAGGCTATACATCATAACGTATTGCACCAGGGCTCATCGGACAGTGCAGATACTGCTCCTAGGCGCAAAACTATTAACTGGATTAGATGCAGTAAAAATTCAGATACACAGGCGGTATAGTTTGTTTCACAGGCGGGCTACTCTGCTGATGTGCAGACACTGCTCCTAGGTCCAAAACTATTAACTGGATTAGATGCAGTAAAAATTGAGATACACAGGCGGTATAGTTTGTTTCACAGGCGGGCTACTCTGCTGACGTGCAGACACTGCTCCTAGGCCCAAAACTATTAACTGGATTAGATGCAGTAAAAATTGAGATACACAGGCGGTATAGTTTGTTTCACAGGCGGGCTACTCTGCTGACGTGCAGACACTGCTCCTAGGCCCAAAACTATTAACTGGATTAGATGCAGTAAAAATTGAGATACACAGGCGGTATAGTTTATTTCACAGGCGGGCTACTCTGCTGACGTGCAGACACTGCTACTAAGCCCCAAACCCCAAAACGATTTACTGGGTTAGATGCAGTAAAAATTGAGATACACAGGCGGTGTAGCTATCTTCACAGGCGGGCTACTCAGATGACTATCAGACAATGCTACTAGCCCAAAAGGATTGGCTGAGCTAGATTACACCAAATGCTGTGACTAACACTTGCACAGCACTGGCTCAGACCTGCCTGGCAAACAGTGCTATGAACTGCTGTAACCTACCCTGAAAAGGGCTGATATTACAACTAGTCCCGACTCCTTAAACCTATCTCTCTGACAATTTGCTCCAAAAAAACACTCTTAGTCTGTATAGCGCCCACAGCAGCAGCGGTGCCGTCTAACACTAAGCTGCAGCAGTGAGGAAATGGTGGCGATGGGGTAAATGGCTGGTTCTTATAGGGCAAGGACATGTGACATACACAGCCAATGACACATGCCCTTGTTAGTGTGCATCACATGCACATTGCTGTGTGTGTGTGTGCGCTGCTGATAGGCTGAGAGACTGCACCGCCCCTCTGTAAATGCGGGAAAAAAAAATGGAGATCGGCGTTATTTCAGCACAGATCTATCCCCCGCCCCCCCCACCCATTATACACTGAAACAGTCCATTAACAATGATAAACAGTTTAAATGTGCAAATGAAGCTAGGCTTTTGGTGAATGAACAGTTATCGAACAGAAACTCGAACAGCCGAATTTTAAGCAAATTGTTCGGGTTCATCAAACGACTCTAACACCGCCCAAAACAGCTCAAATTTGAAACTGGCGAACAGTTCGACTCGAACACCGCTCATCCCTACTCTCGGGTGGTCTGCGAGTATTTGTTAGTGCTCGGAGATTTAGTTTTTGTCGCCTCAGCTGCATGATTTGCGACTGCTAGACAGGCTAAATACATGTGGGAATTCTCTAACAAACAGGCAACCCCCGCATGTATTCGGACCAGGGCCGGACTGGCCATCGGGCAGTTCTGGCAAAGACCACTGCATGCTGACTCACCCTTCCCCCCAACGCTGCCGCATTCAACTATACCAGCGTCTATGACGCCGGTACAGTTGAATGCAATGATGAAGTAAGCGTCACCTGACGCTCCCTCTCCCATCATTCCCCGCTCTGCCTCTGACACTGCAGGTGCGTGCGCACTCACTGTGTCCCAGGCAGTTCAGCGGCAGCCACCGAGACAGGAGCAGGGAGCAACGCGGGTATGAGGGGAGGTAAGGAGTGTTTTTTTTACTGGACTGTGGGGCTATTCTAGGGGGTGAGGAGAGATGTGGGCTCTGCTGTATACTACTATGTTGTCAGTGATGTATACTACTATGTGGGCTGTGCTGTAAACTACTATGCGGGCTGTGCTGTATACTACTATGTGGGCTGTGCTGTATACTATTATGTGGGCTGTGCTATACACTACTATGTGGGCTGTGCTGTGCACTACTATGTGGGCTGTGCTGTATACTACTGTGTGGGCTCTGCTATATACTACTATGTGGGCTCTGCTGTATACTACTATGTGTTCTGTGCTGTATACTACTATGTGGGCTGTGCTGTATAATACTGTGTGGGCTGTGCTGTATACTACTATGTGAGCAGTGCTGTATACTACTATGTGGGCTGTGCTGTATACAACTACGTGGGCAGTGCTTTACACTACTATGTGGGTTCTGCTGTATACTACTATGTGGGCAGTGCTGTATACTACTATGTGGACAGTACTATACACTACTATGTGGGCTCTGCTGTATACTACTGTGTGGGCTGTGCTGTATACTAGTGTGTCCCAGGCAGTGCAGCGGCAGCCACCGAGACAGGAGTAGGGAGCAACGCGGGTACGAGGGGAGGTAAGGAGTGTTTTTTTTACTGGACTATGGGGCTATTCTAGGGGGTGAGGAGAGATGTGGGCTCTGCTGTATACTACTATGTTGTCAGTGATGTATACTACTATGTGGGCTGTGCTGTATACTACTATGCGGGCTGTGCTGTATGCTACTATGTGGGCTGTGCTGTATACTATTATGTGGGCTGTGCTATACACTACTATGTGGGCTCTGCTGTATACTACTATGTGGGCTGTGCTATGCACTACTATGTGGGCTGTGCTGTATACTACTGTGTGGGCTCTGCTATATACTACTATGTGGGCTCTGCTGTATACTACTATGTGTTCTGTGCTGTATACTACTATTTGGGCAGTGCTGCATACTACTATGTGGGCAGTGCTATACACTACTAGGTGGGCTCTGCTGTATACTACTATGTGGGCAGTGCTGTATACTACTACGTGGGCAGTACTGTACACTACTATGTGGGCTCTGTATATATGTGGGCTGTGCTATATACTACTAAGCGGGCTGTGCTCTATACTACTATGTGGGCTGTGCTATATACTACTATGTGGGCCCTGCTGTATACTACTATGTGGGCTTTGCTATACACTACTTTGTGGGCTATGCTATACACTACTATGTGGGCAGTGCTGTTTGCTACTATGTGGGCACTGCTGTATACTACTATGTGGGCAGTGCTGTATACTACTATGTGGGCAGTGCTGTATACTACTATGTGGGCTGTGCTATATACTACTGTGTGGGCTCTGCTGTATACTACTGTGTGGGCTGTGCTATATACTACTATGTGGGCTGTGCTATATACTACTGTGTGGGCTCTGCTGTATACTACTATGTGGGCTGTGCTATATACTACTATGTGGGCAGTGCTGTATTCTACTGTGTGGGCTCTGCTGTATACTACTATGTGGGCTGTGCTGTATACTACTGTGTGGGCTCTGCTGTATACTACTATGAGGGCTGTACTGTGTACTACTATGTGGGCTCTGCTGTATACTACTATGTTGGCAGTGCTGTATACTTGTATGTAGGCTGTGCTGTATACTACTATGTGGGTTGTGCTATACACTACTATGTGGGCTCTGCTGTATACCACTATGTGGGCAGTGCTGTATACTACTATGTGGGCAGTGCTGTATACTGCTACATGAGCTGTGGTGTATACTGCTACGTGGGCTGTGTTATCTGCTATGCGGGTTGTGCTATATACTATGGGGGGTATATTATATTCTCTGGGGGAGGCCGTGTTATATACTATGTGGCTGTTATATACTATTGTGGGGGTATATTATATTCTATAGGGGAGGCTGTGTTATACTATGGGGAGCTGCATTATATTCTATGGGGGCTACATTATATATTATGGGGAGGTGGGCTGTATTATATTCTATATATATTCTATGGGGTGGCTGCATTATACTCTGAGGTGGCTGCATTATATTCTGGGGTGGCTGCATTATACTCTGGGGTGGCTGCATTATATTCTATAGGGTGGTGGCTGCATTATACTATATGTGGGTTGCATTATACTGTATTGAGGATTATGGGGAATACGTTATACTATATGAAGAACTATGGGGTGCATTACACTTTGGGAAGTGAATTGTACTACATGGATGACTATGGCAGTGCATTATAGTATATAGAGCACTATGAGGAGTGTATTAGGCTATATGGAGGACTATGAGGAGTGTATTATGCTATATGGAGGACTGAGCAGTGTATTTTAATATATGGAGGACTATAGGGAGTGTATTATACTATATGGTGGACTGTGGTGCACATTATAATATATGTAGGACTATGGGGGTGTATTTTACTAAACAAGTAAAATGCTGCATATTCAGATTGATTTTGCTGGAACAAAAAACAATTGTTCTCAGCAGCACATCGCCAGCGTAAACTGTAGATGTGCTGCTGATAACATAATACTGTATGGTGATCTGTTAGTGATTGTTCTGTCCCATCATTATTCCTCAGCTGGTGGAAAGAGGCCAGGAAATAAGTGTTGAACAACTTCAGTATTGTTGATCAAACTCATTTAGCGGCCTGAACTCAGCGCTTGTAAATGCAACCGAAATGCTTTTGTGTGATGTGCAATATGTTAGCATTTGGGGCCCCATTTTAAACTTTGCTTAGGCGTAGGGCCCCACTTTGCCTAAAACCAGCCCTGCCTACAAGTGTACAAAGATATTATACAGTCACCATGTGACAAGTGGGCCTGTGTAACTTCAAATGCCAGGGCTGAATTTTAGTCCCAGTCCGGCCCTCATTCGGACTGCCTAGCAGTCGCAAATCATGCAGCTGCGGTGACGAAAAACTAATTCTCCAAGCATGCCAAAATACTCAGAGACCACCAGTGCGTGCTCGGGAAAACCCAAGCAACGAGTACACTCGCTCATCACTACTTGCTCTCAAACAATAGAACAAAAGCAACAAATTTGAAATGAAACAGATACAGTCATTGAACTTGTTGAAAGTACTTCAGTGTCAAGCACCAGTGAACATTGTGAATTAATTGTAGATGATGGTAACATCTTTTCACAAACTATTTAACAGCATTGGTGTTGCTTTAAATCAGCCAAAGCTTCAGCTTTGCTACAGGCTACATTGCATCCATCTTTGGCTGAAATAATGAGGGCCATAAAAGACTGTAAGGTATCAAACCAAAATATAAGCTTTTGCTTGTTTAAGCAAAAATCTCCTTTTAGACATGAAAAAAATAAATAAAAATGGGCAAAATGCAACATTTGTATTAATAATCTTGAGGATAAAGTATCCCTGCTGAGTAAACTAATGAGCAGTGAAAAGATTTTATAGTTGCACTGGAAAATAGACATTGTTTAAATGTAATACCATCAGGATCATTGAAATGCCAAGAAAAAAGACCTGATCTGATCACATCTGAGACACAAATGCTTGTCCTGACACCCTCTGATAGCACTGTTCTACAGCCAAATTGGTAAAGAGACGAAAACAGTTGATCCTAATAAATTTTGTGGTGCTGAAAATAAATATGATGCTTAAATTTGCTGATTGGCTCTAATTTTCAAGATCCAGAGGAGATTGTAATTACTTATGACACGTTTATACATGCTTATAGAAAAATTGCATTTTTATTATTTTGTCATCATTATTACATTGTTAGTAGCTAGTTTATTACTTCATCTATTTAGTCTATTGAGTCTGCAGTGTTCTATCATCTTAGTGTGACCAATCAAAAAACGCCAACTCAGCTCCGATGATGTAACCTTAATTACAGTTGCATCACTTACTTTTAAAAATGATTGGTGTGTAAGGTACAGCATATAGTTTTAAGATTTCTTAGCTTAGTTTCTTAGCATACTGACATGTTTCTATATGTTTTTTCATATTTGACTTGTTTTGCTACATATGCAGATAAGTCACTTTTGCATCACAAAGGTGAAAAACAGATTCAATCTATGCCTTTTGCCAATGATCTAGAGAGAAACAACCGATCGCACTACCAATTGCTATTTCTGCATGGTGCCCCTCATTAGAAAGGAGTATCCAAACATTTGCCCTGTACCACATTCAGAAGAACTATGGGTTCCAAAAGCATCAGAAACATTTACACTTGAGTCAAGTGGGGAACAAGAGGGTATCATGAGGATTCTTTCTTTCATGACCCAGACTTGTCAGCAACCTCAACTGAGCCACACCTTATAACATAAAACTAATTGAACAATCTTGTTAGAGATTTGGATGTACCCAAGAGTAAGGGTAAGCTCTTAGGTTGCAGGCTACAGCTGTCATGTCGGACGCTGTTCAGACCAGGTCGTTCGACAGACAGCGGTAATTCCGCTTTTGACCACTATGCGCTCATTGGCGTCAGCTAGATTTTATCTAGCTGGTCCAGGATTAAATTACCTGGTGCTCAGATTGGAAGCTGGGCCATGCCCACTGCCTTTAAATAGTTCTCCTGAACATTGGGCGTCACCGATTATAGCTTCTGTCTTGTGCGTGTTATCTCGGTCTGGAGTGGTGAGCTAGTAGTTGGAGTATCGTTGCTGGTGGTGTATTTCCCTTTGTCTTATTTGCTCCTTCCTATATTTGTATTTGTTTTGCCCTTTGCATTTATAGTGTGTTCCTGAGTGACTGCGGCGTGGTTCTTATTTTTCCGTTATCCTTGTCTGTGCTAACTGTGGGTATTGGAGTGTGGACTCTTCACTGGGTGGTGGGTTGTGGTTTCAGCCTAGGGTTGAAACAGGAGATAGGGCAAGGGTAGAGGCCCAGACATGCACACCATCAGTGTAAACTCTGGGAGAGGGTCAGTCAGGGTTTCCCTAGTCTGAGGGAAATCGCAGGAGCCCAGGTTATTAGCTCTTTCCTGCCTAGGTCACCCGTGACATTATAATCGGCCAACATTATTTCCATGGATCCCATGGTTTCCATAACCCGCCAGTTGGAGGCACTGTACCTACAGGTCACTGAGTTAAGGGGGGCAGTGCAGCAACAGGGACTAGCAGTGTCTAATGTGCAAGCCGGAGTTACAGATAAAGTTGCTGAGCCTAAGTTTCCTTTGCCTGAAAAATTTGCTGGGGAACGTAGTAAATTTGTTTCTTTTTGTGAAGCTTGCAAACTGTATTTCCGTATGCGCCCGTTCTCCTCTGGTAATGAGGCTCAGCGTGTGGGCCTGGTGTTGTCATTATTAAGCGGGGATCCCCAAGCATGGGCGTTTTCTTTGCCATCTTATTCTGCTGCATTTGGCTCTGTGGAGAGTGTTTTTCCTCTCTTGGAAACATTTACGATGAGCCTGACAGAATGGCTCTAGCAGAATCTAAGATACACACTATTCGCCAGGGGGAGCGTGTTGCAGAGGATTACTGTTCTGAATTTTGCCGCTGGGCGGTCGACACACAGTGGAATGAGTTTGCGCTCCGGAGTCACTTTATTCATGGAGTTTCTAATAGGGTTAAAAAAGCCCTCCTGATGTATGAGACTCCTGCTTCACTAGATTCCGCTATGAGTCTTGTTGTCCGTTGATCGCCGTTTGCGTCAGGGGGATCATAAGATGCCGCCTGTGGGTGAAGGTTTAGGTTCACGTGGGGTTGCTGCAGGTGAGCCCACGGAACCTATGCAAATCGCAGAGATATCACATGTTAAGAATCAAGCCCCTGTACTCAGGAAGCAAGGAGCCTGTTTTTTCTGTGGTAAAACTGGTCATTTTATTAATATCTGTCCTCTGCTGTCAAAGAAAGATGCAACGGCGGAAAAACTTTTAAGCTCAGAGGGTGTGGAGGAGTCCAGTCTGAGCTTATGTATATCCTCCATGATGGTTTCTCAGTGCATGCTCCCTGCCAAAGTTGTTGTCGCTGGCAGAGAGCTGCCAATCACTGTTTTTGTGGATAGTGGTTTTGCCACAAATCTCATTGATGAGGAGTTTGCGCGCACTGCTGGTTTTAGGATCGAAAACCTGCCTCATCCTATCCGTGTGGTCACCATCAATTCTGCTCCTCTCCCACAGGGGGAGATTACTGAGTTTGTGGCTGAGGTTAAACTCCACATTGGGGTTCTTCATTTCGAGCAGGTTACATGTAAGGTGCTCAAGAGTCTTGCGGCACAATTGGTTCTGGGTTTCCCATGGTTGTCTAAACACAACCCGGTTATTGACTGGAAAACTCAGGACATAATTCAGTGGAGTGATTTCTGTCAGGAGAATTGCTTGGCCACATGTGTTTCTGCTGTGACTCCAAGCGTTCCTGAGTCACTTTTGGATTTTGTGGATGTGTTCTCTGAGAAGGGTTGTTCAGAGTTGCCACCACATCGCTCCTATGACTGTTCTATCAGGTTTAAACCAGGGGCCAAGTTGCCTAAAGCAAGGATGTTTAACATCTCCGGTCCAGAAAGACAAGCGCTAAAGGATTACATTGCTGAAAGTTTGAGCAAAGGGCACATCAGGCATTTGTCCTCACCAGTGGCAGCAGGGTTCTTCTTCGTTAAGAAGAAAGATGGTGGACTACGGCCATGTCTGGATTTCAGGGAGTTGAACCAGATTACGGTTCGTGATCCATACCCCATGCCATTGATACCGGATTTGTTCAACCAGGTGGCAGGTGCTAAGTGGTTTACCAAGCTTGACCTCAGGGGGGCGTACAACCTCATAAGAGTCCGTCAAGGTGATGAGTGGAAGACGGCTTTTAATACCCCTGAGGGTCATTTTGAAAATTTGGTGATGCCATTTGGGTTGACAAACGCACCTGCAGTGTTTCAACATTTCATAAATGATGTGTTCTCGCATGTTTTGGGGAAATTTGTTATTGTGTACCTAGATGACATCCTCATATATTCTTGCGACCATGATACTCATTTAGATCATGTCAGGCAGGTGTTACAGCTTCTCAGAGAGAATAAGCTGTATGCAAAATTGGAGAAATGTGTATTTTCGGTACAGGAGTTGCCTTTCTTGGGCTATATTGTTTCTGCTTCTGGTTTTAAAATGGACGCCGCCAAGGTGCAAGCGGTGTTGCATTGGGAACAGCCTGATAACCTAAAAGCACTTCAGCAGTTCCTTGGTTTTTCTAACTACTATAGGAAGTTTATCAAGGATTTTTCTGTCATTGCTAAACTGCTAACTGACATGACTAAAAAGGGTACCGATTTCTCAGTTTGGCCTGAGGCTGCTGTGTGCGCATTTGAATCTCTTAAAAACAGGTTTGTTTCGGCTCCCATTCTGGTGCAACCAGATGTATCGAAACCTTTTGTTGTAGAAGTTGATGCGTCTGAGGTTGGTGTGGGGGCGGTGTTGTCACAAGGTTCCTCCTTGAGCGGTTTGCGTCCGTGCGCCTATTTTTCCAAGAAACTGTCGCCCGCCGAACGTAACTACGATATCGGCAACAGAGAGTTGTTGGCAATCAAATTGGCCTTTGAGGAATGGCGACACTTCTTAGAGGGGTCGGTTCATCAGGTTACTGTTATTACTGACCATAAGAATTTGCTTTATTTGGAGTCTGCCAAGTGTCTGTCTCCCAGGCAGGCTCGCTGGGCATTGTTTTTCACGCGGTTCAACTTTGTGGTCACTTACAGACCTGGTTCTAAAAACACTAAGGCGGATGCTTTGTCCAGGTGTTTTCCGGGGGGAGAGCCTCGGGAAGATCCAGTACCCATCCTCCAAAAGGGTGTTGTGGTTTCGGCTCTCACTACCGAGGTTGAGGCTGAGATTGCCGAGGCCCAGGAGGAGGTACCATCTGAGCTTCCCATCAACAAAACATTTGTACCGCTTCATCTCCGCTTAAAGGATTTGGCGGAGCATCATGATGCTGTCCTGGCTGGCCACCCAGGGGTCAGGGGTACCTTGGAGTTGGTGTCACGTCGGTTTTGGTGGCCCAAGATCCGACAGGACGTGGTCTCATAGGTGTCAGCTTGCACCTTGTGCGCTAGGACTAAGACGCCCCGCTCCCGTCCTGTTGGCACACTACTTCCTCTCGAGGTACCTAGTAAGCCATGGATGGAAATCTCCATGGATTTTATCACTGACTTGCCCTCCTCAGCTTGGAACACGGTCATCTTGGTGATTGTTGATCAGTTCTCAAAAATGTTGCACTTTGTGTCTTTGCCTTCGTTGCCTAACGCTAAGACTCTGGTTCAGGTATTTGTGCAGGAAGTGGTCAGACTTCATGGGGTTCCATCTGACATCGTTTCTGATAGGGAGTCTCAGTTTGTGGCAAAATTTTGGAAAGCATTTTATTCACGGCTGGGGATCAAGCTGTCTCATTCTTCGGCGTTTCATCCTCAGTCAAATGGTCAGACCGAACGTATGAATCAAAATTTGGAACAGTACTTACGCTGCTTTGTTTCAGATAACCAGGAGGAGTGGTTGACGTTCCTTCCTTTGGCTGAGTTTGCCATCAATAATCACCGCCAGGAGTCTTCTGGGGAGTCTCCGTTTTTTTGTGTTTACGGGCTACATCCTCAATTTTGTACTTTGAGTCAGAGGGGCTCTTCCGGCATTCCGGAGGAAGACCAGTTAGGAGCACAATTGTCATCAGTCTGGAGGAGAGTTAAAAAGCGCCTGTTGAGTGTGGGTGCTAGGTACAAACGTGTGGCTGACAGTAGGCATGTGCCAGGTCCGGACCTGAGTGTGGATGACTGGGTGTGGTTATCCACAAAAAACATAAGACTCAAAATACCATCCCTTAAATTGGGTCCACAGTTTATTGGTCCATTTAGGGTCACCGCCGTCATTAACCCAGTAGTGTACCGGTTGGAGCTTCCTACGGTGTATAAGATACACAACATGTTCCACAGGTCTCTTTTAAAGAAGGTGGTGGGTTCCGTGGACGTGGCGCCTATGCCACCTCCAGTCTTGGTGGATGGTAATTTGGAATTTGAAGTCTCCAAGGTGGTTGACTCTCGTGTAGTGCGCCGCACTTTACAGTACTTGGTACACTGGCGTGGTTATGGTCCTGAGGAGAGGTCCTGGGTACCAGCCTCGGACATTCATGCGGATCGGCTGGTCAGGTTTTTTCACCGCCGCCATCCGGACAAGCCGGATCCTATAAGCCGTGAGGGCCCTGGGGTCCCTTGTAGAAGGCAGGGTACTGTCATGTCGGACGCTGTTCAGACCAGGTCGTTCGACAGACAGCGGTAATTCCACTTTTGACCACTATGCGCTCATTGGCGTCGGCTAGATTTTATCTAGCTGGTCCAGGGTTAAATTACCTGGTGCTCGGATTGGAAGCTGGGCCATGCCCACTGCCTTTAAATAGTTCTCCAGAACATTGGGTGTCGCCGATTATAGCTTCTGTCTTGTGCATGTTATCTCAGTCTGGAGTGGTGAGCTAGTAGTTGGAGTATCATTGCTGGTGGTGTATTTCCCTTTGTCTTATTTGCTCCTTCCTATATTTGTATTTGTTTTGCCCTTTGCATTTATAGTGTGTTCCTGAGTGACTGCGGCGTGGTGCTTATTTTTCCATTATCCTTGTCTGTGCTAACTGTGGGTATTGGAGTGTGGACTCTTCACTGGGTGGTGGGTTGTGGTTTCAGCCTAGGGTTGAAACAGGAGATAGGACGAGGGTGGAGGCCCAGACATGCACACCATCAGTGTAAACTCTGGGAGAGGGTCAGTCAGGGTTTCCCTAGTCTGAGGGAAATCGCAGGGGCCCGGGTTATTAGCTCTTTCCTGCATAGGTCACCCGTGACAACAGCAGTGGAGTCTCCTAGTGGGTGATGTTCGGATTTCTTCGTTCTGCAACCATAAAAATGATCTTGTCCATTACTTCTTTATGGAGAGCGAACCTATGCCAGATTTGAGTATGTCATAATCTAGAGAGTCTTCATCAATTCATCCAAAGCAAGCCTAAAAGCAGTCTTGCTGCATAATAGCAATGTGTGACGTTCAATTCCCATTTGGCAGTCCACATGAAAAAAAACTTATGATAACACAAAACAGCTGATGAGGTGCATTTGTGACTCCTCTGTGGTTATTTAAAGATGATTGACATCTTACTTGGTCTGCAGAGTGTATATATATGTAGTCCTACAGTTTTCAGTGACAGTGGGCTAGCAGTGAAAGGGAAAATCACAACAATAAAAGAGACTAGCTTCTCCAATATGTACTTCCGCCAGGCAGTAAAAATTTCCTACATCCAGCACTTGTTAACCCACATAAGATTTTGTTACCTCCACTGCATATCAAGTTTGGCCTAATGAAGTAATTTGTTAAAGATAAAAATGCAAACGCATTAAAGTATCTCATTGATACAGTTCCAAGGTTACATAGTTATATACCCTGAAAAAAGACCTAGGCCCATTAAGTTCAACCTTTCTCCTCCATACATTTTGTCAGTTATTTAATTAAAAGTCACAATATTATGTGTATTGAGGAAATCATCCAGCACTTTCTTAAAAGCTGTTCTAGTGTCTTCCATTACTACCTCTTGTGGTAGGGCATTCCACAGTCTGACTGCTATAACTGTAAAGAACCCTTTTCTATTAAGGTGCTAGAATTGCCTTTCTTCCACCTGTAATGAGTGCCCCCTTGTCTTTAGCATGATCTTTGGAAGGAATTAGTCATGTGCCAGTCCTTTGTATTGACCACACATATATTTTTACATAAAACTGAGAACTACTCTGAGATGTCTTTTTCTAAGATAAATATGCCCAACTTTTCCAAAAGTAAAAACTGGTATTTTGGTGTACCACAAAACTGAGATTATATCGCGCACATTACAGCATATTGGACATATGCAGCATTAACCAACACATTTCAACAAACGTCTTAATCATGGCCATGATTAAGAAGTTTGTCGAAACGCATTGGTTAACGCTGCAAATGTGCACTATGCTGTAATGTGCGAGATATAATATCGATTTTGTGGTACACCAAAATACCAGTTTTTACTTATGGATTAACCCCTTAGTGACAGAGCCAATTTGGTACTTAATGACCGAGCTAATTTTTACAATTCTGACCAGTGTCACTTTATGAGGTTATAACTCTGGAACGCTTTATCGGATCCCGCTGATTCTGAGAATGTTTTTTCGTGACATGTTGTACTTCAAGTTAGTGGTAACATTTCTTCGATATTACTTGCGATTATTTATGAAAAAAATGGAAATATGGCGAAAATTTTTAAAATTTTGCAATTTTCAAACTTTGTATTTTTATGCCCTTAAACCAGAGATATATGTCACAAAAAATAGTTAATAAATAACATTTCTCACATGTCTACTTTACATCAGCACAATTTTGGAAACAATTTTTTTTTTTGTTAGGGAGTTATAAGGGTTAAAAGTTGACCAGCAATTTCTCATTTTTACAACACCATGTTTTTTTTAGGGACCACATCACCTTTGAAGTGATTTTGAGGGGTCTATATGATAGAAAATAACCAAGTGTGACACCATTCTAAAAACTGCACCCCTCAAGCTGCTCAAAACCACATTCAAGAAGTTTATTAACCCTTTACGTACTTCACAGGAACTAAAACAATGTGGAAGAAAAAAATTAACATTTTACTTTTTTTTGCAAACATTTTACTTCAGAACCATTTTTTTTAATTTTCACAAGTGTAAAAACAGAAATTTAACCACAAATTTTGTTGTGCAATTTTTCCTGAGTACGCCGATACCCCATATGTGGAGGTAAACCACTGTTTGGGCGCACCGCAGAGCTTGGAAGTGAAGGAGCACCGTTTGACTGTTTCAATGCAGAATTGGCTGGAATTGAGATCGGACGCCATGTCGCGTTTGGAGAGCCCCTAATGTGCCTAAACAGTGGAAACCCCCCACAAGTGACACCATTTTGGAAACTAGACCCCCCAAGGAACTTATCTAGATGTGTGGTGAGCACTTTGAACCCCCAAGTGCTTCACAGAAGTTTATAACGTAGAGCCGTGAAAATAAAAAATCGCATTTGTTTTCACAAAAATGATTTTTTCGCCCACAAATTCTTATTTTCACAAGGGTAACAGGAGAAATTAGACCACAAAAGTTGTTGTGCAATTTCTCCTGAGTACGTCGATACCCCATATGTGGAGGTAAACCACTGTTTGGGCGCACCGCAGAGCTTGGAAGTGAAGGAGCACCGTTTGACTTTTTCAATGCAGAATTGGCTGGAATTGAGATCGGATGCCATGTCGCGTTTGGAGAGTCCCTGATGTGCCTAAACAGTGGAAACCCCCCACAAGTGATACCATTTTGGAAACTAGACCCCCCAAGGAACTTATCTAGATGTGTGGTGAGCACTTTGAACCCCCAAGTGCTTCACAGAAGTTTATAACGTAGAGCCGTGAAAATAAAAAATCTCATTTTTTCTACAAAAATGATCTTTTTGCCCCCAAATTTTTATTTTCACAAGGGTAACAGGAGAAATTAGACCACAAAAGTTGTTGTGCAATTTCTCCTGAGTACGTCGATACCCCATATATGGGGGTAAACCACTGTTTGGGCGCACCGCAGAGCTTGGAAGAGAAGGAGTGTCGTTTTACTTTTTCAATGTAGAATTGGCTGGAATTGAGATCGGACGCCATGTCACGTTTGGAGAGCCGCTGATGTGCCTAAACAGTAGAGACCCCCCACATATGACACCATTTTGGAAACTAGACCCCTTAAGGAACTTATCTAGATGTGTGGTGAGCACTTTAAACCCCCAGGTGCTTCACAGAAGTTTATAACGTAGAGCCGTGAAAATAAAAAAATCGCATTTTTTCTACAAAAATGATCTTTTTGCCTCCAAATTTTTATTTTACCAAGGGTAACAGGAGAAAATGGACCCCAGAAGCTGTTGTACAATTTGTCTTGAGTACGCCGACACCCCATATGTGGGGGTAAACCACTGTTTGGGCGCATGGCTGAGCTCGGAAGCAAAGGAGCGCCATTTGACTTTTCAATGCAAAATTGACTGGAATTGAGATCGGACGCCATGTCGCGTTTGGAGAGCCCCTGATGTGCCTAAACAGCAGAAACCCCCCAAAAGTGACCCCATTTTGGAAACTAGACCCCCCATGGAACTTATCTAGATGTGTAGTGAGAACTTTGAATGCCCAAGTGCATCACAGAAGTTTATAATGCAGAGTCGTGAAAATAAAAAATATATATTTTTTAACAATAAAGATTTTTTAGCCCCCAAGTTTTTATTTTCACAAGGGTAACAAGAGAAATTGGACCCCAAAAGTTGTTGTCCAATTTGTCCTGAGTATGCTGGTACCCCATATGTGGGGGTAAACCACTGTTTGGGCGCATGGCAGAGCTCGGAAGGGAAGGAGTGCCATTTTGGAATGCAGACTTTGATAGAATTGTCTGCGGGCGTTATGTTGCCTTTGCAGACCCCTAATGTACCTAAACAGTAGAAACCCCCAACAAGTGACCAAATTTTGGAAACTAGACCCCCTAAGGAACTTATCTAGATATGTGGTGAGAACTTTGAAAGCTCAAGTGCTTCACAGAAATTTATAATGCAGAGTAGTGAAAATAAAAAAATATATTTTTTTCCAACAAAAAAGATTTTTAGCCCCCAAGTTTTTATTTTCACAAGGGTAACAGGAGAAATTGGACCCCAAAAGTTGTTGTCCAATTTATCCCGAGTACGCTGATGCCCCATATGTGGGGGTAAACCACTGTTTGGGCGCACGGCAGAGCTCAGAAGGGAGGGAGTACCATTTGACTTTTTTAGCGCAAAATTGGCTGTCGTGTTTGGAGACCCCCTGATGTACCTAAACAGTGGAAACCCCCCAATTCTAACTCCAACCCTAACCCCAACACAGCCCTAACCCTAATCTCAACCCGATCCATAATCCTAATCACAACCCTAACGATAATCACAACCCTAACCCCAAAACAGCCCTAATCTCAACCCTAACCATAACCCTAAGCAAAACCCTAAATCCAACACACCCCTAACCCTAATCCCAACCCTAATCCCAAACGTAACACTAATCCGAACCCTAATCCAAACCCTAACCCTAATCCCAACTCTAACCCTAACTTTAGCCCCAACCCTAACTTTAGCCCCAACCCTAACCATAACTTTAGCCCCCGTCGTCACAAAAAAAGTTCAATGTAACCTTTTTTTTGTACGTCGCGTCCACCATTTCCGCGGATGCGTGGCCGTAACTCTGCCCCCTCCTCCCCAGGACATAGACTGGGCAGCAGATGCGTTGAAAAACTGCATCCGCTGCCCACGTTGTGCACAATTTTCACAACGTGCGTCGGTACATCGGGCCGACGCATTGCGACCGCCCCGTACCGACGCAAGTGTGAAAGAAGCCTTAGGCTACTTTCAGACATAGCGCATTTTTGAGCGCTATTTTGCGGGCGCTTTTCAAAAATGCGCAATGTCATTTTCGTCTGCCGGCAAAGTGAATGAGAAATTCACTTTGCCGTTGAGACACACCGCAAAAAAACGCGGCGCTTTTGTCTGCAAACACGGCGGCGTAAAAAGAATTGACATGTCAATTCTTTACGCAGCGGCGTGTCTGCGTATCCCCCTAGGGCCCCATATTACCTTCCACACACAGCGCCTTTGTCCTGGGTGTCGGCGTCTTTGTACGGAGGGGTTGACACCCAGGACCGGACGTGACGTCGGACAGGAAGAGGGAAGCCCCCGCCCCCCAGTGAAGCAGCATGGAGTCCTTCTGTGTGTGTGTGTGTGCGTGTGTGTGCGTGTGTGTGTCCCCATGCGACGCTAGTGCCACCATTGTGCTAAGTCGCCGTATGGGACTACTACTCCCATCCGGTATTAGGATGGGAGAGTTGTCCCTGTGTCCGGCGACTTAGCACAATTGTAAAGTTACACAAAACACCTACACACAATACACATACATGACACACAGTACATACAACATATAACACAGAGTATATACTCACCAACAGCACACTTGTAGGCGAAGCCCTCGATCCTCCAGGAAAAAATCCAAAAATAATAAACCAAATTCATACTCCCTGTCCGCAGAATCCATAAAACGAGTGTCCCACGCTGATCGGCTGCTCTCCGGCGATACACTGCCAGGAGCGAAGCTCCTAGCAGTGTATCGCGTACTGTTCCGGAGTTCAATGACTCCGGCGTCTCGGTTAACAGCAGTACAGCTGCGTTGAACTTTCCCACGCAGCACTGCCGTTAAGCGAGAGTGCCGGGGTCAATGACCGCCGGTAAACTCGCTCGCGCATGCGCAGTGACACACCGACAGGAACTATGGCTCCTGTCAGTGTGTTGCTGCAGCCGTGGAGAGCAGACATATCTCTGGATGTGTCTGTTCTCCATGGAAAATCTTGATACGTGGCACTTAAATATGTGGCAATTAAATACGTGACACGTGGCACTTATACGTGATACGTGTCACTTAAATACGTGGCACTGAAATACGTGATACGTGGCACTTTGATACGTGGCACGTGTCACTTAAATACGTGGCACGTGGCACTGAAATATGTGGCATGTGGCACTTTGATACGTGGCACGTGTCTCTTAAATACGTGGCACGTGGCACTGAAAGATGTGGCACGTGGCACTTTGATACGTGGCACTTTGATACGTGGCACGTGGCACTGAAATATGTGGCACGTGGCACTTTGATACGTGGCACGTGGCACTTTGATACGTGGCACGTGGCACTTTGATACGTGGCACGTGGCACTTTGATACGTGGCACGTGGCACTTTGATACGTGGCACTGAAATATGTGGCACGTGGCACTTTGATACATGGCACGTGTCACTTAAATACGTGGCACGTGGCACTGAAATATGTGGCACGTGGCACTTTGATACGTGGCACGTGTCTCTTAAATACGTGGCACGTGGCACTGAAAGATGTGGCACGTGGCACTTTGATACGTGGCACGTGGCACTTTGATACGTGGCACTGAAATATGTGGCACGTGGCACTTTGATACGTGGCACGTGGCACTTTGATACGTGGCACGTGGCACTTTGATACGTGGCACGTGGCACTTTGATACGTGGCACTGAAATATGTGGCACGTGGCACTTTGATACGTGGCACGTGTCACTTAAATACGTGGCACGTGGCACTGAAATATGTGGGACACGTCGCACAAAAAAGTTACATGTAGTTTTTTTTGTGTCGACGGTCCGCCGAAGCACGACGCATCCGTCGCACGACGGATGCGACATGTGGCAATCCGTCGCAATGCGTCGCTAATGCAAGCCAATGGAGAAAAAACGCATCCTGCAAGCACTTTTGCAGGATGCGTTTTTTCTCCAACGACGCATTGCGACGGAAGCCAAAAAACGCTAGTGTGATAGTAGCCTAACCCTAACCCTAGCCCTAACCCTAAATTTAGCCCCGACCCTAACCCTAACTCTAACCCTAACCCTAACCCTAACTCTAACCCTAACCCTAACCCTAACCCTAATTTTAGCCCCAACTTGTCTTCTCCTGCCGGCCGGCAGATGGCAGCAGATGGCGGGCGCACTGCGCATGCGCCCGCCATGATGAAAAAGCCGGCTGGCAGGAGAAGACAGAAGAGGACCCAGGGACCCCGGGTGAGTATGATAGGGTCCCCGAATCCCCCTATTTCTCTGTCCTCTGATGTGCGATCACATCAGAGGACAGAGAAATAACTGATCGCTTTTTTTTTTTTTTTTTTTTTTTTGCGGTCGCCGGTAAACTGTTAATTACCGGCGATCGCAAAGCAGGGGTCGTTGCAAATCGACCCCGATCATGTTCTTTGGGGTCTCGGCTACCCCCGGCAGCCGAGACCCCAAAGAACATCCGGGTGCCGGGCGGCGGGCGCACTGCGCGTGCGCCCGCCATTTTTTCCCGGAAAAAAGATGGCGGCGCCCATGGGGAGACACGAGGAGCACCGGGGGAGGTAGGTAAGTATTGGGGGGCTATTGGGGGCCATCGGGGACCACATTTCTCTGTCCTCCGATGTGCGATCACATCGGAGGACAGAGAAATTAAACGGCAAATCGCGTTTTTTTTTTTTTGTTGCGACCGCCGGTAAACGGTTAATTACCGGCGATCGCAACTCGGGGGTCGGTAAAAACCCCCCGAATCATGTTCTCTGGGGTCTCGGCTACCCTCGGCAACCGAGACCCCAGAGAAAATCCGACTCTGGGGGGCGCTATTCACTTTTTCCACAGCGCCGTTAATTAATGGCGCTGTGGTTTAAGTACCCTTAGCGGCCGCCGTTAAAAGGCGTATCGGCGGTCGTTAAGGGGTTAATAAATATTGAATTTTAATGGAAGATTTTGTTTCCTGCTGTATTACACTTTTTTTCTGGTTGTCTTGGACTGGCTGCTCAGCCTTTTTCCGTGCAGATGTGGAAAAGCCCAGATTCAGGTGAGCTGACTATTCTACCCTTTTTTTGTATGCAACTTTTCCAAACTCTCACCATCCCTTGCAATAATATGGTCACTCACCTTTGAACTGGCTCTAACTTCTGAATATCCTTTTTAAAATGTGGATAGCAAACATGGATCCTATATTCTAGATGTGGCCTCACAAGTGATTTAGAAAGGGGTAACAATATGTTGGGATCTCAGGATTTTATAATTCTTTTTATACACCCTAAAATCTTGTTTGCTTTTGCGGCTGCTGCTTGACATTGAATTCTGCTGCTCAGCTTACTCGTAACCAGAATATCCAAGTCCTTCTCCTGTTCAGTTGTCCCCAGTATACTCTCATTTAATGTATATGCAGCAATAGGATTACTCCATCCTAGGTGCATTACTCTACATTAACCCCTTAAGAACCAGGGGTATTTCTGTTTTTGCGGTTCCATTTTTTGCTCCCCTTCTTCCCATGGCCACTTTTTTATTTTTCCATCAATATGGCCATGTGAGGGCTTGTTTTTGTGGGACAAGATGTACTTTTGAATGACATCATTGATTTAACCATATTATGTACTGGAAAACAGGAAAAAAATTCCAAATGCGAGGCAAAAAAAGTGCAATTCCACAATTGTTTTTTGATTTTTTTTTACCGTATTCACTAAATGCTAAAACTGACCTGCCATTATGATTCTCCAGGTCATTATGAATTCACAGACACCAAACATGTCTAGGTTCTTTTCTATTTAATTGGTGAAAAAAAAATCAAAAATTTCTAAAAAAAAAAAAAGTTGCCATTTTCCGAGACCCGTAGCGTCTCCTTTTTTTAGGATCTGAGGCTGGGTGAAGGTTTAGTTTTTGCGAGCCGATCTGATGTTTTTATTGATACCATTTTGGTGTGTATACAATCTTTTGATCACCCGTTATTGCATTTTATTGCATTGTTCCAGTGACCAATAAAAGTAATTCTGGAGTTTCAATATTTTTTCTCGCTACGCCGTTTACCGATTGGATTAATTCTTTTTACATATTGATAGATCGGGCAATTCTGAAAGCAGTGATAACAAACATGTGTGTATTTGATTTTTCTATTGTTTTATTTTGAATGGGAAAAAAGGGGAGTGATTTGAACTTTTATTTTTTAATTTGTTTAATATTTTTTAAAACTTTTTTTTTACTATTTACTAGCTTCAATAGTTCCCATGGGAGACTAGAAGCTGCAATCATCTAATCGCTGGTGCTACATAGAGCTACATGCTACATGGATGTATATGTAGCACATATACTCACCTGCTATGAGCACCGACCGCTGGGCGGCGCTTATAGCTATCCGGCAATGACAACCACAGGGGTCTCCTGCTGACCCTGTGTTGTCATGCCAACCCATCGGCGACCTGTGGTAATGTGACACAGGTGCCGATGGGAGGAGGTAATGATGCACTTCCTACACGAGCATGTTAAATGACGCTGTCAGAGTTAACAGCCGCGGGTAGATCGCGATTCCACCCGCAGCTGTTAGGGGCACATGTCAGCTGATCAGATCTGCTGTCTCATGTTGGAAAAGGTGCGGGCTCAACGTCGGAGCCCGCACCAAAAAGGGGGTAGTTGTCCAATGACGGACACTGCCTGTCTCTAGACGTCAAAGGGTTAATCAACATTAAATCTAATTTTCCAAGTGTTTGCCCATTCAGATAATTTATCCATAAGACTGACATTTTACTTTCAATCTCATCCACAAGGTTAGTAATAAAGATAAAGGTACCCCACTACTGACTATATCCTATTTAGATAAACTACCATTTGCAACAATTCTTTGTTTCCTGTCTTTTAGTCAGTTTCTTTCACATCTTCACATGGATTCTCCTTCAGGAGCTTCGTTATAAGGCTGTTTTGTGGTACAGTATTAAATGCAGTTGCAAAGTCCAGATAAATCACATAAGCTGCATTACCAATATCCAGATTTGCACTTATCATATTTTTCAAATTATAAGATGCACTTTCCTCTCCCCAAATTTGGGAAGAAAATGGGGGTGTATCATAATCTGGGGCACTTGTGGTGGAGCAGAGTCATATGAGGCAGCAAGCTGATGGCAGCACGAGCTGGGCCCCGTGCTGGGAGGAGGGTGTGTCCTGGAGCTGTGAGACTGTAGGCTCTGGGCTGTCAGAGAATGTCTGTTTTGAGTGGACTCCCCACACTTTCCCACTGGTTTCTCTGTGGTGGGATTCGGGACAATAGCCAATGGAGGCAGCGCATGTGCAGATTGAGATCTCAGCTCCCAAGATCTCCTCTCCCAAAATCTCAAGAGCCGAAATCTCATTCTGAGCAAGTGCTGCCTCAGGTGGCCATTTTCCTAATGCCTACTGCAGGTAAATCAATGGAAAAGTATGAGGACTCTGCTCAAGGCACCCGACCCCCACCGCCGTTAAGCTACATTCAGATTATAATGCCCTGAAAAACTTTGCTCACTGCTGATGTCAGACTTACTGCATGGTAATTGCCTGATCCACCTTCTTACCTCTCCTAAATATCAGTACCACATCAGCTATCTTCAAATTCTGTGGCATCAACACTATTACAAGTTTCTTTAAGAAAATATGATACATCGGCCTGTCAATTATTGAGCTCACCTCCCTCAATCTCAGTGAATGAATGCCATCTGGCCCTGGGATAATCAATGTTTAATTTGCTCCTTCGCAGTTGTACTTCTTCTGTTAGACTAGTCATGTAAGGTGGTGAACTTTTTGCCTTGTTATATTATAGGGTTTGGACAGCCCTTTCATGATATGTAACTTTTATTGCTGTACTTTGCCCCATTGTGTTGCTGTAAACCCTAGAAAATGTATAATCACTCGCCAGCAAATCAAGCATATGAAGTGAATATTCAACACTTCCCCCCGCACATAAGCCTGACCACCTCTCTGCATCAGCCTTAGTGATTCAGTCAATATTATACTGTTATGGAAATATTAGGGTTGGATAAATATATCCCTGTGTGTGCTGTGGCCGCTCCCAATTAGACTGAGTATTTTGAGCGCTCATCAAGAATGGACTGTACACAACTGTGACAGAACAACATTCCATCAATACTGATACTTTATTGTACATACATAGTTTTATATTTTCACATAGAAAGGAGTGGTTAGGGGTTGTCAGGGGTGGTTAGTTAATTATCATATTGTCTAGCTCCTCTGTCATTGGTTATCTAAACATATATGGAATATTGTGATTAATGCTCATATGACTGCTGATCAAGCAACTAAACTCGAGTTCTCTGTCTAGGACAAAGTGGAGACACCTGACCAGCAGTCACCAAACATCTGACTCTGTTCTGCTTTTAGGGGTGGAAAACCCCATATGATCTGTCTGGGTTATATCAGGCTTATATCAGTTCAGTTCGTGTCAGCCATTTTAAACCATTGATTATAATATATATATATTAGCTGTGAGCATATAAGTATATATTTGATTATAGAGGAGTATACATGCAAGTGAGATCTACATGATATATATATATTTCTATCACAAGCCCCCCTTAGATATCACTTGCCCTAATCCTAGCCTCCTGTCCCAAAGCGCTGCAACTCTTTTGTGCTGTTGGCGAACTGACACAAGCCTAACGCCTGTGCCCCACTCCATACAGACTTTTCGCAAATGGGCGGTCAGGAGATCTGTCCCTAACGGGGGTTCATTGCAATCAGTCTCTTAGTCAATAGCATGTGTAGTGAGCGATGTGCAGTCTTTATCAGGTAGGTCATCTCTTCGGTCAGGCAGGGCATCCACGACATCATTCTGGCTTGGGTGTCATCTTCTGGTAGGGGAGCTTTCTTGCCATGCGATGAGTGGATCCAAGCGAGTCTTCCCTCCAGTTTCACAGAGTTTGGTGTCATCAGCAGCACTTGAGCAGGACCATCAAATCTGGGATCGAGTGGTGTTCTCCTTACAAGCTTTTTCACCAACACCCAGTCTCCTGGCTTCTAGGAGTGCATACCGGACACTGAATCTGGATCTGGCAATGAAGAAAAAACTCGAGAATGGATGTTAGCAAGTTTCTTGGTGATTTCAATTACATAAGCAGACAAAGTATCATATTACATAGTCAGCTGCTAAGGGAAAGGATACCCCTAACCTGGGACTAGACACAAACAAAATTTCATATGGTGACAGCTTTTCTGGGCCTCTGGGAGTGTGCCTAACACTGAGTAGTGTGATTGGGAGTGTGTAGGCCTAAGTCTGACCCTACTGCTGACTAGATCTCTCATGTGAGGTTTGCTGTGAATGCAGGTCCCTGGTCACTCTCTATCACTTCTGGGACCCCATAGCTGCATATCTCGTCTCTGAGAGTAGCTTCTTTGCAGTAGTCTTTGCTGACTGGTTCCTCACTGGGAAAGCTTCTGGCCATCCTGAGAACACGTCCGCGACCACAAGGGCATATTCGAATCCTCCACTTGGCGGCATCTGGATGTGGTCTATCTGGATCCTCTGGAAGGGGGTACAGTGGTCTGGCAAGACGATGTGTGGGAACTTTCTTCATTCTCCCAGGGTTGCATTTGCCACAGGTCAGACAGCTGTTTATGAACTTGGCTGTTAGGGTGGAGATTTCTGGAGTGAACCAGTAAGCACCAATCGGATCATTCATCTGTGTCTTTAATCTGTGTGTGGGCCCATGTGCCCACTGGACCACCATAGGGTACATGCTTCGGGGTAAACTGGGTTTGTAGTCCATTTAGTATACCCTTCCTTCTTCATGTGATGCTCACTTCTGCATCCAGCATTCCTTCTTGTCCTTTGGGGCTTGATCTTGCAACTTTTTTGAGCAGATCCCAGGATGTCATCTTGTCAGGTTTCCTGTCTTCAGCCGTCCTGTAGTAGCCGTCCGGCTCTACGACCTCTTCCACTTGTCCATATTGTCTTTCCTTGACTGTTTCTTTGGCTGCCATATCCGCCATGTTGTTGCCTCGTGCCCCTACTGTGTTCAGTTTTCCATGCGCTTTGATTTTTAGCATTGTCACCACTTTTGGAAGTTGAAGTGTGTTCAGCAGGTCCTTAATGGCTCCATTGATGCTCCACGGTTGTTCCGCTGGCTGTTATGAAGTCCCTTGCAGCCCAGATGGGTCCGAAGTCGTGTGCTATGCCATGCAAGTACCTTGAATCGGTATACATTTTCTCAGTCTTGTCTTCTGCCATCTGGTAGGCCTTCATCAGCGCTATCAGTTCTGCTTCCTGGGCTGACAGACTGGGCGGCAGACTTCTGGACCACAGGATCTCTTGATTGCTGGTCGCTGCACCTCCCGTGTGGAATCTTCCTTCATCATCTGCAAATCTGGAGCCATCCACATAGAGGATCAACTCTGGGTTGGTCAGTGGCTCTTCTGCCACCTTGGGTAGTCCTGCTGTTTCCTGTTGCATGATGCTGAAGCAATCATGGTCATCCGTCCGGAGCAAATTCAGATCCCTGCAGAAGGTATCATGCAGATTTTGATCAGACTTTTTATCTGAGGATCCGTATCTGTATCCCCCCTTGGGAGTGGGAGTAGAGTGGGCGGATTGAGGACTGTGCATCTGGAGATGGTGACATTGTTGGGCAGGAGTAGAGAGCACTGGAGGCGAAGATGCCTGGCGGTGGAGAGATGTTTTAGCTGGGTTTGGTTGAGGATTGCTGAGATGTCATGCAGAGCCAGGATTTCCAATGGTTTTTCCACTGATGTCAGTAGTCCTGTCCAGGAGGGCGTGTGCTGCAACTGCTGCTCTCATGCGGGAGGAAGAGGCTTCCCTTGCAACTGGATCCAGGCAAGCTGAAAAGTAGTCCGAAAGTCTCTGCTTTCCCCCCTGAAGCTGTGTCAGGACTCCAGTAGCAAGGCCTTCTTTTCTCATTAAGTAGAGACGGAATGGCTTCTCGTAGTCAGATAGGCCTAGTGCTGGCAGAGACTACAGAGCCTTTTAACTTCTTGAACGAACTGAAGGCCACATCTCTCTGGAGGAACGGGGGTCACGCTGACGTATTCACACAGAGGCTGCATTAGGACGGAAGCATCAGGGATCCAGGCTCTGCAATATGAAACTAGACCAAGGAAGGCCTGTAGCACCTTTGGAGTTGTCGGAGGGACCATCTTCTCCACTGCGGTCTTCCGGTCATCTGTCAGGTGTTTCGCCTGGTGAGCAATACAGTGTCTCTGGAACGTAACTTGCTTCAGACACCACTGGACTTTGTTCTTTGAGATCTTGCAGTGCTGCTCCGCCAGGTAGAGTAGGAGATACAAGGAATGGGCTTTACACGTGTCAAAGTCAACTGCACAAAGGAGTAGATTGTCCATGTATTGTAGCAGGGTTACTTCTGCTTGTTCTGTGACTCAGTTGGTGAGAACTGTGGACATTGCTTTGGTGAACTGTGAAGGGCTGTTCTGGGCCCACTGTGGCATCACTGTCCATGTGTGGTGTCCCCCCTGGTGCATTAAGGCAAACAGGAACTGGTCTTCCGGATGAGGGGGAACACTGAAGAAAACCTTAGCCAGGTCGGTCACTGTGAACACTTTTGCTGTGGCAGGCACATTCGAGAGCAGAGTGTGCGGATTCGGCATAATTGCAGTTTCAAACACTGTGGTGTCATTCACAGCTCTCAGGTTATATACCATTCTGAACTTGGCTGGCTCTCCTTTTACAGTCTTTTTCTTGATGGGGAAAAGTGGGGTATTGCAAGGCGATTTGCGAGGAACAATGATTCCTATTTCCAGGTAGACCTTCAGTTGGTCAGAGGCAGCTTGACTCTAGGCCTGGCCTGGGCCTTACGAGGGTACGGGGTACATGGCTTGAGTGACACCCGTACTGGGGCAACTTGAGGTTTTCTCACGTGCTGGGGTCCCTTAGACCATAGACTTTCTGGTACTATGTCCAGTACCTCCTTGAGTAGGCCTCATTGGTTGCTTAATGTTCTTGTAGGGCCGCCAGCATGACTCTTCTTGGGTCAGGGATGAAGAAAGTGTCACTGTCCCATCTTCCTGGAACACTGTGGTTGCCTTCAGCTTCTGCAGTAGGTTCGCTCCCAGCAGGTTGAGTGGCAGGTCCTTTACACCACAAACTGGGACAGGATAGAGTGTCCTGGCTGAGTGCACACGCTCAGTGGCTTTGTAAGCTGAGAATGTCTGACTTGACCATCAATGCCCATGCGAGACACAGAGGATTCTGATAGGCAGGTGGGATCAGCGAGTTCCACAGGTGTCATCACACTTCTGGCTGCACCACTTTGGATCTGACAACGCCATCCACTTTTAAAGGTAATTTGAGGTATTGGTCCTGCAGATGAAGTTTTACATGTCAGGAGCGTAGTGTCTTGCGGACCTGGCTTGCTTGCCTCTGTCCTATGGATGGGGTACTTCACTGCTTTCTGCACTTCCTCCTTGACCTGTTTCTCTGGACCAACTCTTGGGTTGCATGGGTCCAGTCTCTTCGGGGGCATGGGTGCTTTTGCACTGGTTCTGGTAATGGCCAAACTTGCCACAGATGTAACCCTTGACACTTCTTCTGTCTTTGTAGGGTGGTTGCTCTTCCAGGTCAGTGGTCACCATGAGAGGGGCTGTCTTCTGCACCCCTGGTTGAGACTCAATCCTTTTGGCTACTGTGGACAACGGCATGATGGGTACTGTAGCGGCAGCGGGGTCCGTCCTGCTGATTGAAGCTGCGGTGGTAAGACGGGGCCTGCAGGTGCATTCGTGGCGAGGCCCGGGGGTGCCATGAGACCGGCGGCTGCATCCAACCCAAGGTCTTGGGGCATTACAGGGGCTGCATCTGCCGTCACTTCTTACCCCTGGTCTGACATAGCTTCTCCCCTTTGCTAACCTTATTGAGGTCGGTGTCTCCTCTCTGGAGTCTGCAGCGGTTCTTCTGGTGTGTTGGTCGGCACTTTGCAGCGTCTTCACCTCTGGCTCCCCTTCCAGCGTTCTCAGCAGCACGGCACCCGTTTCCTTCTTCGCGCTCTTTGTGGTGCTATAATGGTGGCAGTTTTGGTGACAATCGGCAATAGACAGTCTCCTAGGCGCACATAAAACATTTTTTCTGGGTCAGTCCACTGCTATTGACCTGTTCCTAGGCCTAGCCACTATCAGTGGTTTCCTGATTGGCTGTCTCAGTCCATGCCCAAAGGCCTGTGTATCTGGTCATGAATGGTGAAGCCCAAGTCTTGGAATACTTGCATTACTCTGCAATGAAACTTCTTTACAGACTCTGTCTTTTCTTGGCTCATTTCATGGCTCACTCTCTGAGCTGTTCAATTAGCTTTGGCCCTGACCTCCAAGCGTGTATGTCTGATTCTGCTGGAAGTGTGAATTGTTCCTTCATGATTGGCCAGAGTGCATCACCTGCTTCTATTTTCATTCATGGCCCAGAGATCATTCCAGCTGGCTGCATATGTTTACTGCTTCTGCTACATTCTTTGGTAAAATGGCATGGGATGCATCCCTGGGTCTGGAAAATTGTCACCTGACTTGAAGTGCAGTGCACATAGTGTAATGGTGGTGCCTCTATCTGCCCCTGCATTCTTGGTGCCTGTGGGTTTCTTTTCTAGTACTAGACAGCATGTATGATGTTCCCTCTTCATCTTCATCAGAGGAATAGTTGTGATAGCTTGTACTGGGGTCGTACACTGACTGATTTTGGACTTAGAAGTTGCTTTTTTGTGTGAGGATGTCTCCCCCCTTGCTGAAGCTATGATGGATTAGGCTTATAGTTTCATGTTGGTGTGAATGTGGATGCAGGCAGCTCTGACCGGTGCTGAAGCTGTACATTATCAATACATGGTGATATCAAAGTTCACGTAAAACCTTAAGGGTTACAATATTGTTGACTGTGAAATGAGGTAACGGAGGATCTGTCATAGCTTACTCAGCGATTTGAACTCCTGCTGTCTGTTACCCAGCCACCATAAACAAAAGTCACTTTTTCCTTCCTCCCTCGTATTTTACACAAACACATACACGGTCCACAGCAGACACCTCCCAGGGTGGATTCGTGGCTACGAATTTTTTACACTACCTGGGAATTGATGACCACATCTGACCGGCAAGAGGCATAGACAAGGACTGGGCACAGGGGACTTTCAGGTAAGATGATAACATTTTCTTACCTTACTTATGGAGCTGCGCAGTCTCCTGCCCCTGTGCCAGGCCACGCTACAGCTTCCGTATCTCCGGTTAGAAGGATCCCGTGCGTTTCATCCGAGCCGTTGGGCGCCATTTGTTATGGAAATATTAGGGTTGGATAAATATATCCCTGTGTGTGCTGTGGCCGCTCCCAATTAGACTGAGTATTTTGAGCGCTCATCAAGAATGGACTGTACACAACTGTGACAGAACAACATTCCATCAATACTGATACTTTATTGTACATACATAGTTTTATATTTTCACATAGAAAGGAGTGGTTAGGGGTTGTCAGGGGTGGTTAGTTAATTATCATATTGTCTAGCTCCTCTGTCATTGGTTATCTAAACATATATGGAATATTGTGATTAATGCTCATATGACTGCTGATCAAGCAACTAAACTCGAGTTCTCTGTCTAGGACAAAGTGGAGACACCTGACCAGCAGTCACCAAACATCTGACTCTGTTCTGCTTTTAGGGGTGGAAAACCCCATATGATCTGTCTGGGTTATATCAGGCTTATATCAGTTCAGTTCGTGTCAGCCATTTTAAACCATTGATTATAATATATATATATTAGCTGTGAGCATATAAGTATATATTTGATTATAGAGGAGTATACATGCAAGTGAGATCTACATGATATATATATTTCTATCACATACACACAAGGATCGATCGCAATCCTTGGGCTGACCTTCTGCTTTCCTAACTTGAACTTTCCTAACTTGAATGTGACAGCATGCATTTCAATGCAGCTGTCATGCTTAGGTCAGGAGAGCACATGGCCAGCCCAAGCATTGGGATTATGGGCAGGGGAATGGGTGAATATCCATTTTGTATTTACTTATGCTTGACTTGTCAGCATAACTATACATTTTCTGGGGCTTACAATAACACAACGAGTCAATGCACAGCAATAAAAGTTACATACCCTGAAAGTGCTGCCCAAACCCTATTTCAGAATACTTTTAATATGGTCAGCAAAAATGACTTAACAGATTCTGCTTAAGCTACAAGTCTGCAGTCACCTTATGTGATGGCAGACTTGTAAATTTTCACATTGTGTGCACTGTGTGCTGTAAGTATTCTCTAGTGCCAGAACTGGGAGCAACAGACATGTGATGGCAAGTATGTGATATATGTACTCCTGGTCACATTCCAACTAGACTGTTTCTGGCCTCCCTCAATGCACGTCAAGGCCTTGCTCAAGGCCACTGGCATCTAGTTTGAATAAAGCCAGGATTAAGCATATACTTGGGGTTACATGACTCAAGATAAGTGTTTTCTTTGTTGTCTATCCCAGCTGTCTTAAGTGGTAGTGGGGATTGGCTAGTCCACACCCCGTAATTCCCTAAGTAGGGTTCATCGCCAGGGTGAAGCAGGGATTAGGTTCCTGCTCTGTGATAGGTGCAGAACTTATATAGGGATTTTTAGCATGGTGAATTAAGAGCTGCCTGGGGTCTCCACTCCCCCCTTCTCTAGTGTTGGGCTCCCTTCACCCCATCCCTTTGTGTTGCACTTAGTCTTTCCTACCATGTGCATGACAAAACCCCTTTCACAGATCAAGAAAAGTGGATGTGATTTAATGAAATCTCATACCCACTTTTAAAATGTAATTATTTATTTATTTTACTCACTTTTACAGCACAATTAATTCCACACAAATTCAGAATACTAGCATTTCTGCAATAGTAAAACATTTTAATAAACTGTTATACCTGCAACAAAATCAAATAAAAAGAAGTTGAAATGCAGCAAAAAATTCAGTAAAAACATAATAATCAGAGCCGATTGCTGTTGTATGTGTTGTAGCAGACACCTAAAAAAAGACTTTGAAAAGTATTATTTTCACATGTGGAAATACAGTCTACTGCAAGTTTATTTGTATAGAAATTACTGATAAGCTTACATAGTATGTTCTCTTTACATTTTGTTTTTGTATGCGCACACAGACTGGCCATGAAGAATCTTGTAACAGGTGTTCAGTCAAGGACCATAATTGCTCACTTTTATAAAGAAATAGTACTTGTGAAATTCAGGACACTAGTCATTTGTAAATATAACTGGCAGCAAGATTACGGAGATAGAATACAGAAATTATGTGCAGTGTGTCCTAAAGTAACAAAGAGAATCAAAGGACTAAACTTGAGAAAAGCTTTCAATTATTTGGGCAGGGAGGATATTTTGGCACACATACAAGTTGTATCTGTTTGATTCAGTTCTGAAGATGGCTGAGCAGACAGAAAAAAACATTACTAGTACAGCATAGATTTGTATGTTGCCTACGTAGCAGGGTGGTGTGGCGGTGGAATGTGGTAAATTTTACATGTGGACAAGTTTGTGGCGTATGCACCTTCTTTTCACTTGGGTTGAGAAAAGATGTGAGAATTATTTAGACCTTTTGTTCTCTTCATTTTAAAAAGATGGTTGTAAAGAGAGTAATATTGTGGAATGTTCCGATTACCGGCCACAACATAAAGTAATTGGATATAAAGCATTAGTAACTTACCTTTTAGTGTAGATTGCTTTAGTTCAGCAAAATATCACATTATGACAGTTCTATTTTATCAGAATTATTAAAAAGTAGAATTGATGAAAATGATTCGTATTAGCCTGGTCCGTATTCCGTATCAGTGTTTTGTGCGGTATAGTGGGGAAGAATAACAAGGAACCACTGGACGCTACTGGAAGAGATGATGCCTGTCATCTTTTCCAGCAGTGCCCAGTGCTTCCTTGGTTTTATTCTACACCAAACAGCACTTATTGCAGTTGCCATCATACATAACTGGCACATGGAGGAGCAGCAGCTGGTCCACTCTTTACGAGCTTTCAGAGTTGTGCCTGTTATAAGCAGTCCCGCTTACTCTCAGTTACTATTTATCCAAAACCACTATACTATGGAGTATGTATTGGTACTTTATGGCAGCCATACCAGAGACTGCAATCCTGTCAGCTTCTTTTGACCAATGGGCCCCTGCGACAACGTGATATACCTCACAAAATGACATTATGACAACCTTGTCTTCAAAGGTTTTCAGGATGCCAGCATTTTTTTGCCAATGAAGGAATTTTAATGTTGAGAAATTGGAGTGCACCCAAGCTGAAGATAGTGGAGGTAGGAGGTGCTAATAGACAACGGTAAACATTGGCATAGATAAAGTGAGATTTTTATTCATAGTTGATCTGCACAGTAAGCATTATAAATATGTGTAAATGTTGACATAATATTGTGATATTTCAACTTCCCATCCTGGGTCTTTTTCCAGAATTTCGCTACAATGAAACAAATAAATATAAGACATCAATCTATATGCATAATTACAAAGAAAGAATACTAGTAATAATATATTCATACATTTCACTATGGTATAAGAGTAGCAAGATTGTTGAGCAAACTAATGAGATTGCAGCTCCAGGTACAGGATGGTGTGGAGCAATATGGAATGTAGGGCATGAAGTAAATAATAGACCACTGAGTATCGCAGCATAAAGAATGAATACGGGAAGTTCAGTAGACTGCATCATAAGAAAATGTTATGATGAAAAAGAGAGCCATAAAAGATGTAAGACAAGAGTAGTGCAAACAGGCTTGGACTGGCCCACAGGAGAATTTTCTGGTGGGTCTCTGGGCAAAAGTGGGCCAAAACTCTATTATATGAACAGTACTTTGCACTATATATTTATTTTACTCACTTATATAGCACCATTAATTCCAGAGTGTTTTAGAAACATTATCAGTACTGTCCCTGAGGGCTCACAATCTAAATTCCCTATCAATTTGTCTTTGAAGGGTGGAAACCGGAGAACCCTAAGAAAACCCATGCAAACAAGGGGAGAACATACAAACTCCTTGCAGATGTTGTCCTTGGTTGAAGCCACCTTGCTGCCCCATATACCTAAATCACTGTGTACAGACAAAGGTAGCATCTTATTCATTTAACAATCTATTCATTGGTATACAGTATACATTTGTGATTGATGACAAGGTCACATTTGTATGAAGCTGAAAAGTGGGGCCCTTGGCACCACAGTCCAACACTGAATGCAAATATGATGTCTAATAGGAGGAGTAAAGTAATGGTTGAATTTTAAGCATGGAATATAAAGATAAGGGCGTTCTAGTCATTCAAAATGATAAGGCTTGTAAGTCTGAAATGTGGAATTGATAGAAGTCACTGGACAACAAATCCTGCACGTCATTCAATCTTAAACCTAGAGCAGGAATTGTTGAATATGTTTTCTTACAATCTATGAGGGTCTGTTGGGATACACTTAATGCCTGTATAGAAGGAGATTCATTCAGTCAATAGCTGAGCACAGTGTAGGTCTCTCATGGAATCAATTATGAGGTTGGTAGCTAAGAGAGGGAATATATGCTCAATCCTGTTGATAAGTATTAGGAATGGTTGATTGCTGATGCTATATTAAAACAATTTATCTTATATATAGCTTAATTACTTGACCAAACAAACTAAAAAAAATGATGCTTAGAAAGGGGCAAGCCGTTGGTTATGAAACATTAACTCTTAGGGTACATGCACTTAATGTCATTTAGAAGTGTGTGTACCTACCCAGTAGTTCAAGCAGAAGATGATTGAGGAAATGCAGCCATTTTTTTCCTAAAGGATCATTTGCAGCCTCTTTTTGATCATGCTTTTACAAATAGTATTTTTGTTAACTTGTACTGTATAAACTAGACAATGGCTAACAAAGGAAAACCACCTAAAGAATGGTTGGATCACTTATGTACAATGATTCGCATCTTTGGAAATGTAAAACAGTTAAAAGAAGCTCCAAAGACTGAAGACATGCACAGTTTTTTATTGCAGTGTATATGTTCAGTCTTGATAGCATTTACTTAGAGCTTTTTCAGGTGGATTACAGAGGGTACTCACCTGAAAAATACATTATGTGCACATACCCAATTATGAAAATCCACTCAAATAAGTGCAATAATTTTATAAAGTATTATGAATCTTCATGTACATCTAATGTATCTTCATGAGGTACAGTGGATAAAAAAAGTCTTCACACCCCTGTTTAAATACCATGTTTATGTAATGTAAAACAGTAATACCAATGTGAATCATTTCAGAATTTTTTCTACCTTTCATGGAACCCATAATCCATACTAACCCACTGAGAAATAAACTAAAACCACTTTGAGGTGGAAACAAAATAACAAAACTAAAAAAATGTTGCATAAGTGTGAACACTCTCCTATAATTGGGTATGTGGCTGTGTTCAAAGTTAGCGAATTACATTTAAACTCATGGTAAATTGTAGTTATTACACAGCTACTATAATTTTACGTGATTCTGATTAGCTCATTATAAGGTTTAACTTTTCTAGTAGTATTTTTGTGACATTTTCTTAGTTGCATCCTGAAACTTGACATCCCTCAAAAATTGGTGAAATGACAAGAAAATTTGTCCAAGAGGCCTACAAACACATTAAGGGGACTTCAGGAAGTTCTGACAAGTAATAGTTGTGTACTGAATGTGACAACAATCTCCTGTATTTTTCAAATGGCTGGCCTGTTGGGTAGGATGGCAAGAAAAAAGTGTTTTCTTGCAAAGAAAAACATGTAAGCCTGCCCATGTTTTGCCAAGCCTACATCCAGTCTGCTGAAAGCATTTTGGAAGATGTATTATAGTCTGACGAGGCTAAGGTTATACCCTTTAGCCATAATTCAAAAAGGTACATTTGGCACCAAGTGAACATTGTTTTAGCACGGAGGAGCAACATTATGCTTTGGGGCTGTTTTTCAGCAGCTGGAACTAGGGTTTTAGTCAAGGAGAAAAGAAATGTGAAAAGTTCCAAATATCAGTCAATTTTACAACACCCCCTTCAGTCCTCTGCTAAAAAGTTTAAAATGAAGAGCATTCAAGCACATTAATGACCCTTAGAATTTACCTCCAAAACCTCAAAAAGTTTATTTGAAGAAGATGAAAAACATCTTGGCACAGTTCAGCAAGAGCCCAGACATGAATTCAATTGAAAATTTGTGGGAGACCTGAAGAGGGCTGAATACATGAGATGTCCATGCAGTGGGCAAAGATTGCCAATTCTAGCTGTGCAATGCTGATAGACTCCTACCTAAAATCACTAAATGTTCTCATAAATTCAAAGGTCACTTCAACAAACTAATACTAAGGATAAGTAAAATATTTAAAAAAATGACAAATGCTGATTTGTTATGCCCTAAATCAGATAGTTAAACCACATAAAATGGTTTGAAATAACATTTACAGTGGGGCAAAAAAGTATTTAGTTAGTCAGCAATAGTGCAAGTTCCACCACTTAAAAAGATGAGAGGCGTCTGTAATTTACATCATAGGTAGACCTCAACTATGGGAGACAAACTGAGAAAAAAAATATCCAGAAAATCACATTGTCTGTTTTTTTATCATTTTATTTGCATATTATGGTGGAAAATAAGTATTTGGTCAGAAACAAACAATCAAGATTTCTGGCTCTCACAGACCTGTAACTTCTTCTTTAAGAGTCTCCTCTTTCCTCCACTCATTACCTGTAGTAATGGCACCTGTTTAAACTTGTTATCAGTATAAAAAGACACCTGTGCACACCCTCAAACAGTCTGACTCCAAACTCCACTATGGTGAAGACCAAAGAGCTGTTAAAGGACACCAGAAACAAAATTGTAGCCCTGCACCAGGCTGGGAAGACTGAATCTGCAATAGCCAACCAGCTTGGAGTGAAGAAATCAACAGTGGGAGCAATAATTAGAAAATGGAAGACATTCAAGACCACTGATAATCTCCCTCGATCTGGGGCTCCACGCAAAATCCCACCCCGTGGGGTCAGAATGATCACAAGAACGGTGAGCAAAAATCCCAGAACCACGCGGGGGGACCTAGTGAATGAACTGCAGAGAGCTGGGACCAATGTAACAAGGCCTACCATAAGTAACACACTACGCCACCATGGACTCAGATCCTGCAGTGCCAGACGTGTCCCACTGCTTAAGCCAGTACATGTCCGGGCCCGTCTGAAGTTTGGTAGAGAGCATTTGGATGATCCAGAGGAGTTTTGGGAGAATGTCCTATGGTCTGATGAAACCAAACTGGAACTGTTTGGTAGAAACACAACTTGTCGTGTTTGGAGGAAAAAGAATACTGAGTTGCATCCATCAAACACCATACCTACTGTAAAGCATGGTGGTGGAAACATCATGCTTTGGGGCTGTTTCTCTGCAAAGGGGCCAGGACGACTGATCCGGGTACATGAAAGAATGAATGGGGCCATGTATCGTGAGATTTTGAGTGCAAACCTCCTTCCATCAGCAAGGGCATTGAAGATGAAACGTGGCTGGGTCTTTCAACATGACAATGATCCAAAGCACACCGCCAGGGCAATGAAGGAGTGGCTTCGTAAGAAGCATTTCAAGGTCCTGGAGTGGCCTAGCCAGTCTCCAGATCTCAACCCTATAGAAAACCTTTGGAGGGAGTTGAAAGTCCGTGTTGCCAAGCGAAAAGCCAAAAACATCACTGCTCTAGAGGAGGTCTGCATGGAGGAATGGGCCAACATACCAACAACAGTGTGTGGCAACCTTGTGAAGACTTACAGAAAACGTTTGACCTCTGTCATTGCCAACAAAGGATGTATTACAAAGTATTGAGATGAAATTTTGTTTCTGACTAAATACTTATTTTCCACCATAATATGCAAATAAAATGATAAAAAAACAGACAATGTGATTTTCTGGATTTTTTTTTCTCAGTTTGTCTCCCATAGTTGAGGTCTACCTATGATGTAAATTACAGACGCCTCTCATCTTTTTAAGTGGTGGAACTTGCACTATTGCTGACTGACTAAATACTTTTTTGCCCCACTGTATCATATGTAGAGATGAGCGAATCTGATGAACTTAAAGGTTTGGGGTTCGTACTGGACAGTTAGGATCCGGTGCTAAACGTCAAACTCGGACTTCTCCCAGAAGTATGTTGCAATGTTTGGAGTTTTGGGGAAGTCCAATGGAGAGAGAGATTTTTTCCAGCTCAAAAGTTTGAGTCCCATTATTTTCAATTGGGCTTGGGTTCTGATTCAAGTTTGAGTGTGGTAACAAAACCTGAATTTCCACGGGTCCGCAGATCCCAAACTTATATGTCTACTTTACATTAGCATTGCTTCTGAGGTATATATTTTTGTTAGAAAGTTAGAAGGGTTAAGAGTTTATCAGCAATTTTCCATTTTAACAGCAACATTTACTAAACCTATTTTTTTTAGCAGCAATAGCACTTTTGAAGTGACGTTGAGGGACTATATGACAGAAAATACCAAAAGATACACCATTTCTAAAACTGCACTCATCAAGTTACTTAAAACCACATTCAAGAAGTATATTAACCCATTATGTACCTCACAGGAATTAAAACAATATGGAAAGAAAACATGAAAATTTTACTTTTTCACACAAAAATGTTGCCTTAGCCCTAAACGTTTCATCATCACAAGGGTAACAGGAGAAAATAGTCCACACAAGGGCCCAAGCTACTGTTTGGATGCACAGCAGTGCTTAGAAGGGAAAGAGCACCATTTAACTTTTGGAGTAAAAAATTGTCTGGAATGGATAGAGAACATGAAATCACGATTGCAGAGCTCCTGATGTGCCTAAAAAGTGGAAACCCCTCAACAAGTGAAACTACACACTTACATGAATTTGTCTACACGGGTGTTAGGGGTCAAGTTCCCACCTCTGCACAGGGAGAATCTCGGGCCATCTCCGCTGCGGTCTCCCATTCTTCTCCTGCCACAGTGGAGCCTGCTCAGCGGAGACATCGGTCCCAGCGTCTCGCTCAGTCTGACTCTGTACAAAGAGCTACTGCTGCTTTTCCTGTTTCTGCCATTGAAGTCAGTGCTGGGCAGCGGAGAGCAGACACTTCTGGGACTAAGTCCTGCTTTTCTCGTTCTGAGCATGCCCAGAGTAAGATCTCTCAGTGGAGATCGAGGGTCACATGATCAGATACTGCAGCTAAGGCCATTGGTCCTTCAGAAAGGTCCTGTAGGTGCTCACTCTCTCTGGCAGCCTCTCATTGGTCCTTCTAGGAAGGTCCTGTACATGCTGCAACTAATTAAGGCTCGCATAGCCGCACGGCCATGCGCTAGTATTGTTCTATGTTATGTGCTTTGTGCCAGTGTGGTCATGTGAGTTTGTGTTCAGGGACCCGGCTGAAATAAGCCTCTAGAATGCTGGCACCTCCGGCGAGGAGATTTTGTGTGAATGTATTCAGGGACCTGGCTGAAATAAGCTCCTAGAATGCTGGCACCTCCGGCGAGATTTTGTGTGAATGTATTCAGGGACCTGGCTGAAATAAGCCCCTAGAATGCTGGCACCTCCGGCGAGGAGTTTGTGTGCATGCATTACCACTGACTGCTCTCTGTTGGGTGGTTAGCCTGTGCCACTGTGAAGTCAAACAGGGCATGGTGCTTTGAGTTTCGGCTACTCTGTGAAATAACAGGGTTAGCTCATACTGCCATATAGTTCCGCCGTTTGCTAGCAGCAGGTTCTCCTGCACGGTGGACCTCGTGGCTGCGAATGCATCAATTATAATTAAACCTCTATATTTACTCGGTGTGATCCGCTAGCCCTAACATAATACTAGCACCAGGGTCTGGCTAGTAAATGGCGGACATTCAGCAATCCTTGCGGTATATCCAGCAGCTGGAGGGTAGGTTGGCGGCTCTCGAGAGCTCAACCTCAGCTGTGGATGTTACGACAGTTGCTGTACAGGCTGCTAGCATGGCTGCAGCAACCTTGTCCACTGCCACCCCTGTTCCGACATTATCTCGCCTCCCGCTGCCAGAAAAATTTTCTGGTGATAGCAAATCTTGTAGGGGATTCGTGAGTCAGTGCTCTATTTACCTCGAGCTCCTGGCTGCACGTTTTCCCACAGAGCGGGCTAAGGTGGGATTTATTGTGTCTCTCTTGTCGGACAGGGTGTTTCAATGGGCTACGCCGCTGTGGGAGCTGTTATGGACCTGGTGGTTAGGAGCACCCGAAATGACCTGATGGTTAAAATGGAAAAACCTGGGACAAGCTCTGAGGAAGTGGTAACTCTACTGACCGCAATCCCTAATCCTATCACACACACCAGAAATAGCCGTGGAGCGTACCTAACTCTCCCTAGACGCCTCCTCACAGCCTAAGAGCTAACTACCCCTAAAGATAGAAATAGCAGCCTATCTTGCCTCAGAGAAATTCCCCAAAGTAAAGGTAGCCCCCCACAAATATTGACTGAGAGTTAAGAGGAAGTAACAAACACAGGAATGAAACAGATTTTAGCAAAAGAGGCCGAATCTTCTCTAGATAGACAGAGGATAGGAAAGGGAACTATGCGGTCAGTATTAAAAACTACAAAAACCACGCAGAGTGTGCAAAAAGACCTCCACACCGACTCACGGTGTGGAGGTGCAGCTCTGCACCCCCAGAGCTTCCAGCTAGCAAGGAAATATCATAATAGCAAGCTGGACTAGAAACATAGCATGTACTGAGAAATATATTCAAAAACCAATGAACAGCAAATGGACTAGCGAGGACTTAGCTTCTGCTGGAGTAGACAGGTCATCTGAGAAATCCAAGAGAGATCTGAACCAGTACTGAGACATTGACAGCTGGCATGAACTAACGACCTGGGCAGAGTTAAATAGGGAAGCCAGCAGCAGCAATAAACGAGGGCAGCTGAGAAAGCCAACCTCAAAGATCAGCAGTTCCACTTAAAGCCACCAGAGGGTGTCCAAGGACAGAACTCACCAAAGTACCATTCACGACCACAGGAGGGAGCCAGAGAACGGAATTCACAACAGGGAGCGTGGCGATCATGTGGTGCAGAGTGCTCTGCTGTTCCTGAGCACTCTGAAACAGGTCTTTTTAGGACCTCGAGTCACCCATGACACGGCGCTCCAACTACTGGCATTAACTCAGGGTGTGTCCTTGGTCAGCCATTTTGCCATCCACTTCCGTACTTTAGCTTCTGAGCTGGAGTGGTCGGATAAAGCCCTTATCCCCATATTTTGGAGGGGGCTGGCTGATCACGTGAAGGATGCTCTGGCCACTAAGGAGATTCCTGCCACACTGGAGGAGTTAATAACTGTCTCTACTCGTATTGACCTCCATTTTAACGAGCGGATGTTAGAGCGAGCCCAGTGTAGGCAGAGGTTTCGGCTGGCTCCCACCTTCGCCAAACCTCTGGAATCTCCGGTCCTGGTTCCTGAGTCACATGAGGCCATGGAAGTGTCATGAGTGGGATCTAAGTCCCGGACCGCTTGTGCACTCAAGGTCTGTCATGTTTGCCAGCAGTCAGGACATCTTGCCACCAGATGTCCCCAGCGGTCGAGGAAACATCAGCGTCTAGTGGTAGTAGGTGGAGGTACACTAGACACGGCGACGTTTGCCTCCAAATTGTCCTTTAAGGGGACAATTATTATAGGCTCATCCTCCCACTCGGTAGAGCTCTGCGTGGATTCTGGGGTGGAGGGCAATTTTATGTCTTCTGCCTTTGCCCAACATCACGCAATACCCCTGGTTATGCTAGCTCAACCAGTAATGGTACAAGTGGTGAATGGGTTGACACTGCCCTCACAGATAACACACCAGACCATCCCTTTTACTCTATCCATGTCGCCATCCCATCAGGAGATTATATCTCTGCTCGTCATTCCTGAGGGAATTGATGAGGTCCTGTTGGGGACACCTTGGCTACGGTACCACTCTCCTCATATCAAGTGGTCCTCAGGCAGAATTTTGGGATGGGGTGAATCTTGTGGGGGTAGGTGTCAGAGGGAGTGTGTTCAGGTTGCTACTACAGAGGTACCCGCAGATCTATCCTCTCTCCCCAAGTAATATTGGTCTTATGCAGACATGTTCTCCAAAAAGGCGGTGGATGTTGTGAACTCTGTTTTTGGGCTCCCTCTTGTGGTCACAAGTGGTACTGTGTGAGTGCTGTCTTTGGGCTCCCTCTGGTGGCTCTTTGTGTCATTCTGCAGGTCTGAGGCTGGTTCAGCTGTCTTGTTATCTGTTAGCTGGTTTCCTATTTAGCTCACCTGGACTTTCAGTGGTTGCCTGCTGTCGATGTATTCAGTGCTATTTTGATCCCTCCTGAATTCCTTCGTTATCTGTCTCGCCAAGAGAAGCTAAGTTTCTGTTTGGTTATTTTTTGCTCATCAGTGTTCAATATGTTTCTTGGTTATTTATTTGTCCTTGTCCAGCTTGCTAATATGTGATTTCCTTGCTTGCTGGTACCTCTAGGGGGCTGAGTTTCTCCCCTCACACTGTTAGTTGGTGTGGGGGTTCTTGAATTCTCAGCGTGGATATTTTGTATAGGGTTTTTTACTGACCGCACAGTTCCCTGTCTGTCTTCTGCTATCTAGTATTAGTGGGCCTCATTTGCTGAATCTGTTTTCATTTCTACGTTTGTATTTTCCCCTTACCTCACCGTTATTATTTGTTGGGGGCTTCCTATATCTTTGGGGTCATTTCTCTGAGGCAAGTGAGGTCTTACTTTCTCTACAGGGGTAGCAAGTTTCTCAGGCTGCGTCGAGACGTCCAGGAATTTAGGCACGTTCACCGGCTACCTTTAGTGTGTTTGGTTAGAATCAGGATTGCGGTCAGTCCAGTTACCACCTCCCTAGAGCTCGTTCTATGTTCAATAACTTAGCTAGTCCATTCGGTGATCCTTAGCCACTAAGGATCATAACAGGTGGAGACCCTTCTGCCCCATCGCCCCTATGACTGTCCTATTGACCTCTTGCCTGGTGCTGAGCCTCCCCGGGGTCGAGTCTATCCGTTATCTCTCCCAGATATGGAGGCAATGTCTCAGTACATTCAAGAGAATCTGGCAAGAGGGTTCATCAGGAAGTCAGTGTCACCTGCTGGGGCTGGGTTCTTCTTCATGCAGAAGAAGAATGGGGAACTGCATCCATGCATAGATTACAGGGGTCTTAACACCATCACTGTTAAGAATAAGTATCCTTTGCCCTTGATATCTGAGCTCTTCGATAGGCTTCGGGAGCAAGGGTATTTACTAAATTAGATCTGCAGGGTGCTTACAACCTGATTCACATCCGTGAGGGGGACAAATGGAAGATGGCTTTTAACACCAGGGATAGGCATTATGAATATCTGGTGATGCCCTTCGGGCTCTGTAATGCCCCAGATGTTTTCCAAGACTTTGTGAATGACATCTTCCAGGATATGCTCTCCACCTCGGTCGTAGTCTATCTGGATGATATTCTCATCTACTCTCCAGATATTGACTCCCACCGGAGAGATGTTTGCAAAGTCTTCGACCTCCTACGGGCAAACTCCCAATATGCCATTTTGGAGAAGTGTATGTTCGAGCGGGAGTCCTTACCTTTCTTAGGCTATATCATCTCCGCCCAGGGATTGGCTATGGATCTTGCCAAACTACAGGCTGTGATGGACTGGCAGGAACCCCATTCTCTTAAAGCGGTGCAGCGCTTTATGGGGTTCATCATTCATTATCGCCAGTTCATTCTGCACTTGTCAACTTTGTTAGCTCCCTTGGTTGCCCTCACCAAGAAGGGAGCAAATCCCAAATTGTGGTCTGACGAGGTCTCCAAGGCCTTTAACTCCATAAAATCAAACTTCGCTAGCGCTCCCATCCTACATTGCCCCGATGTAGATAAGCCATTTATCATGGAGGTGGATGCCTCATCTGTTGGTGCTGAAGCAGTCCTCTTCCAAAAGGATGCTCAAAGTCGGAAGCATCCTTGCTTCTTCTTTTCTAAGACCTTCTCACCAGCAGAGAGGAATTATTCCATCGGGGACAGGGAGTTGCTAGCCATGAAGTTGGCTTTCTCGGAGTGGAGACTTCTCTTGGAGGGAGCTCATTTTCCCTTTCAAGTCTTCACAGATCATAAAAATTTGGTGTACCTGCAGTCAGCCCAGCGGTTAAATTCTTGCCAGCCAGATGGTCCTTGTTCTTCTCCCGGTTTCATTTAACCCTCCATTTTCTTTCTGGGGAGAAGAACATTCATGCCGACGCTCTCTCTCATTCCGTTGTGTCATCTGTGGAAGAGGAAGAGGAGCCTCGGCTCAGTCTGCAATATGATTTCAGTGTATGATGAGTTAGTCCAGCTTGCTAATATGTGAGTTCTTGCTGCTGGTAAGCTCTGGGGTATGGAGTTGCTTCCCCCGCACCATTAGTTGGTGCGGGGGCTCGAGCAATCTCTGCGTGGATATTTTGCTTAGGGTTTTCTATTGACCGCACAGCTTTCTTCCTATTTTCTGCTATCTAGTGTTAGCGGGCCTCATTTGCTAAATCTATTTCATCTCTGCGTTTGTGCTTTCCCCTTAACTACTCTACCCTTTTCCACCGTTAATATTTGTGGGGGGCTTTTCTATATCTTTGGGGTCATTTCTCTGAGGCAAGTAAGGACTTTACTTTCCCTCTAGGAATAGGTAGTTTCTCAGGCCGTGAAGAGACGTCTAGGATTTTCAGGTAACGTTCCACGGCTGCCTATAGTTGTTTGCGGATAGGATCAGGTTGCGGTCAATCCAGATACCACTTCCCCAGAGCTGGTCGTCGGTTTAGTTTCTTAGCTAGTCATACTTGTGATCCTTGCCACTAGGATCATAACACCCGGCTGAAATAAGGCCCTAGAATGCTGGCACCTCCGGCGAGGAGATTTTGTGTGAATGTATTCAGGGACCTAGCTGAAATAAGCCCCTAGAATGCTGGCACCTCTGGCGAGGAGATTTTGTGTGAATGTATTCAGGGACCTGACTGAAATAAGCCCCTAGAATGCTGGCACCTCCGACGAGGAGTTTGTGTGCATGCATGACCACTGACTGCTCTCTGTTGAGTAGTTAGCCTATGCCACTGTGAAGCCAAACAGGGCACAGTGCTTTGAGTTTCGACTACTCTGTGAAGTAACAGGGTTAGCTCATACCGCCATATAGTTCCGCTGTTTGCTAGAAGCAGGTTCTCCTGCACGGTGGACCCCGGGCTGCGAGTGCATCAATTATAATAAAACCTCTATATTTACTCGGTGCGTTCCGCTAGCCCTAACAATGGGTGGTGAGCATTTTGAACCCAAAAGAGAATTTTAAAACATTGGACTGTGAAAATTAAAAATTACATTTTTTTCCCCAAAAAATGTTTGAGCCCCAAAATTTTTTCAGCCGCCTCATATCATGGACGGGAGTATGACGCTCCTATCTGTGTCTAAATAGCACAAAGTGTAAAAACATGGCCTCCTGATGTGCCTATTATCATAGTGAAAGGTGAAACGTGTTGAGGTGACATATCCTAGGTGCTAAGGACTATATTATCAGGGTTCAGCATCAATGTTAGGCTGCAATTTCATGAGTCCCTTAACAACTTAAATGGGCAGTGTGTGCTTATGGGGAGAGGTAAGCAGTGTATGAATGAGAGCAGAGGAGATCTCTTCATACATTGTGTATCACCTCTTCACTTCCCCTTATTAAAGGAGCTTACTGATTGAGCAAGTAAATTTAGTGACACAGGTTTAAGTGAATGATATTAAGTGGCGGTATGTGTTTAGCTACAGTACACTGAATTAGACCATTATATGTCTAATGAGGACTATATGCAATTAAAGGGATTGGTACTAGATGGCAGTATTTGTTTAGCCATAGTACACTGAATGAGACTACTATATGCCTAATGAGGATAATGTGCAATAAGCAATGCACTTTATTTACCTGATGGTCCTGAATTCAGGAATGGTCTCCCAGAAAGGCTCTATGAAATTAATGACATATTGTCAATTCCTTAAACTAAGGGCATAGTGCAATAATTCTCTTGTGCATTCCTTAATAACAGGATACCTAATAGAATATTCATTGCCACTATAGTTACAGTGTGGGAGGCATTTATCTGTAGTAATATTCCTTTATAGGATTTATTATTTCCCTTTCCATCTTACTATCTTTGATACCCCAGTGTCCTATTTTAAACTTTATTAGTATCCACTATAGCACCCGTTTGATCATTATCAGGGAACAGTGGATAGACTGCACACAAGCACGGTGGATAGATTTATCTATTTTATTTAGTTATCATTAAAAGTTATATTTTATTGTATTATTCTACCTCAGTCAGTGATTTTGTTTAATTTGGTGCTATAGTCAATTTGGCTCTTAGCGTGCTTTATCAGTGATACGACAGGAGAAACAGGACTACATTTGTTTTGCCAATTTCTCCTGAGTACACTGAAATCTCATATGTGTTCAGGAACTCTTGTCTGGATGCCCGGCAGGGAAGGAGTGCTATTTGATATTTGGAGTGCAAAATTGTCTGGAATAGAATGCGGACACATTTGGAGAGCTGACAAGGTTCAAAAACAGCAGAGACAACCACAAGTGACCCCATTTTGGAAACTACGCCTCTTGAAGAATTCCTCTAATTGTGTAGTAAACATTTTAAACCCTCAGGTACTTCACACAATTGTATAACCGTGGACTGTGGGATTGAAAAGTTAAATTTGTTCCTCTAAAATGTTGTTTTATCCCCCAGTTATTAATTTTCAAAAAGGTTATAGGTAGTGATGAGCGAACACTAAAATGTTCGGGTGCTCGTTGTTCGAGTCGAACATCTCCCGATGTTCGAGTGTTCGTTTCGAATAACGAACCCCATTGTAGTCAATGGGAGACTCGAACATTTTTCAGCGGGACCAAAGCTCTGCACAGGGAAGGTCGCCTAAAAACCTGGGAAGCTCAGAAAATGATGGAAACAACACTGGAATGGACAGGAAACAGCAGGGGCAGCATGCATAGTTGCCTCTGAGGCTGCCCAAATGCACCATTACGCCAAATTATGGCCAACAGCTTTGTGGTGACAGAGTGACCCACTTTGATGAGGTAGCAGGTGAAACACACCGAAATTGAGCCTGACACAGCATGGCAGCTATGGGCACGGCATGCGGAGGCAGCATCAGGCCGGAGAGCGGCACAGTGACGGACCCTTGAGGAGGCGGCAGCAGCATCATTCCTTACACATTGAGGCCACAGAGTGGCACAATTACATAGTTTGGAGGTAGCGAAGACCCAGCATGTGGAGGCGTCAGCACGGAGAGTGGCACGGTGACGGACCCTTGAGGAGGCGGCAGCAGCATCATTCCTTAATCCTTACACATTGAGGCCACAGAGTGGCACAATTACATAGTTTGGAGGTAGCGAAGACCCAGCATGTGGAGGCGTCAGCACGGAGAGTGGCACGGTGACGGACCCTTGAGGAGGCGGCAGCAGCATCATTCCTTTCACATTGAGGCCACAGAGTGGCACATTTACATAGTTTGGAGGTAGCGAAGACCCAGCATGTGGAGGCGTCAGCACGGAGAGTGGCACGGTGACGGACCCTTGAGGAGGCGGCAGCAGCATCATTCCTTACACATTGAGGCCACAGAGTGGCACAATTACATAGTTTGGAGGTAGCGAAGACCCAGCATGTGGAGGCGTCAGCAGCGTCAGCACGGAGAGTGGCACGGTGACATGACAGACTTCAGTTTGAGCTGCTTTAACACGGTGGTGAGTGGAAATCTGTAGAAATCCATGCTTTATTCATCTTGATAAGCGTCAGCCTGTCAGCGCTGTCAGTTGACAGGCGTGTACGCTTATCGGTGATGATGCCACCAGCTGCACTGAAGACCCGCTCTGACAACACGCTAGCGGCAGGGCAAGCCAGCACCTCCAAGGCGTACAGTGCCAGTTCTGGCCACGTGTCCAGCTTTGAAACCCAGTAGTTGTATGGAGCAGAGTGATCATGCAGGACGTTGGTATGGTCACCTAGGTAGTCCTTCACCATCTTTCTGTAAATCTCGCCTCTACTCTGTCTAGACTGTGGATTGGTGGCATACTCTTGCATGGGTGACATAAAACTGGCAAAGGCCTTGGAGATTGATCCTCTGCCAGCGCTTGACAAGCTGCCTGCTCCCCTCCTCTCCCTCGCTTGTTGGCCCTCAGAACCACGTCCTCTGCCGCTAGCGGTGTCAGATGGGAAGGCTATTTTCAGCTTGTGCACCAGGGCCAGTTGGTATTGATGCAGTCTCATACTCCTTTCCTCTATAGGAATTAGAGTGGAAAAGTTGTGCTTGTACCGGGGGTCCAAGAGGGTGAACACCCAGTAATCGCTGGTGGAAAATATTTTTCTCACGCGAGGGTCACGGGAAAGGCAGCCTAACATGAAGTCAGCCATGTGCGCCAGAGTCCCAACACGTAAGAATTCCCCCTCCGCAACAGGCCGACTCTCCATTTCCTCCTCCTCCTCCTCCTCCAACTCCTCCTCCTCAGCCCAAACACGCTGAACTGAGAAGAGGGAATGGGTACCGTCTTCAGTCTCGCCCACAGTCTCCTCCTCTTCATCCTCATCTTCCTCCTCCCCCTCCTCAGTTACACTCTGAGAAACAGACTGGCTGGTGTTCTGGCTCTCAGTCAACTCTTCTTCCCCCATCTCCTGTGACAATCGATGCGCCTCAGACTTCATGCTGAGCAATGATTTTTTCAGCAGACAAAGCAGCGGGATGGTGACGCTGATTATGGCGTCATCCCCGCTGACCATCAGTGTTGACTCGTCAAAGTGGCTTAACACCTTACATATATCAGACATCCACGTCCACTCCTCATTGTAGATTTGAGGAAGCTGACTAACTTGACTACCGGTTCTGGTGGAAGTGGTCATCTGACAGTCTACAATGGCTCTGCGCTGCTGGTAAACCCTGTTTAACATGTGTAGGGTGGAATTCCATCTCGTTGGCACGTCGCACAACAGTCGGTGAGCTGGCAGTTGTAAGCGCCGTTGCACTGCCCTCAGGGTGGCAGCATCAGTGGTGGATTTGCGGAAATGGGCACAGATGCGTCTCACCTTGGTGAGCAAATCTGACAGATTGGGGTAGGTCTTGAGGAACCGCTGAACCACCAGATTGAACACGTGGGCAAGGCATGGAACGTGTGTGAGTCTGCCCAGTTGCAGAGCCGCCACCAGATTACGCCCGTTGTCACACACGACCATGCCTGCTTTCAGGTTCAGCGGCGCCAGCCAAAGATCCGTCTGAGCCGTCATGCCCTGTAACAGCTCCTGGGCAGTGTGCCTCTTGTCACCTAAGCTCAGCAGTTTTAGCACCGCCTGCTGGCGCTTGCCCACTGCGGTCCTGCTGCGACTGCAGCTGCCGACTGAAGGTGGCGTGTCCACGGATGGAAATTTACAAGTGGTGTTTGTGGAGGAGGAGGAGGAGGAGGAGGAGGGGGGAGAAGTATAGTAATCCTGGGAAACAGTCACCGAGGTAGGCCCCGCAATCCTGGGTGTGGGCAACACATGAGCTGACCCCGGTTCAGACTCTGTCCCAGCCTCAACCAAATTAATCCAATGTGCCGTCAGGGAGATATAGTGACCCTGCCCCCCAGCACTGGTCCACGTGTCCGTGGTTAAGTGGACCTTTTCTGTAACCGCGTTGGTCAGGGCACGGTTGATGTTCTGAGACACGTGCTGGTGTAGTGCTGGGACGGCACATTGAGAAAAATAGTGGCGGCTTGGGACGGAGTAGCGAGGGGCAGCCACCGCCATCAGGTTGCGGAATGCCTCCGTCTCCACCAGCCTGTAGGGCAGCATCTCCAAACTCAGGAGTTTGGAGACGTGGACATTTAAGGCCTGTGCATGTGGGTGGGTGGAGGCATATTTGCGCTTGCGCTCAAATGTTTCATGCAAAGACAGCTGAACACTGCGCTGGGACACATTGGTGGATTGTGGGGGGGATGGTGAAGGTGCAGGGGTGGTTGCATGGCGGGAGTCGCTGGTGCCGGGCTCCTGGGCTGGGGAGTTACTGGCAGAGCCAGCATGTGACACAGGGGAAGGAGCAGCGGTGCGACCAGAAGGAGGTGAACGGCCTTGATTCCAATGAGTTGGGTGTTTAGCACTCATATGCCTGCGCATGCTGGTAGTGCTTAGGTTGCTAGTGGTGGCTCCCCTACTGAGCTTGGTGTGGCACAGGTTGCACAACACAGTCCGTCGGTCCTCCTCACTTTCTTTAAAGAAGCTCCAGACTTTAGAACACCGAGGCCTCGACCAAACTGGTTCACTTGTTGAACCTCTGTCTGATGAAATTACTCTGGCCCTGCCTCTCCCTCTGGTCGCACGTCTACCTCTTGCAACATTTTCTGATGTTACACTTGCCTCCCCCTCCGAAGCACTCTCTTGACTAGGCCTAACAACCCAGCTGGGGTCAGTCACCTCATCATCCACCGGCTCCTCCTCCTCCCATTCATCAGCCTGCTCCCCCCTGGGAATTACTGCACTGACAAGCACCTCACTGTCTGACACCCGTGTCTCATCCTCAGACACCTCTCCACAGACTATTTGTAAATCCCCACTTTCATCACCCACAGACTGGGAAAGCTCTCTATTTTGGGCATCGGGACAGACCCACTGGTCAGGTTGCTGCTCAGCAGTGCTTTGTGAATCTAGGAAGGGTTGGGAAAACAGTTCCTGGGAGTATGCAGGATTTGAATCACTAATTTCCAAGGAGGGGCCAGGCTGGGCGGGAGGAGGTTGAGCTGAAAGATCCTGAGGTCCACTCCCTTGGCTAGCGTTGGTGGACTGCGTGGAAGACTGGGCGGTGGATAAACTACTGGATGCATTATCCGCTATCCAGTTGATCACCTGTTCGCACTGCTGGGGATCCAATAAGGGGTGTGCCACGTGACACTGTAAATTGGGACAGGAAGCTAGAAAAGGGTACTCTGCGGCGTTCCAGTGCTCCATCAGAAGCAGGTACTGTGTCACCCTGCCCAGGACTACGGCCTCTGCCTGCAACCTCACTTTGACGCCCACGACCACGTCCTCGTCCTCGTCCCTTACCCCTGGGGTTCACCATTGTAAAGGTTATGCTAGAAAAGCTAGTTATGAAGGTGAAATACACTCTATTTGTCCAAACAGAGGATATATTGCGTGTTGCAAAAAGGACTATTCGGTAAAGAGCGTATTTTATGCAACCAAACCTTGGTTTACAGCAAACTGATGTGTATCAGTAACAGATATAAAACTGTGTTTTATATTTGTGGTATTTCTTCAGATCAAATACCCCTTCTTTATGTAACTATTAGATATGGCGTGCACAAAACTGGCCACAGGCCTAGTCACTGAATACAGAGCTTATTTTTGGACCACAAAACTTGGGTACCAGTAACAGATATAAAACTGTGTTTATATTTGTGGTATTTCTTCACATCAAATACCCTTTATTTCTTTAACTATTAGATATGGCGTGCACAAATCTGGCAACAGGCCTAGTCACTAAATACAGAGCGTATTTTTGAACCACAAAACTTGGGTACCAGTAACAGATATAAAACTGTGTTTATATTTGTGGTATTTCTTCACATCAAATACCCTTTATTTCTTTAACTATTAGATATGGCGTGCACAAATCTGGCAACAGGCCTAGTCACTAAATACAGAGCGTATTTTTGAACCACAAAACTTGGGTACCAGTAACAGATATAAAACTGTGTTTGTATTTGTGGTATTTCTTCACATCAAATACCCTTTATTTCTTTAACTATTAGATATGGCGTGCACAAATCTGGCAACAGGCCTAGTCACTAAATACAGAGCGTATTTTTGAACCACAAAACTTGGGTACCAGTAACAGATATAAAACTGTGTTTATATTTGTGGTATTTCTTCACATCAAATACCCTTTATTTCTTTAACTATTAGATATGGCGTGCACAAATCTGGCAACAGGCCTAGTCACTAAATACAGAGCGTATTTTTGAACCACAAAACTTGGGTACCAGTAACAGATATAAAACTGTGTTTATATTTGTGGTATTTCTTCACATCAAATACCCTTTATTTCTTTAACTATTAGATATGGCGTGCTATAAAAATGCAATTTTTATCTAATGCGGTTTTTTGGACACACAAAACCTTGGATTAGAATGTAGGGTATTCTATACTATATATATATACTATATATGTGGCAGAATTGCGTATTCTGTACACTGCGCTTATGTGTACGCTAAACAAATATTTTTGGGCCAGGTGTGGTATATCTGTATCACTCAAAAATGCATTTTTATATCTTATGCGGTTTTATTTTTAGGCCGCAAATATTTCCTTTTTTAATTTATTAATTATTGTTATTAATTAATTAATATTATTATTATTAAATGAGGTGACAGCGTGTGCTGTACCACTCTACGGAGTCTGAGGCACTACAAGTCCCAGACAGCAGCACAAATGAGGTTACAGCGTGTGCTGGAGTCTGAGGCACTACAAGTCCCAGACAGCAGCACAAATGAGGTTACAGCGTGTGCTGGAGTCTGAGGCACTACAAGTCCCAGACAGCAGCACAAATGAGGTTACAGACAGCGTGTGCTGGAGGCTAAATGGAGTCTGAGGAACATCCAGCAGCCGATATTCTAATAGTGCGGCGTTCGCCCAAAATGGCGGACGCCGCACTATAAAGCCCAGCCTAATGCACACACGATCCCTGCCTAATGCCTAATGCCTATAAAGATTGACTTGGAGACTGAGATTGAGACTTGGCACTGAGACAGTGAGTGCGCAGCTAAGATGGCGGCCGCTGCACTCCTGGTCCCAGCTGCCACACAGCTAGCCAGCAAATACAAGAGAGGACTAGTAGTAGTAAACGTAGATTAGCCCTGACAAGGGCTGTTGATTTCTGCACCCTGCCTGCCTAATTAATTCTGGTCTTTGTCCCTGCTCTAGTCCCTATCAATTCCCAGTCCCCCCAGCACGTCTGTCCCTATGCTCTTTCACACTGCAAATGGCTGAAAGCGCCGAACATAATGAAAGCAGTCTATTGGCTGGTCAGGTCACCTGATCTGGCCAGCCACTTACTGCTCTCGTCTTGTACATGTCCCTACGTCATGCTAGTAGCTTAGAAGGCTCACCTAACATGATTGGCTCCTTGAAAAACCGCCAAAAATGAGAAAAACAAAAACGAGATTTCACTCGAGTACCGCGAGATGTTCGGCCGAATACCGAACACCTTCGAACGCCCTAATGTCCGATCGAACACCAGGTTCGAGTGAACACGTTCGCTCATCACTAGTTATAGGGAAAAGGGACCACAACTTTTTCTATGGAATGTCTTCTGTGTATGGCAATGCATGAAATGTGGTCACAAACTACTTTTTAGCCACAGTGTAAGGCTCAGAGGGAAATGATCGACATATCAGAGTGCAGATTTGCCTGGAATGGTTTGCAAGTGCCATGTCATATTGGCAGCGCCTCCTAGGTGTCAGGAAAGTAGGACCCCCATAAGTGACTCTATTTTATAAACTACACCTATTAATGAAATTATCTACAGGTACAGAGATCATACTGACACCACTTGTGTTTCACAAAATGTTATACTATTGAGCGGTGAAGAAAGAAAAATATAATGCTGATATTAACCCCTTTCTGTCATTGGACGTACTATTCCGTCCATGTGGGGTGGGCCCTACTTCCCAAGGATGAAATAGTACGTCCAGCACGATCGGCTGCGCTCACGGGGGGAGCGCGGCCGATCGCGGCCGGGTGTCAGCTGCCTATTGCAGCTGACATCCGGCGCTATGTGCCAGGAGCGGTCACGGACCGCCCCCGGCACATTAACCCCCGGCACGCCGCGATCAAACATGATCGCAGTGTGACGGCGGTATAGGGAAGCATCGCACAGGGAGGGGGCTCCCTGCGGGCTTCCCTGAGACCCCCGCAGCAACGCGATGTGATCGCGTTGCTCCGAGGGTCTCCTACCTCCTTCCTCGCTGCAGGTCCCAGATCCAAGATGGCCGCAGCATCCGGGTCCTGCAGGGAGGGAGGTGGCTTACCGAGTGCCTGCTCAGAGCAGGCGCTTGGTAAGCCTGCAGTGCTCTAAGTCAGATCGGTGATCTGACAGAGTGCTGTGCAAACTGTCAGATCACCGATCTGTGATGTCCCCCCCTGGGACAAAGTAAAAAAGTTTTAAAAAAAATTTCCACATGTGTAAAAAAAAATAAAAAAATTCCTAAATAAAGAAAAAAAAAATATATTATTCCCATAAATACATTTCTTTATCTAAATAAAAAAAAACAAACAATAAAAGTGCACATATTTAGTATTGCCACGTCCGTAATGACCCAACCTATAAAACTGTCCCACTAGTTAACCCCTTCAGTAAACACCGTAAGAAAAAAAAAAAAACGAGGCAAAAAACAACGCTTTATTATCATACCGCCGAATAAAAAGTGGAATAAAACGCGATAAAAAAGACAGATATAAATAACCATGGTACCGCTGACAGCGTCATTTTGTCCCGCAAAAAAAGAGCCGCCATACAGCATCATCAGCAAAAAAATAAAAAGTTATAGTCCTCAGAATAAAGCGATGCCAAAATAATTATTTTTTCTATAAAATAGTTTTTATTGTATAAAAGCGCCAAAACATAAAAAAATGATATAAATGAGATATCGCTGTAATCGTACTGACCAGAAGAATAAAACTGCTTTATCAATTTTACCAAACGCGGAACGTCATAAACGCCTCCCCCAAAAGAAATTCATGAATAGCTGGTTTTTGGTCATTCTGCCTCAAAAAAATCGTAATAAAAAGCGATCAAAAAATGTCACGTGCCTGAAAATGTTACCAATAAAAACGACAACTCGTCCCGCAAAAAACAAGACCTCACATGACTCTGTGGTCTCAAATATGGAAAAATTATAGCTCTCAAAATGTGGTAACGCAAAAAATATTTTTTGCAATAAAAAGCGTCTTTCAGTGTGTGACGGCTGCCAATCATAAAAATCCACTAAAAAACCCGCTATAAAATAAATCAAACCCCCCTTCATCACCCCCTTAGTTAGGGAAAAATTTAAAAATTAAAAAAACGTATTTATTTCTATTTTCCCATTAGGGTTAGGGTTAGGATTAGGGTTAGGGCTAGGGTTAAGGCTAGGGTTAGGGCTAGGGTTAGGGTTAGGGCTAGGGTTAGGGCTAGGGTTAGGGTTGGGGCTAGGGTTAGGATTAGGGTTAGGGCTAGGGTTAGGGCTAGGGTTAGGATTAGGGTTAGGGTTAGGGTTAGGGCTAGGGTTAGGGCTAGGGTTAGGGCTAGGGTTAGGGTTGGGGCTAGGGTTAAGGCTACAGTTAGGGTTGGGGCTAAAGTTAGGGTTGGGGCTAAAGTCAGGGTTAGGGTTTGGATTACATTTACGGTTGGGAATAGGGTTGGGATTAGGGTTAGGGGTGTGTCAGGGTTAGAGGTGTGGTTAGGGTTACCATTGGGATTAGGGTTAGGGGTGTGTTTGCATTAGGGTTTCAGTTATAATTGGGGGTTTCCACTGTTTAGGCACATCAGGGGCTCTCCAAATGCGACATGGCGTCCGATCTCAATTCCAGCCAATTCTGCGTTGAAAAAGTAAAACAGTGTTCCTTCCCTTCCGAGCTCTCCCGTGTGCCCACACAGGGGTTTACCCCAACATATGGGGTATCAGCGTACTCAGGACAAATTGGACAACAACTTTTGGGGTCCAAGTTCTCCTGTTACCCTTGGGAAAATACAAAGCTGGGGGCTAAAAAATAATTTGTGTGGGAAAAAAAAAGGTTTTTATTTTCACGGCTCTGCGTTATAAACTGTAGTGAAACACTTGGGGGCTCAAAGTTCTCACAACACATCTAGATAAGTTCCTTGGGGGGTCTAGTTTCCAATATGGGGTCACTTGTGGGGGGTTTCCACTGTTTAGGTACATTAGGGGCTCTGCAAACGCAATGTGACGCCTGCAGACCAATCCATCTAAGTCTGCATTCCAAATGATGCTCCTTCCCTTCCGAGCTCTGCCATGCGCTCAAACGGTGGTTCCCCCCAGATATCAGGTATCAGCGTACTCAGGACAAATTGGACAACAATATTTACGGTCCAATTTCTCCTTTTACCCTTGGAAAAATACAAAACTGGGGGCTAAAAAATTAATTTTTGTGGAAAAAAATCATTTTTTTATTTGCACGGCTCTGTGTTATAAACTGTACTGAAACACTTGGGGGTTCAAAGCTCTCACAACACATCTAGATGCGTTCCTTAGGGGGTCTACTTTCCAAAATGTTGTCACTTGTGGGGGTTTCTACTGTTTAGGTACATTAGGGGCTCTGCAAACGCAATGTGACGCCTGCAGACCATTCCATCTAAGTCTGCATTCCAAATGGTGCTCCTTCCCTTCCGAGCCCTCCCATGCACCCAAACGGTGGTTCCCCCCACATATGGGGTATCAGAGCACTCAGGACAAATTGGACAACAACTTTGGGGGTCCAATTTCTCCTGTTACCCTCGGAAAAATACAAAACTGGGGGCTAAAAAACAATTTTTGTGGGAAAAAATTTTAGTTTTATTTTTACGGCTCTGCATTATAAACTTCTGTGAAGCCCTTGGTGGGTCAAAGTGCTCACCACACATCTAGATAAGTTCCTTAGGGGGTCTACTTTCCAAAATGGTGTCACTTGTGGGGGATTTCAATGTTTAGGCACATCAGTGGCTCTCCAAACGCAACATGGTGTCCCATCTCAATTCCTGTCAATTTTGCATTGAAAAGTCAAACGGCGCTCCGTCCCTTCCGAGCTCTCCCATGCGCCAAACAGTGGTTTACCCCCACATTTAGGGTATCAGCGTACTCAGGACAAATTGTACAACAAAATTTGGGGTCCAATTTCTTCTCTTACCCTTGGGAAAATAAAAATTTGGGGGCAAAAAATAATTTTTGTGAAAAAAAATGATTTTTTATTTTTACGGTTCTGCATTATAAACTTCTGTGAAGCACTTGGTGGGTCAAAGTGCTCACCACACCTCTAGATAAGTTCCTTAGGGGGTCTACTTTCCAAAATAGTGTCACTTGTGGGGGGTTTCAATGTTTAGGCACATCAGTGGCTCTCCAAACGCAACATGGCGTCCCATCTCAATTCCTGTCAATTTTGCATTGAAAAGTCAAACGGCGCTCCTTCCATTCTGAGCTCTGCCATGCGCCCAAACAGTGGTTTACCCCCACATATGGGGTATCGGCTTACTCAGGACAAATTGTGCAACAACGTTTGTGGTCCATTTTCTCCTGTTACTCTTGGTAAAATAAAACAAATTAGAGCTGAAGTAAATTTTTTGTGAAAAAAAGTTAAATGTTCATTTTTATTTAAACATTCCAAAAATTTCTGTGAAACACCTGAAGGGTTAATAAACTTCTTGAATGTGGTTTTGAGCACCTTGAGGGGTGCAGTTTTTAGAATGGTGTCATACTTGGGTATTTTCTATCATATAGACCCCTCAAAATGACTTCAAATGAGATGTGGTCCCTAAAATAAAATGGTGTTGTAAAAATGAGAAATTGCTGGTCAACTTTTAACCCTTATAACTCCCTAACAAAAAAAAATTTTGGTTCCAAAATTGTGCTGATGTAAAATAGACATGTGGGAAATGTTACTTATTAAGTATTTTGTGTGACATATCTCTGTGATTTAATTGCATAAAAATTCAAAGTTGGAAAATTGCAAAATTTTCAAAATTTTTGCCAAATTTCCATTTTTTTCACAAATAAACGCAGGTAATATCAAAGAAATTTTACCACTATCATGAATTACAATATGTCATGAGAAAACCGTGTCAGAATCACTGGGATCCGTTGAAGCGTTCCAGAGTTATAGCCTCATAAATGGACAGTGGTCAGAATTGTAAAAATTGGCCCGGTCCATAATGTGCAAACCACCCTTGGGGGTAAAGGGGTAATGTTTTTTTAGCCTCACAACTGTAAATATGTAAAAATGACCACATAATTTGTTTCTCATGAAAGTGACAATACCCCATGTGTGACTGTACAGTGCTTTTTGGACACACAGCGAGATTTGGGAGAGAATGAGCAATGGTCGTTGCAGAGGGAAAATGCAAATCTGCCATTGTAGTGCCCAATAGCTTGTAGTGCCCATACATTGTGCCCAGCTTGTACTTCTGGATATATGCACCCAGTAAAATTAAGTGGGCTCTCCTCACTACATTAATGCCAAACATGTGGACGCTAAATCTGGTTCACGCACACTGTTGGCTTAGAAGTTGGAGGCATTTTGATTTGGGGGTCACAGATTTTGCAGGATTTCTTTAGTTGGGAGCCACATCATTTTTCTGGAGCCTTTGTGCTACCAGTAATTTTGGACAGTCCTATATTTCTATTACTAGATGATGAACCTTAGTGGGGACTTGTTTTTTGTGGGTTGAGTAGAAGCTTTAATTGGTGGCATTTTGGAGTACAGAACATTTTGGATCAGTTCACATTTATTCTGTGCTCTACACTGAGATCTTACATAGGGGTTTCCTACAAATCTACAAAATAACAAAATATGTGACTTAGACTAATCCCAAGAGGGATCCATTCAAAATTGAGGTAGTAAAATTCCTCGGGACCATTTGGCCTGTGTTCGGTGGTATCTAACTTTTAAGGGGTGCACAAAACTGTGGTTGACCGTAATTTTAGGAACACTTAAAAAGAAGGGCACGGCCGGATCATGCGCCAGACAGTGTCTGCAGTGTCTCCATCTGCTTCACTATAGGGAATTTTCCGCTAAAAGTTTTATTTGAATCACATATTTAAGATATTTACATGGAAATCCCAGTGTAAGTGCTCAGTGTATAGCTCAGCATAAATGTGAGCTGAGCCTAACTGCGATCTTTGTGAGGCAAAAAAACAAATATCAACAGCAGGTCACTAATTTTTATATTTTTTACACCGTTCCTCATGCAGTATAAGTGATAGATGGCTTTATTCTTCCAGTTGATGCATTTACAACAATACCAGGTTTATATCTTTATTAAAGTTTTGTTACTATCATACTAAAAAAACTATTTTTTCTTTTACAAAAACTAGTTTTTCCATTACCAAATTTTCAGAGCTATAATTTTTCAATCTTTCTGCAGACAGAGTCATGTGAAGGTTTGTATTTTGTGGAACAAGTTGACGTTTTTATCTTTATAATTTTCGGGCACATAATGTTTTTTGATCGCTTTCTATTCTGATTTTTGGGAGACAGAATGAACAAAAACACCAGTTAACCACTTCTACACAATAAAAACAACTTCATAGAACAAACTATTGCTTTTGCATAGCTGTTGTCTGAAAGTTATATATATATTTTTTTTTTTCCACTAATGGAGCTACCGGTATATCGCGGCTTGATTTTTGAGGAACAAGATGACCTTTTGAGAGATATCATTATTATTTACATTTTTCTTTCTCATCATGTTTTATTCCTTTTTTTTCCAGTGGTATGATGAAAAAACATCATTTTTTGCCATGTTTTGTATTTCCTTTTTATGGCGTTCGCTGTAGGAGTTAACTAGTATGACAGTTTTATAGATTGGTCGCTCTGGGTGCAGCAATGCCACATATGTCCATTTTTGTTTATTTTTCGTTCCACATAAATAGTCATTGTTAGACTTCTGGGTGCCATGACAACCATCAGCTCCCCGAGATTTTGTTGTAGGGGAGCTAATGGGGGAGAAAGAGGGAGCCTTCTCTCTTTCACAACCTTCCAAATGTCATGATCGCTGTCATTTGCAGAATCTAGAGAGTTAATCAGTCAGGTGCGGTGAGGGCACCGGCTCGGCTCTGGCTTTTTCCTCAGGAGCTCGATTGTCAGCTGCGCCGAGCTCCCGGTGGTGATCATGCAGTGAAGCGCTGTTTCAGCACTTTCTGGTGATCACATGTTTTGATTGGTCAGTCAGATTGACTGACCAATCACAGCAATCAGAGAGTGGGGACCACTGAAATAAGTCTCTGCACCTCTGGCCACAACGGTCAGCTATAGGTGACCGCAGTCAGCATAGAATGGTCACTGTGTTTTCACACAGTGACAACTTAAATTCATGACCACTACAGTAAGTCATCATGGTGAAACTGACAACTGACACCTGCATATGACATACTATACCTGTCATGCGGCATTAAGGGGTTAATGATCTTCCTGAAAATAAAGCTCATTTTCCTGTTGGCTAACTCCAGAGAGCTGCATAAGGACTATAAAACTATACTATATGAATATCTGTTATTGATTTTGCAGGAAACAATGGACAATTATCAGCAATTAATGTACAGTATGATGCTTCTAATAAGTTATTACGGAAGGAGGGTAAATAAATTTTGCATTATTGATTAAAGTAGATGTTAAAACTCTAGCCAAAATATTGGCATATTGCTTTACTAGAGCTATTAGAGATCTTAAACATGATAATCAGTCAAGTTTTCTGTCTAGTAAGTCACCGGCCATTAACCATTTTGCTTCCAGGGTTTTTTGGACAATTTGCACTGCTGGTAGCCATTAAAATGTAGACACATTTCTAAAGTACACATAAAACCTACATTTAAAATAAAAGAATAATCTTATTAAATCCACAAATCGCTGTATTTTTAAAGCAGACAACGAGCACATTATTATAATGCCATTCATTACTTTGTTTTTCAAAGGAACTTTATTAAATTTTGTATTTAACCGGGAAGGGTAAACAAGGGAGGGAAGGATGGGAGGGAGGGATATGAGGATAGGGAAAGACCCCTATACAATAGGGGAGACAAGCAGACATTTAGATCAGTAGAATTTCACATGGTAAATGTAGCATAAAAGTAATACTTTAGAATGGGTTAAGTAAAATATGCGTAGACCAGACTAATATATGTAGCTCTCTAAACTATATAATAACGGATGATTATATCAACTTTAGAGGTGCAGTAGGCTATGAAATAACTAAGTTAGTTTAGGCCAGCAGCTGAATTTGTAACTAAAACTGCATAATAAAAAGAGTAACATCGCTTAATAAATCTTGCAAAAATTTGGTAACCAAAGTTTGAGTAGCTGAGGGAAAAAAAATGAAAGCCTGTCAAGGTAGGACCATCATTGATGGTCCACAGACTTATTGGGCAACAAGTTCGGTTCAATCACATGTTGTGATCTGGACTATACAAAGAGAAAGAGAAGAGAAACATTCAAGGGTTTAGTTTGGGTTTGAAAGTAGGGTCAGAAGAAGATCCGGGATATCCTATACCCGCACGGTTTAGAAAGTCCATCGCCTCTGCTGGAGAAGTAAAAGTACGCCATTTTGCCGCGAAGAGGAATCTTAGACTAGAGAACTGGTGCCAGTTATATTGCATTCCAGCCTGTTGCAGTCTATTGGTGGCGAACTGAAACAGTTTACGTTTTTGCATAGTATCTTTGCACAGGTCCCTGTACAAGGTCAAGTGTCCATACTGAGACGAGAGGAACCTTGGCTCCCTTGCGGCGACAAGCAGCGAGTCTCTTAGCCAATTGGGGTATAGTGAGACGATGACATCCGCGGCAGTATTAGGCGGGAGAAAGGGAGGTCTCCGTATCCTAAATGCTTTCACTATTAGGTTTTTACCTTTAGTTTCGGGGAGCATGTAAGATATCATAGATGAAATATAATTTTCTAACTGAAGTTTCCCCACTGATTCCGGGATACCGCGGATTTTCAAGTTGTTTTTTCTTTTGTAATTTTCAAAATCAGTTAGTTTGGCCCTGAAGGAGTCTATATCGTTCTTTAGATTGACCAGGGGATCTTGACGTGCAGGCTCGCCCTCCACATTATTACAAGACGCCAACCCTTGGAGTCTGCTTGGAGAGTAGGGTTTATCCAGGATGTTGGGGGAATCATCAGGGGTCATGTTGACATTGGAGAATGGGGCACTGCTAATTTGCGACAAAACTTCTTTGAATAGTTTTTTGAAAATTTTTTCAGATGACCTGGTTCCCTTTAGCTCCATAGATGACAGAAGAGCCTTACACAGGTTGACCATGAATTTCACTGAGGGATACTCATCAGAGGCCATAATTTTATCAATCGGGGAGTAGATAGGGACCTCGCTACAAGACTGCTCCTGCTCCATGTCACTCATATCTGAGGTTTTTGATATGTCATCTGAGCCCCTTAAATCCTCAATATCACTGGACTCCTCTGAGTACCCCTTTAGATCTGTCAGCCCCTTATTGTCACAATCATCCATAAAACCTTTATAATCATGGTCAGAGGAAGCTGAGGAATCTGTGTGAATGTCTGACTGTGTACCCCTATCTTCCAATGATGTCATAGAAGGGTCAGGGGTCAGATAAGGGTTATCAATATTAGGCTCTTCTTTGAGTCTCTCTTCAAGCCTTGTGGCCATAGATTTAACCAGTGATTGGGGCAACAAAGCAGCGTATTTTGCTATTTTTCTATATGAAGTGAGTTCATTTTCATATAAGATAAATTTGTTTAATGATGGTAGACAGTCATTGGTGGTGTTCGTTTTATTGCCAGACTCCCTTTTAATTGCCTCTTTATTATTACACATCAGTGGGGGTGAAAGGGAGCCATATCTGTGGCTGAGCCCCTGCTGGGAGTCCGGTTCTGCCCCATCCCCCATGAAGCTGCCCCCTTCTGGACCATTATGTCTGTTGCCGCTGTTAATATCGTTCTTTTTATTTGGGAGTAACCTCCCCCCCTTGTTCTGGGGGGGCGACCGCCTCCCAAAGCATTCTCCTGCAGACCCCAATGCATAATCTAATGCAGCGGGCGAGTCCTGCCGCTGCTCTACAGTCTCTCTGCCCCCTGCTGCGGCTCCCGGCTTCTGGCGTCTCCTGCTCCACTTACTTCCGGGAAGGAACTCCTTCGCGTCGCTCCTCAGTGTGCCGCTCTGTGTTGGGGGGATCACTCCGCGCCTGAATTGTCGCTCCGTCGGTAACTCCGCTCCTGGCTCCCACAGCGGCGCAGTGGCTGGCGCCGCTGTCATGGATCTACGGCTCCCTCTCCTATCCTCACCGTCCAGCGTCGCTGACTTGCCCGGCGTCGCTGACTTGACAGGCGCCGGGATTCTCGTTGCAGGTACCTCCGCACCGTCCAAGGTATCCTTCCGTTGCATCGCTGTATCTTGAATCTCCGCGGTCCCTCTGCCTCCCACCGATGTACCTGCAGTCTTAGTCAGAGTTGGTGCAGGGGCAGGGGACCTCGGTGCAGCTGTCTGGGTGAATTTCTGTGTACCTTGGGTCCGCAGGACCGTTGGTTTTCGGCCGGCAGCTCCTCTGCTTTGGATCACGGGACTTCTTTCTTCCCCACCAGGGGGAAGCCAGCTGCCGCCATTGTTTTCCTCCCGGTTACTTCTCTGCCCAAATGAGGGAGAATTCTTAGTTGTGCCAGCGATTTTCCTCTTCCCTCTTGATCCTGGCATGTTTATAAATGTTGGGGAATAGGATAGTCCAGAATTAAGTAAGCTGAATTAGTAGCAATTAAGGGATTAACAGGAGCCCAGCAAAAGCACGTCCACTCCTGTCCCTTGGCAAACCACGCCCCCCGCCATTCATTACTTTGAACACATAGGTGCCCTGATGTAAAAATGACACTTTTGATTGAAAATGCATGGGAATTGATTTTAGTGGCTAAACGTATGGCCAAGTATAACATTTGATAAACTTTACCTCCTAAAACTAAAAGTTTAACATTTGCAAGTCCATACATACCCCTTAAACATAAGTCTACATAAACATGTGTAAAAAAAAATACCAGAACTGGATGGGCCAAAAATCTGAAAATGTTTCACTGAGCCTGTACATAAAAAGCTGCAGCAAGTATTTATTTTACACGTCCTTAGCCCCTTAATGTGCCTCAGTGTAAAGACGTATGAGAAGCGTCAATGGCAGGAAAAGGCTTAGTCAAACCAAGATACTAATTAATATGAAAATTTCCCCTCAAAATGATGTGTCAATCATGGGTCTTACTTGACACAGTCAAATCATTTAACTGTATAAATTGGGATCTGGAATTCAAGTGGACAAGAACTTTGGTTTAGTGATGAGCGAGTGTGCTCGTTACTTGAGTTTTCCGAGCATTCTCAGGTGATCTCCGAGTATTTTGGGCATGTTCTTAGATTATGCTTGTGTTCCCGCATGATTTGCAGCTGTTAGACAACCTACACACATGCAGCGATTGCCTGTGTTAGGGAATCCCCACATGTATTCAGGCTGTCTAGCAGCCACAAATCATGCAGCTGCAGGGACACAAACATAATCTACGCGCACGCCCCAAATACTCAGAGAACACCCGAGCATACTCGGAAATCTCGAGTAGCGAGCACACTCGCTCATCACTACTCTGGTTCTTTGAAAAGTGCACCTGATACTGCTCAATGGTTTATTGTTTTCTTTTTAGCAATTGGACAAAATCTGAAGTTTTGCCTTTTAAATTATTAGGAAATTACTGAGACCATTTGTCTGAATGTAGAGTTCTCTATATAAATATAATTTCTGACCTTATATTGAAGGGAGATCCAACTTATCATTTTTTTAAAACATTTGCCAATATTGTAAAATAACAAAAGCAACATTAGTCACCTGATATCTACCTTAGTGTTCTAGTAAAAACCTTTTTTTCTGTTTGCATGCAGGTGGCATGTGACTAATGCAGCACATAAATGACCACTATGGTCACATGCTGCTGATGATATTGGCATCCCCTTCCACAGTTGATTAATAGCTCTACTGTGTGGTAATCAGCTTCAGTTAGGAGGTAGAACTGCAGCTCAGGAATACTGAGCATTTAAAGGTGGGTGGACATAAGTGATTTTTTTTTTATCTTTCGCTCATGCTTCCTCTAATAAAGTGATTTTATTGTAAAACAGGGCTTATTCAGCAACTGCCAGTTGGCAATGTTTGCCGATATATGGTCATTTAATAGCCTGCTTAGAGAAGCCGACCACGCTTATGATGTGAACAGAATGACCAGGCTGTCATTGCTCACTGTAGAACATTACTGTTTCCACGGGATGACGTAATACCAAGAATAATAGTTTTTAAGCAAGCTTCAAAATCATTTCAATCATTTTTAACATCTTAAAAATTGTTTCCAATTCTTTGATTTGGATGGAGAAGAAATGGTTTAAAATATTTCATCAAATCTCTATGGAGTTGCTGTGACATAGTAGAAGAGGAGAGTTTAAAATACTCTAGCTAAGACAAATAATGGACAATGAGACGACCATCAGCGAGCTAGATAAAGATCTAGAAAACATCCAGGAGGAAATTAATAAAATCCTTACTCCCGAAACAAAAACTTCTTTCCAAAATAATCTGGACTTAGACATCCAGAAATGGGAGAAAGAAATTGTAGTCCAGAAAACAAAGAAATACCAACGTGACGTTACAGACACTCAAAATAATAGAGTATACAGGTGGAGGAATAATCAGATGAATAGGAAATTTGCGATGAGGGGGAGATCTATATCAGTCTCATCAATGTCATCGGCTGATGAGAAAACAAGTACAACTGAAAAGGGAAGTGTGGGATTGGATAGAACTGATGTACAGAGAGATCGGTGGCATAAGATAACGAGATCTGGTAATAAGAGAAAAACTCCCCTATCACCTCAGAAAGACAAAAGACCTAAGAACGCCACGCTTGAGGTAATTAATTTATCACAACATACCTTAACGGAAACCCAGCGTGAGGTCCTTGGTCTTGGTCTTTCCTTCTCCCCTTGCAATAACTTTGATTACTTTACAGCACTAAAAGACTTGAACCTATTCTCACGAAAACTTATTTTGAAAAAACTCCACTCACGATCCCCATTGGAAGAAGCAACTATGACTGAACAGGAAGTTCTTTCCATCCTGGAAGAATTGGAAAATGAGTCCTCTAATCCTCCTACAGGTATGCCTCCTCCGTCTATATGTGCCAGATCAACCACGTTCCCCCCTCTGTCACTATGCCCTCAGGTAGAAATTTTTACCAACTTAGTGGCTGCTGATTTAAAATCTATCAGCAATAGAAAAAAGCAGGACAACCTTACATGGTGTCAAAGGAAAGCACTGAGGGAAATTCTTGCATTACAAGATGTGGTTATTAAACCATCAGATAAGGGGGGGAACGTGGTTGTTTGGCCCACGGAGAAATACGAGAAGGAGGCCTTTAAACAATTGCGCAACAGAGAAACTTATACTCTTCTTCCTAACAACCCTATACCAAAATTTATGGTTGAACTAATGGAGATCTTGGAGGAGTCCTTATATCAGGGCATTATAAGTAAAAAAATTTTTGATGGCCTCATTGTAGAATTTCCAGTTGTCCCCACGTTTTATCTTCTCCCCAAGGTCCACAAAGACTCTAGTAATCCCCCAGGGCGTCCGATTGTCTCTGGCATAGGGGAGCTCTGTGACCCTGTGTGTAAATATATTGATTATTACTTGAGATCACAGGTAGAGACCTTGCCCTCCTATGTCAGGGACACTACGGACGTCCTGAGGAGACTTGATGGCCTGAATCTGGAGCCTGATATGGTACTAGTCACGGCAGACGTTGAAACACTTTATACCTCCATCAATCATGATGATGGGACGGAGGCAGCATCATTCTTTTTGGGGTCAAGTAGTGTTGATTCTGATATTGCGGGCCTGGTGTTGAGGCTCTTGCAGTTCATCCTGACACATAATTGCTTTACGTTTAGGGACCGATACTACCTCCAGCGTCGCGGGACTGCGATGGGGGCGGCTTGTGCGCCTTCATATGCTAATCTGTTTTTGGGATACTGGGAGAGGACTCTCTTCCAGGAGGGCGCACAATCCGCCCCCCAAGTTCTGGGGTGGTATCGGTACATAGATGATATTTTATTTATTTGGCAAGGACCTATTGAACAGCTTCATTTTTTTATGCAGGAATTGAACCGTAACAGCCTCAACATCAGGCTCACATATAAGTATAGCCGTGACAGTATCGATTTCCTTGATATCAGGCTTCATACCCAGGAGGATGGATCCATTAACACTGATGTATTTAGGAAAGAGACTTCAGTGAATGCCCTTCTTCACGCCTCCTCAGCCCACAATAGCAACACTATTGGAGCTATACCTATAGGGCAGTTCTTAAGGATGAGGAGAATCTGCTCTACTGAGGAGGCGTTTGAAAGGCAGTCTGTGGACCTTGGGGAGAGATTTCGGTCACGGGGCTATAGTAATAGAAGCATAAAGCGTGGGTATATTCGGGCCAAAAAACAAAGGAGATCTGATCTCCTGTCCCAACCACCTAAAGCTAAAAAGAAGGAGGATGATACAATCAGGTACATCTCTACATTTAATCACCAGTGGGGTACAATGAGGAACATCTTGAGGAGACACTGGTCGATTTTGAAAACGGACCCTATTTTAGCCCAACATCTCTCAGATGAACCCCGGATGACGGCTAGGAGATCGCGAAACCTGAGAGATATATTAGTGAGGAGCCATTATGTAACCAAGACTCCAACCCTGTTCGGTGCTGGGAAGAGGAGATGGGGTTTCTATCCATGTGGCGAGTGTTTGGCCTGCCGTAATCATGTGAGGGCACTGTCCTTCACCTCTGCCGATGGTTCAAAAGAATTTAAAATCACTGATTACATATCGTGCAGCACTACATGTGTAATCTACATGGCTAGCTGCACGTGTGGTTTGTCCTATGTGGGTCTGACCTCAAGGGAATTGAGGGTCAGAACCCGTGAACATATCAGGGACATCATGGCGGCTAAAGAGGTGGAGGACATTGCATCCCTTAAGACATTACCTCGACACTTCAGGCGGCACCATGGATGTAACCCCAAAGAGTTGAAGGTGTGTGGCATCGATCATGTTAGGAGTGGTATAAGAGGTGGGGACATCAAGAAAAAGCTTGCACAAGTAGAATGCCGTTGGATAATGGTATTAGGAACGATGTCACCTCATGGCCTCAATGAGCAACTGAGCTTTGCGTCTTTCTTATAGAATCAATTGTGTCTTATCTGTGCATTTTCTTGTATCCGGATTTTAACTTGTGTGTTTTATTTTTATTTTTATTATTTTAGAATTTATCTCGTATGTATTTATGTCCATTATCATCTGTTCTTCGGGCATATGAGGGACATTTGGAACATCTGGCTGGTGATAGTCGAAATGGTGGAATTACCCGAAATGGAACATCAGTTGGTTTTCTCCTAGTGACATTTATGAACCTCATAGTGAATCAAGAAAATAAGTAATAAGAAAGAAGGACATGTCTATACAACATCAGATGCCGTTTGTCCGGATTGCTATATGGGACCAAATAATATTTTAAAATGTACTCCCTTCCTTATTAGTGTCTTTTTTGTATTTGTAATCTGATTTTTGTTTTTTATTTTATCCAGTAAGAGTATTCTGTGGCTGCACTGTCTTGTGCATCCTCACATTTTATATTACTAGATGCACTTTATGTCTGCACACCCGCGGTTCATATGCACTCTGTCACTTTAATTAATGTCTCTCTTATGTTTACGATAGTCACTAGTTTACATAGTGCGATATTATGTACACGCAATAGTTAGCACAGTATTCCGCTGTTTTTCTCACATACTTACTGCCCTCACTTGGTCCCTCTTTCAAAATGGCGATTACGGCACGTGCGCATGCGCACTGCGCTGGTGATTTGTGCGGTACCATTCTTCCCGGTATCCGGAAGTGACCTAACAGGATATGACGTCTGGTGGATTTTATCCCCGCCTGTTGTGGTCACCAGGACGGCCGGGCGGTATGGGCCTTAGCACCCCCAGTACAGCAGCGCGCATGCGCCAATTATTACGCCGCCTATTGACTCCAGCTGCTTATGTCCTTTAAATAATGCCCGGCACACACATTTAACCACGCCCCCCGAGGAAGCCCAACGCGAAACGCGCGTCGGGGCAGCGGGACTGACACTGGCACCAACCTAAATGGGTAAGACTAACATGGCTTTATCGGTCCTTTAATTTGGCCTATGTAGGCATAAGGATTTATATGGGAGATGTACATACCGTTAGATGTGGCCATCTGAACCGGACTCAGTTTGATACTGAACGGTGCGTTGCCTGTTAGTGTCCATATGGTGTTACCTGCAGTAGTCTTTGTCCTTTGTACGTGTATGCTATGAGCACCTTGTTTATGTACTTTGTTTCCGTGTATGTTATATTTATAATAAAATTTGAGTTTTAGTGAATTATGTTTCTGGGTGCATAATTACTCCAGGCTTTTTGTAGGATCAGTAATACCAAGAATAATAGTTTTTAAGCAAGCTTCAAAATCATTTCAATCATTTTTAACATCTTAAAAATTGTTTCCAATTCTTTGATTTGGATGGAGAAGAAATGGTTTAAAATATTTCATCAAATCTCTATGGAGTTGCTGTGACATAGTAGAAGAGGAGAGTTTAAAATACTCTAGCTAAGACAAATAATGGACAATATGAAGGTGGCTTGTGGGAAATGTTATATTTTAATTCGATTTCTTTATAGACACAGCAACTATTTTTGCATCAAGAGGAAAAGTAAGATATTTATTTGGTAAAGTTTGCCAATTGTGTGTAGATTATCAGATAAGTTATTAGCACCTAGGGACATATGGCCCAAACATTAGGAGGAAATTAGAATAATGTCCATGAGGGAATATGTAATCTGTTCTTCACTTTTTGAAAATATGAGATTTAGGTAGATTCAGAAGTTATCAGGCTTTCACATGGGGGTGGAAAGGAGTATTAATATACACATACCACGTAATGTCCTCTTCTGTGGAAGATTTCTCCTGTGTTCATGCAATAAAGAATAAGCTTACAAAACTCAATAATGTCATTGATCCATATGAAGGGAGTTTACCGGAAATATCTTTTAAAAGAAAATATGTGTTTCTAAGGCTTACCACGTAGGAAATACAGAAACTATCCCTAGTCTCGGGAACTTTAGAAATAAAAAGTAACACCACCATGGGTGTTTCATTAAGCATTTGCACCTTGTAAAATGCCAATATTTAATTAATAGTACATTTTTATAATCTTACATATATCTTACAGAATCTTAAACATTGCTAAATAGATTGTCCTTCATGGGCTTTGGAGCCCATGGATTGTGTGGGGCAAATCCTGATGTGTAGAACATATGGTTTTGACATCTAAAACACCAAGCTATGGAAGTATTACATTTATTATCTATACCTAAGAAAATGGGATCCATTTTGCCCCACCCTTAACATTTCAGCTTTTCTACATACTAGGTGAGTAAGTTATATAGTGTTAATGTTTAGACTAGGGATTAAAACTGCAAATTGTAATATTAATGCACCCCTTTATGTTTTAACGTATTGGTAGTGAAAAGATTTACGATAAATATTATGGCTATACTCTAGAAAAGAATAAGGCTCAGGGGAACTTATACATAGTATACATGGTTAAAGCTAAAGTACTTTATGGTATTAGAGATGAGCAACTCATAATAATAACAATAATAATTCATGTAGGTCCTGTATGATTGAACGTGACTTGACGTATCAGAAATGGATCATGCACTGTTACACAGCTGCATATCTGGATATTTTATACTTACAGATAGCAGCTTGAAATTGGTGACAGAAAGCATGGGAAAGGGATTGATTGATTTAGAAAACCATGCAGAATAAAGCAGAAGTGCAGATCCCTGAGCACACACCACTCACTGGGTAAGGATTCCTCTTACAGCAACTGCCTTCCTCTGTGTCAAACTATGGCAGAGGCAGATGACAAGGATTGCTCAGGCAACATGAGTTAGGCTACCAAGAGGATCACAAGGCAAGTGTAATCATGTATTGACGAGCATTCCCCTGCTAGCAATGTAAGGTTATAATGATGTACAGTACAAAACACCCAGCTCACTGGAGTGAGAGTATAGATTGAGTAGAGGCGATGCCCCCGCCATCTGCATGTCTCATTAATATCCCTTCTGTACTACAGTGGCTGCTGATGGATCCTCTCTGTGCCTCTTCTGTACCTTCACTCTTTGATTTAGATTTCAGAATCAATGTTTGCCTATTCTTCTCCTCCCACATATACCAAATTAATTCCATTTACCATAATGTGCAAACATTCTGCAACCTTTTATTTAAAATCATATCCTAAAACTTATAGTGTAACTGTTCTAGCTGTGTTTGCGAGACTTAAATTAGGGTAAATGCTAGAGTTATTTTCTGTTAGAAGATGAAAAACAATCTTTTTCACGTTGGTCTTAGTTATAATTGTGCCTGGAAATTTCATTAACAGAAGATTTAGCTGCCACCTCTACCACCATAGAAATTTCATAGGGCACAGAATAGCAAATGTGCCATATTACACGGTGACCAATCCTCTGAGTGTGCGTTATTACATGCTTGGGTAGACTTGCCATTCAGGAGCCAGTATAAGAGTTTAGTGTTCCTTTCATTGGTAATAAAGCAACAAATGTATACAGCGGAACTACATGGAATCTGTTTGTTCTTTTCTATTAATGACAAAGCTGAAGTAGTGGCTATTACAAACTCACTGATAACATTCCTATTTGGCCTATAATTAAAACTTTTCTCGGGAAAGCGGAGTGGCACATTATTCCTCAAAAACATGGATTTTTGCCTAATTTTCAGAATATTGATTTTCCAAATTGAGATATGACATACCCTTCCAGTATTCTTGTAAAATTATACATTTTCATAGTATTTAATGACTATTTCACTAGGATATATATATATATATATATATATATATATATATATATATATATATATATATATATATATATATATATATATATATATTTTTTTTTTTTCACTAGTATATATACTATATAGATATACATATAACCTACTATATATATACATATAACCTATACTGTATATATGTATATATATATATATTTATATGTAACTTGAATGTCTGTCTTACTATATGTTTTTCAAAGTACATAATGTAATGAAACTGTTCCCTTTGTTGCACTGAGTTGCTAAGTCAGTCTCATGTCATACACATAGGATGGAACAAGCTATGAGCCTGAAGCCTGCATGTGAAGTGACTATGTCTAGTGGATGCCTACCGTTAATGATGAAACTCCACACTTACTTGATGCATGCACACATGTAGAGAGGAGATCAAGGAGTACAAGAGGAATAACACATCTTATGATATGACACATCAGGAAGGCATCAAGCACTGTTGCTGAGATAGATGTATCAGCAATGAGCCTACATCCCCCCCAGCTGCATAGCCTGTTATTGCCAGACATATGCTGATGAACTGGATATGGGGGAGGGAAAGAATGAGGAACCCATTAAGAAAAATAAAAAGAAAGGGGAGAATGAGAATGAAGGAGATGTACAGAGGGAAACCTTGCAGCCACTGTAGTATAGGAGGGATATTAATGAGACATGCAGATGGTGGGGGCAGCTGCTCTGCTCGTTTTATGCACTCACTACAGCAAGCTGGGTGTTTGGTATATGAATCAAACCTTACATCACTAGCTAGGAAATACTAGTCAATTCACTCTTCCACTTGCCTTGTCTTCTGCTGTCTGCTAGCATCCTGCTTGGATCCTGAATCCTGGTGATTGAGCAGTCCTGGTCCACTGTTCCTGGCATTGCTTGACACAGAGGAGAGCAGATGCTGCAAGAAGAATCCGCATCCACCGTGTAGAGAGTGTGCTGAGGAAAGCTGTGCTGGCCAGATGGGGATGCTCTAGGACATGAGCCTGCTGGAAGCACAGCAACTTCCCCGGGATGTATTTGTGTCTTGGATCTGTGTTCTTTGCATGAGAAGGGGACACCAGCCCAATCAGAAGTGTGTGTGATTTCCTTGCCTACGATTGGAGTGCTCTGAAATGTCATGCAGTCCTGTCACTTCTCCTCCCCCTCATAAGCCCATAGTTGCCTTGTAAATCCCACTATAAACAAAGTGGCTTGTCCAGAACCAAAGCCATTCATTCCTCCCCAAGTTCAGAAGCTCCTGCTCAGTCACAGCAACCTAAGCAGATCAAGAAGGATTCCAGTTATGACATCTTGCAGGAAGGGTTAATTGTCACCTCCTTTTACCATCTAGAATATGAAGTGGCCTGTGATGCTCCAAGTCCTAGTGTGGGACATCTGCCTTCAGAGTGATCTTCTGGTACCTTCATTTCTCTGGAGTTCCAGGATGATCTGCTATGGATGTGCTCAATAAAGGACAAAAGAACAGCTTACTTCACAGCTCCATGGTGATCCAAGACTCCGGGATGAGGAACGGCAGAGGTCTGCAGGACCAGTGGGCTGATACAGTGGCTGTGAGACCAAGGACCACTGAGAGGCAGATCACTGTTCACAGGAAGCTAGTTGTGGGCTTTGCTCTGTCTATCTTGGCTCTGATTGTTGTGACTATCATTGCAGTGTTCCTCAGTGTTCGGTTTGAGGAATGCACAGATGGATCCACTAGAACAATTAACAACAGCATCCTGGAGGCAGCCAGGTTTAACCAAAATCTGGAGGTGGGTAAGGATGCTGGGGATGGGACCAATCATCTGCAGGAAAAGGATCAGGAAGAAGACTGGAAGCCATGGACTTATCTGAGATTACCCACACACTTGAGACCTCTGCACTACAATCTGATGATCACTGCTTTCATGGAAAACTTTACTTTTTCTGGAGAACTTAATGTGGAGATTGAGTGTCTAAACTCCAGCAAATACATCGTAGTCCATGCCCACAGATTAAATGTGGAGAAAGTCCAAGTAGCAGAGGACAAGGTGGCAGGGGACGTCAAAGTTTCCAACTTCTTCTCTTATCCACCCAACCAGGTATTAGTGGTGGTTCTTAACAGGACCCTGGAGGCACATAAAAGTTATAACCTGAAGATCATTTATAATGCTATTATAGAGAATGAACTACTTGGATTCTTCCGGAGTTCTTATGTGATACATGGAGAAAGAAGGTAACTAAATACATGCTACTAATGTTCACTAATGTACAGCATAAGGAATAGAAAGCTCTCCATAACTGATTGTCATAGGTCTCTCATTGTTTGCTACATCCTTTGTGCAGTTTAGCTAAGCTTAAGGTTATAATGACATAAAACACCCACCTTGCTTTAGTGAGCAGATGCCCCCTCCATCTCTGTGTCTCATTATTATCCTTCACTACTGTGGCTGAAAGGTTTCCGTCTGAACCTCTCCTTCACCCTCACTCTAAATTATTTTCTTAATTTGTTCCCTCTGTCTCCATTCCCTGTGTCCAGCTTTTATGTCTATATCTCCAATTAACAGGATATGCTGCTGGGGGACTGACAAGCTTCTGCCTGATGCATCTATGTCATGAACGGAGCTTGATGCCTTTATAATGTCTCAAATTTTAAGGCATGCTGTTCCTCTTGATCTTCCCCTTATATATAATCTATGTTGAAAGGTCCGGTGTTTACTACTGTCTATGCAACCACAGGACCAAGGGTGGACATAGCAGTGGTGACACCAGGGGTCCTAAAGGCAAGGGGAACCACCTCTTCTACCTTTTTATCTATGTCTGACCCTACACTAGACATAACCCCAATACATATGGTAGACAGTTTCATCTTCTTTGCCTTATTGTGAAGGTGCAATGTGACAATACATTGAAATAAAGAACAAAGAAAGGCAACAAAAGCTATAGCTTACAATATATTTATTTATTCAAAAGTACTGGTTTATGTCTACCTGGCACCCACATTGTGAAACAGGTGGAAGATATTAAAAAAACACCTTAAAACAATGAAAATCCAAGTAAAACTGTTGACAACCTCCTACCTGATTTTTATTTAACTCTGTTGTGTTAATATGGAAAAAAAAGAGTAGACACAGAACAAGCGTGTGGGAAGGTGCTGGCAGTCGAGAAGTAGCATGCTTTACTTTTTATCCCTCGTTGTAGCAATTAAGATCTCCATATTGATTCGAACGAGCGATACATCACGTGGAAGGCAGCGGTGGGACACATCCACATGCAGTTAATTAACTTGTTTATCATGGTTTCGGTAATAATAAAATACATGGTTATTGGCTTCTTACACCAACGTTTGATTTGTCATGTGTTTGGGGATAAAAAGAGAAGTGTCAGTTTTTCTTTTTACTACCTGCTCCCAACTGACAGCCAAGGATACAGGAAAACTTCATACTGCAAAATCTCATTAGCATGCATTTTATTTGCTATGCCTTCCTTTTAATTACTGCACTGGGGTAGACTCTCGAAATCTGCATAAACTACTCCTAATTTGTATAATTTGCATATAATTGAAAAGCCTCCAGCATAATGTCACACAGTGCATGCCACAGTGTGTCAAATGACAGCCAATGTAAATTGCATCTGACAAACGTAAGCACAATTTACACCACCTTGCCCTAGTTTTGCAAGTAAAGCCATTCCTTATTGAATTATTAACAATATGTGCTTGTTTGTAAGACTGAGCCTCTGGAGAGTTGTCAGGTGCTTTTTAGCAATACGCCCTGAGACATCCTTGTAAGGAGCGCGTGAACCTATGTTAATATTTGGGCATATTGTATTTAAAAAAAAAATCACGTTCTACTTTAAAGAACATTTCCTTAATTACACAATGTCTCTGATGTTAATTAAGGGTATGACAGTTGTCATGTAGTGTGAAGTCTTTTAATATTTTATTGAGTCATTACTTATTTCTATGTATTTCTGGGAAAGCTGAGTGGCAATATGGCCACTAAGTTGACAATAGTGTCTACAGGGGATATCACTTAGTTTTTCTAGCATTTTCAATGGCAAGTCTGCCTAGTTTGGGAAAAATATAGATGGAGGGACAGTAACAATACATAATAGCAGTGGTAAATCTGCAGTGATGGATATTCAGTGGCATTGCCTTTAAAATCAGCTTTCCTAAAATCAGAATAAACTAATAGCCTATTAGTTAATTAGTAATAGGTGAAAAAAATAACTGTTCAGGGACCTAAAACAGTTGTCTCATGAAGAAAACCCATCGTTACAATGAACCAATAGGTATGATAGCCATTTTCTACTTCAATTTATTATGTGTGGGGGTGAGAGGGGGCATGGTTAGCCCCCAGTGACACCCCTCAGTATTGCTAATATCATCTGCGGAGTTTTTGTGAGCACTTTAAAGAAAACAATGTCAAGGTCCTGAGACTTTGTAGCTGCTATCAACTTACTCAATAAATGCTAATTAGAGCTATGTTCCCATGATGAGTATTTGTGAGTTTTTTATGTTGCAGTTTTTACTTGTGCTTTTTTCACTGCATTTTTGAGTATGTTTTTATTACGTTTTTGTCTCTTATTACTTTGTTTTTCATACTATCTTGCATTTGGCTGTAACAAAACTTTACTGGTAAAGTCTTGTGAAAATTACATGTGGTTACCTTGAGTTTCTTACCTGTAGATTTTCTGCGTGTTTTGGCTTTTTTTTGCTGCACTTTTTTATGTAAAACAAAAGCTATAAAATTTCAGAAATCTCATACACACATATTTTTTTCCTGATTACATTTGAGAACTGTTGCGTTAATTAAACCTGAAGCAAGTCAATTATTTCGGCATTTTTGCAACAGTTTTCAGCCATTGAAAGCAACGAAAAAATAAAAATGCTGCAAAACACACAATGGCAGCGTTTTTTGAATTTTCGTATGATTTTTAAAAATTTTTGATGAATAAAACTAAATTTAACATATACTGTAGATAAAGCAGATATGTAATTCTCACCCAAAAATACTTCAAAAAAAGTAAAAACACAGCAAAAAACTAAAAAAAAAACAACGAAAGAGACATTTTCAATGTAGTGTTTTACTGCAAAGAAAGCAGCAGATTTTGGCTGCAGAAACAAAGTAGCACAAATGTTGTGTGCGAACATAGTCCAATGTAATTCTATGAGGAAAATCCGAATATGAAAATAAGCATACTGCTAGAGACATTGAAAAGTTGCAAATTTCAAACACGCACTGCAGGTCAGTTTGTGCAGTGTAAAAAAAAAAAAACAGCGGGAATAAGATTTCTGTGAACCCCATTCACTTTGCTGGAACTGTAAGACTCTGCGTTTTTAGCACAGCCAAAATATGCAGCTATAAAAACTCATTGTGGAAACTTAACCTGAAAGTTCTATAGTGATAAAGTTTCTGCTGAATGAAAGTATTCCTGCTAAAGCTGCTGATTATTTTGCATGCTTACTGACAGTTCTTCAAAAAGAACCTGAAGACCCACCTCTTCCCAGCAAGCCTACAACCTGCAGTGACCACCACTCGACCAAGCCACTGCATGACCAGCTCTATCCTCGCCTACTGTATCCTCACCCATCCCTTGTAGATTGTGAGCCCTCGCGGGCAGAGTCCTCTCTCCTCATGTACCAGTCGTGAGTCGTGACTTATATTGTATTGTACTTGTTTTTATTATGTATACCCCTCCTCACATGTAAAGTGCCTTGAAATAAATGGCACTATAATAGTAAATAATAATAGTATTTCTTCTCACACACTTTTGGCAGGGTTATACTTTGACTTACAGAATCTTACAAGGTTGTTCCAAAACAGCACATAAAACCAGATCCAAAAAATTTTAATGCCATGTTTCCATGTACCTAAATCCTTTTTTTAAACTGCATTTTGTTAGCAATAAAAAGCACAATAGTAATCTGCTCTTATTGTGTTTGAGCTGCATTTATTGATGTATGTTGCCCTTTTTTTGTGTTTTTGGTGCAAAATTTGTAGATGCTATTTTTCAGGCTTCTAATAGAAACCTAGAGGGAAAAATGCACCAAAAAGCATAGTTTAACAGCATCATTAAGCCCCCAGTGGGCATGAGTGTTCATATTACAAGCAGCTTGCTTGAACTGTAAAATGAAGTGGAATTTCTATGGGTGAATTGTACTAAAAAAATTCAGCTGAAAAAATGCAGCAATTACAATACGTGGGAACATAGCCTAAAGGATCAAACATAGGGACTGTCCTGAGGACTGTTTGTATCATAAACTACAGGTGCTTCTCACAAACTTAGAATATCATCAAAAAATTAATTTGTTTCAGTTCTTCAATACAAAAAGTGAAACTCGTATATTATATAGAGTCATTACAAACTGAGTGATCTAGTCCACATGTTTTTTTCTGTTACTGTTGATGATTATGGCTTACAGCTAATGAAAACCCCAAAGTCATTATCACAGTAAATTAGAATAATTAACAAAAAACACCTGCAAATGCTCCCTAAGAGTTTAAAAAGGTCCCTTAGTCTGTTTCAGTAGGCTCCACAATCATGGGGAAGACTGCTGACTTGACAGATGTCCAGAAGTCAGTCATTGACATACTCCACAAGGAGGGTAAGCCACAAAAGGTCATTTCTAAAGGAGCTGGTTGTCCACAGAGTGCTGTATCCAAGCATATTAATGGAAAGTTGAGTGGAAGGAAAAAGTGTGGTAGAAAAAGATGCACAAGCAACCGGGATAACCACAGTGTTGAAAGGATTGTTAAGAAAAGGCCATTCAAAAATTTGGAGGAGATTGACAAGGTGTGGACTGCTGCTGGAGTCATTGCTTCAAGAGCCACCACACACAGACATATCCAAAACATGGGCTACAAGTGTCACATTTCTTGTGTCAAGCCACTTATGACCAATATACAACGTCAGAAGAGTCTTACCTGGGCCAAGGAGAAAAAGAACTGGACTGTTGCTCAGTGTTGCAAAGTTGTTTTCAGATTAAAGTAAATTTTGCATTTAATTTGGAAATCAAGGTCCCAGAGTCTGGAGGAAGAGGGGAAATGCACACAATCCAAGCTGCTTGATGTGTAGTGTGAAGTTTCCACAATCAGTGATGGTTTGGGGAGCCATGTCATCTGTTGGTGTAGGTCCACGATGTTTTATCAAGACCAAAGTCAGCGCAGCCGTCTACCAGGAAATTTTAGAGCACTTCATGCTTCCCTCTGCCGACAAGCTTTTTGGAGATGGAAATTTAATTCTCCAGCAGGACTTGGCACCTGTCCACACTGCCAAAAGTACCAATTCCTGGTTTACAAACAAGAGTATCACTGTGATTGATTGGCCAGCAAACTATCCTGACCTTAACACCATAGAGAATGTATGGGGCATTGTCAAGAGGAAGATGAGAGACACCAGACCCAATAATGCAGACTAGCTGAAGTCTGCTATGAAAGCAACCAACATGAGCAGTGCCAGAGGCTGATTGCTTTCATGCCACACTGCATAGATGCAGTAATTGATGCAAAAGGAGCCCTGACCAAGTAATGAATGGATTTGCTGAACATATATTTCAGTAGGCCAACATTTTAAAATAATTTTTCAAGCTGGTGTTATAAAATATTCTAATTTACTGAGATAAGGATTTTTGGATTTTCATTGGCTGTAAGACATAATCATCAGCATTAAAAGAAATAAACACTTGAAATAGATCACTCTGTTTGTATTGACTCTATATAATATATGAGTTTCACTTTTTGTATTGAAGAACTGAAATAAATTAACTTCTTGATGATATTCTAATTTTGAGAGAAGCACCTGTATATAGTGGAATCAGACCTAAAATCCATGACTAGGGTTTTACATGACATATGTACTACCACTACTACTAATAACAATAAAAATAGCAGCAAGAATAACATAATAACAATACCAATCTCCTTTACATAGTTATAATGAAATATATGGTAGCCAACAGCACCTTTCAATTCAGAGGACAGAGAAAACATTAAAGAGTAACAACATAATAAAAGTGGTTTTTTTTATCCTTAAAGAAATCTTATTATACTAATGATATCAATTATTGTTATATAAAAAAATAATAATTTACAGGTGTAGTCAGATGGCCATATAGCACACATGTTCAGGCTATTGTACTTAGAAATAGTGTAGGGAGAGTTTCTGCTAGTGAAAGGACCATGTATTATACCGTTAAAGTACCTGCTGGTGCAACATTAAACCAGCAGTCCTTTTTAGGACTAGTTCAAATAGATTCGATACCATAATTTCACTCTTAGCTGCAATTACTGCAGGGTTAGCTGCTGATGTAGGGATAGTGTATTAGAGACATTAAATCAGGGTTCATTGTGTTACAGTCCTTGGTGCTGCTAGGTTAAACCAGCAGTGATTTTCATGGCTAATTCAAATAGGTTCTATTCTGCAATAATACCACTATTGCTTTCAACTTGTGTAAGGTTAGCTGCTGGAGTAGAGATAGCATATTAGAGGCATCTATTCTGGAATTATTGCCTTACAGTTCTTGGTGCTGCCACGTACAACCAAAAGTCATTTCAGGGCAAATTTAAATAGATTTTATTCTATAATAATACCGCTCTTATATACAATTACTGTAAGCTTGCCCAGAAGTAATGTAGGGAGAGTTTTTGCTGGAGAGGCATATAGTTAGGGATTATTGCCATACAGTCCTTGGTGCTGTCACATACAATGAAAAAATCCTTCTCAGGGTTACATCTATTCTATTTTCATGGGAAGGGGTGCATGGGGATACACCAGAAAAAAGGAATATTTGAATTGACTTTATGTTCCACTGCTGTCTACTGAGGTTACGAAGACTGGTCTAATCTAGGCCTTTTTCATTTTTATAAAAGTTAGCATGTCAGCATTTTCAGTTGAAAGGTGGATGCACCGATTAGTTATTATGCCCCCGCGGCACTAAAAACCAGCTCTGAAAAAATGCTAGTGGCAGGGCAGGCCAGCACTTCCAAAGCATAGAAGGAACTGAAACATGTGTCCAGCTTGGATACTCAATAGTTGTATGGCATAGAGGAATCAAGGAGGATGCTGGTATGGTTTGCCAGGTAATCCTTCATTATCTTCCAAAACTTCTCAGACCACCCCGGGTATCAGGACCTGGGCACTAGGAGGGTCTAATTAAGCTGTCTCAGACATTTGAAAGAGTTCCCCTGCCTCTGTTTGACCTAATGTGTGTCTCCGTTGTCTCTCCGCCTTGGTTGCCCACGGAACTAAGACCTCCGCCGCCAGCGTAGTCAATTATTTTTGTACTAATTGTTTGACTAGGGCCTTATGATATTGCAATGTTTTATTTACCCTCTCCACAACAGGAAGGAGAGATGGAAAGTTATCCTTGTAATGTGGGTCAAGAAGGTTGAACAACCAGTAATCAGTATGGGCCAAAATGAGTATCACTTGAGGGTTACGGGAAGAGCAGCGGGACATAAAATCAACAATGTGTGCCAGGCACTCAACAGGCAAGAATTCCCTGTCCATACCAGGAGGATGACTTTCCATCTCCTCATCCTTCTTTTATTCCTCCTCTTCTTCAGCCCATCCATGCTTAACAGACTGGATGAAGTTGGTATGAGTAGTACGCTTTGTAGCGCAGGCAACCATATCTTGTTTCTCCTCCTTAGCCTCCTCCTCATTATCACCCAATCTGCACTGAGAAGATGAGATGAGGCTGGGTAGCTTTACCCTGTGTACTTTCTTCCTCCATCTCCACCTGTGAAACATGCAAAGCTTCCTATTTAATTGTGAGCAGTGAGCATTTGAATAGACACAGAAGTCGGATGGTTATGCTGATTATGATGTCATTGCCTCTCACCATCTCGGTTGATTCTTCAAAGTTTTGTAGAACCTCAGATGTGTCAGACATCAATGCCAACTCTTCAGTTCTTATGTGTGGAGGCTGATCGGAATACCAATGTGGAGTTTTAACCAGTAGTCACATCACACACCAGTGAGCTGGCACTTGCAAATGATGCTGCAGTACTGCCAAACCGGCGACAGCTGTAGCTGATTTCCAAAATGGACACACAGAGGCCACCTGATGAGCCCCCAAACTTTATGTCTGAGGGCTACCTGATGGCCCTCAAAAAAATTGAAGCAAGGGTTGCATGATAACCCTGTTAGTATGGTGAAAGAGGAGAAGAAGAAAAAAAAAACATTAACCCTTTTTAGACTGGGGAGAAGTGCAATGGAACACACCATAAAAGCAGTAATTAAAATGTACAGAATCAACTCCAAGGATGCAGCGATGAATGAGTGGGGAGGGAGGAGCAACTTGCAAGCCTCAGTTTTACTTCAAACGTGTAAAATAAAAATAAAGATGCATTAATTCAATATGAGAAAGGCGCAATTGCACCTCTTGTGTGAATAAATGGACAATGGACTTGTGGAGTTCTTTCCCCAGGATGGTGTCATGTAACTGCAAGGGACAAGAGACACCTACTCTGTCCCTCGAGCTAGGTAAACTAAAGGATATCTGTGTCCACCAGCTTACCCAAGATGGTGGAAATTCCAGGGTTTCTTAACTTGCTGTTCTCCAATATAAACTCTTCTATGCTCCCTTTCCCACCCAGGGAGTTATGTGAAAGAAGTGTACAGGATGACACAAACCAGACAGACAGGGGTAAACAGATTGGGATAAAGCAAAACTACTGTTATGGACAGACCTTGGTTGGAATAGTGGTATGGGGGCAGCAGTGGCAGGTAGCATAGTTGAGAAATAGCCAGGGGTCGATATACGGAGAAGCCATATAGTTAAAAGATCAGCAAGTTGCGTAGTCAGGAAATAACCATGGGTCAGTGCATGGATCAGCAGTACAATCTTTTAATGAAAGCAGCAGGTGAAAAGGAAGCTAGACTAAAGGCTGTTAGCTCAATAATCTCACAAGGAAGGAAGTGCAATGCTGGGTTTACTGTAATTAGGGTGTTTAATCAGGATGGAGCCAATCATAAAATCAGGGTAGAGACACTCAGGAACTCAGGATGGAGCTAATCAGGAACCATACAGGTACTAGTATATTGGTTAGCAAGGAACTGTCAAGCAAGCTGGATAGCCCAGAGGAAAGAGCTGCCGCCTGGTGCACAAGAGCTGCCAGGTTCGAGTCCTGACAACTACAATCATACAAATATAGATTGCCATGGTACACCAATCACTTTGTTAGCATAATCCCTACAATTGACACTTTGCATGAACATAATACTACTCTTTGTTAGACAAGGTTAAATCATGAAAAGGCTATGATTACCAAGTCTAAGTTCTCCTTTTTCAGAGCCATTAAATTTCCATAGACAAAGAATGTTGAACGGGTTGAAGGGTTGAAGAAAATCGCACAAAATGTAAAGAATTCCTCAATCCCCCAAATACAAAAATGCTACATTTGTAGACTTTTCAGTACTTTGCTAAAGAGTTTAAATGGAATATGTCCGTAGGTTTACGTTTTTGCTATGTTATCTGACAATTGCATGATGCAGAGGCAAAGAGGTGTCAGATTGTGAAGCTGTGCATTACCCTGCACACACTACTGATTGGCAGCTTCCTATGTACACTGCGCTTTGTCAGAAAGTCACCAATCAGTTGTGGGAGCTGGGTTACATATATTAGGCTACGTTCACATTTGCGGTCTGCGCCGCAGTGTCGGGCGCCGCAGCGTCGCCGCATGCGTCATGCGCCCCTATATTTAACATGGGGGCGCATGGACATGCGTCGCACTTGTGTTTTGCGCCGCATGCGTCCCTGCGGCGTACGCGTCCGGGCGCAGAGGACGCAGCAAGTTGCATTTTTGCTGCGTCCAAAATCAATTAAAAAAAGGATGCATGCGGCGCAAAACGCAGCGTTGTGCATGCGTTTTGCTGCGTTTTTGTTTGCGTTGTGTGTTGCGGCGCCGACGCTGCGGCGCACAGCGCAAATGTGAACGTAGCCTTAGAGAAACTTGTTTCCAGCTCATCCATTTGCTCTATGCTCATCCACCTGGGGATCAGACACTGGCCTCACATCAAGGATAATAGAAAAATTGGAGTCTGGCTCAAAAGGACTGGATTTTCTTTTTCTGTTTCACAAGAAAATATACAAATAAAAATATACAAAAGAAAAATTTACACGGTAGACATGACCCAGTAGACGCATTTCGACTGCACTAGGTAGTCTTTCTCATGACTCATTACTCATGAGTCATGAGTAAGACTGAGAAGACAAAAGAAAAAATCCAGCTCACCATAGTTGTAGTCCCTGGAGGCTCGGAGCACGGAAACACTGTGTCAAGGCGTGAGGAATGCAGGAAATAGAAAAAAATCCAGCTCAACGAGGTGGTGAAAAAGCAAAGTCTTGGTACTTTATTCACTTCATATCAAAAAATAGAGGATAAAACAACAGCACAATATAATTAAAAACACTATCTACGCGTTTCTGGTGACATAGCACCCTTAGTCATGATCTCATGACTAAGGGTGCTATGTCACCAGAAACGCGTAGATAGTGTTTTTAATTATATTGTGCTGTTGTTTTATCCTCTATTTTTTGATATGAAGTGAATAAAGTACCAAGACTTTGCTTTTTCACCACCTCGTTGAGCTGGATTTTTTTCTATTTCCTGCATGAGTAAGACTGCCTAGTAGGGTTGAGCGACTTTCATTTTTTTAAGATCGAGTAGGGTTTTGGGAAACCCGATTTTGTCCAGAGTCGAGTCGAGTGCAGTCGGCCGATTATCGCTAAAAGTCGGGGATCGACCGAAACACGAAACCCAATGCAAGTCAATGGGGAAGCATAGTCGGCAGTGAGTGGAGGCCAGGAAAACACCTACAGTGCCCATTTTAATGCCAAAAACATCCATTCTTGTTTCTGAAGCTTGCCAATCTTAATTAACTGTATAATAATAGTTGGGCATAGGGAATTGGGGGAAAGTTGTGGGGGGAGTAGGGCTGGCTCAAGTTTTTCGTGGGCCCAGGAAATGCGGACTACGTCACGGCGGTGTTGCAGGGAAAGGTAAGTATTTAAACGTTGCAAGTGCTGTGATCCTGAGCAAGCAGGGGGGGGCCCACTCGTTCGCATTGCCACTGGCACAGGGCCCCTCAAAGTACGGCGGTGTGTTTGCATGGCGGGGGCGCCTCCCACCAGCAGCGACACTTTTGCGTACTCTGAGGGGCCCTGTGCCAGTGACGTCGCCAACGAGTATGCCCCCCCACCTGATGAAGGAACCTGCACTTTCATCTGCACCTTCCTCTTTGTCCCTGTGTAAGGTGGTATAACATGCGGGAAGGGGAACCTTACTTTCAGCAGGGTCAGATTCTGGCTGTGTAGAGTACAAGGGGAATGTAGTGGTCTAGGTCAATGTACCAGCAGACTCATTTAGCAGTGGCTGGGCAATGGGCAGGATGAGGAGGAAACAGATATAGGGCCAAAGAATAAAGTAGGCTACATGCAGTTCAAAATTGGTAACAGGACTAAACAGGCGGCATTGCTTTGTTCAGTGGAGTAGCAAACCCAAGAGCAGCAGACACTGTTTCAAGGGCCTAACCACACTAGTAGGCCAAATGCAGTTTAATATCTGATAGTATAGGGCGAAAGCCAGAATGTGGAAGCTCAGCTTTGTTCAGTTGAGGACAATACCAGGGAGGGGCAGACACCTTTAGTAGGCCGGAAAAGCCTATTGCATTTTTTAAAATGGTAATTTGGAGCAGAAGGTTGAAGCTCAGCTTTATTTAGTTGAGGACAACACCAGGCAGGGGCACACAGACAGACACCTTTAGTAGGCCGGAAAAGCCTATTGCATTTTTTAAAATGGTAATTTGGAGCAGAAGGTTGAAGCTCAGCTTTATTTAGTTGAGGGCAACACCAGGGAGGGGCAGAAGCCGTTAGTAGGCCCTAACCACCATTTTTTTTTTAAAAAACCACTTAATGAGAGCCGGAAGGTTGAAGCTCAGCTTTATTTAGTTGAGGACAACACCAGGCAGGGGCACACAGACAGACACCTTTAGTAGGCCGGAAAAGCCTATTGCATTTTTTAAAATGGTAATTTGGAGCAGAAGGTTGAAGCTCAGCTTTATTTAGTTGAGGGCAACACCAGGGAGGGGCAGAAGCCGTTAGTAGGCCCTAACCACCATTTTTTTTTTTTAAAACCACTTAATGAGAGCCGGAAGGTTGAAGCTCAGCTTTATTTAGTTGAGGACAACACCAGGCAGGGGCACACAGACAGACACCTTTAGTAGGCCGGAAAAGCCTATTGCATTTTTTAAAATGGTAATTTGGAGCAGAAGGTTGAAGCTCAGCTTTATTTAGTTGAGGGCAACACCAGGGAGGGGCAGAAGCCGTTAGTAGGCCCTAACCACCATTTTTTTTTTTTAAAACCACTTAATGAGAGCCGGAAGGTTGAAGCTCAGCTTTATTTAGTTGAGGACAACACCAGGCAGGGGCACACAGACAGACACCTTTAGTAGGCCGGAAAAGCCTATTGCATTTTTTAAAATGGTAATTTGGAGCAGAAGGTTGAAGCTCAGCTTTATTTAGTTGAGGGCAACACCAGGGAGGGGCAGAAGCCGTTAGTAGGCCCTAACCACCATTTTTTTTTTTTTAAACCACTTAATGAGAGCCGGAAGGTTGAAGCTCAGCTTTATTTAGTTGAGGACAACACCAGGCAGGGGCACACAGACAGACACCTTTAGTAGGCCGGAAAAGCCTATTGCATTTTTTAAAATGGTAATTTGGAGCAGAAGGTTGAAGCTCAGCTTTATTTAGTTGAGGACAACACCAGGCAGGGGCACACAGACAGACACCTTTAGTAGGCCGGAAAAGCCTATTGCATTTTTTAAAATGGTAATTTGGAGCAGAAGGTTGAAGCTCAGCTTTATTTAGTTGAGGACAACACCAGGCAGGGGCACACAGACAGACACCTTTAGTAGGCCGGAAAAGCCTATTGCATTTTTTAAAATGGTAATTTGGAGCAGAAGGTTGAAGCTCAGCTTTATTTAGTTGAGGGCAACACCAGGGAGGGGCAGAAGCCGTTAGTAGGCCCTAACCACCATTTTTTTTTTAAAAAACCACTTAATGAGAGCCGGAAGGTTTAAGCTCAGCTTTATTTAGTTGAGGACAACACCAGGCAGGGGCACACAGACAGACACCTTTAGTAGGCCGGAAAAGCCTATTGCATTTTTTAAAATGGTAATTTGGAGCAGAAGGTTGAAGCTCAGCTTTATTTAGTTGAGGGCAACACCAGGGAGGGGCAGAAGCCGTTAGTAGGCCCTAACCACCATTTTTTTTTTTAAAAACCACTTAATGAGAGCCGGAAGGTTGAAGCTCAGCTTTATTTAGTTGAGGACAACACCAGGCAGGGGCACACAGACAGACACCTTTAGTAGGCCGGAAAAGCCTATTGCATTTTTTAAAATGGTAATTTGGAGCAGAAGGTTGAAGCTCAGCTTTATTTAGTTGAGGGCAACACCAGGGAGGGGCAGAAGCCGTTAGTAGGCCCTAACCACCATTTTTTTTTTTAAAAACCACTTAATGAGAGCCTTAAGGTTGAAGCTCAGCTTTATTTAGTTGAGGACAACACCAGGCAGGGGCACACAGACAGACACCTTTAGTAGGCCGGAAAAGCCTATTGCATTTTTTAAAATGGTAATTTGGAGCAGAAGGTTGAAGCTCAGCTTTATTTAGTTGAGGGCAACACCAGGGAGGGGCAGAAGCCGTTAGTAGGCCCTAACCACCATTTTTTTTTTTTAAAACCACTTAATGAGAGACGGAAGGTTGAAGCTCAGCTTTATTTAGTTGAGGACAACACCAGGCAGGGGCACACAGACAGACACCTTTAGTAGGCCGGAAAAGCCTATTGCATTTTTTAAAATGGTAATTTGGAGCAGAAGGTTGAAGCTCAGCTTTATTTAGTTGAGGGCAACACCAGGGAGGGGCAGAAGCCGTTAGTAGGCCCTAACCACCATTTTTTTTTTTTTAAACCACTTAATGAGAGCCGGAAGGTTGAAGCTCAGCTTTATTTAGTTGAGGACAACACCAGGCAGGGGCACACAGACAGACACCTTTAGTAGGCCGGAAAAGCCTATTGCATTTTTTAAAATGGTAATTTGGAGCAGAAGGTTGAAGCTCAGCTTTATTTAGTTGAGGACAACACCAGGCAGGGGCACACAGACAGACACCTTTAGTAGGCCGGAAAAGCCTATTGCATTTTTTAAAATGGTAATTTGGAGCAGAAGGTTGAAGCTCAGCTTTATTTAGTTGAGAGCAACACCAGGGAGGGGCAGAAGCCGTTAGTAGGCCCTAACCACCATTTTTTTTTTTAAAAACCACTTAATGAGAGCCGGAAGGTTGAAGCTCAGCTTTATTTAGTTGAGGACAACACCAGGCAGGGGCACACAGACAGACACCTTTAGTAGGCCGGAAAAGCCTATTGCATTTTTTAAAATGGTAATTTGGAGCAGAAGGTTGAAGCTCAGCTTTATTTAGTTGAGGGCAACACCAGGGAGGGGCAGAAGCCGTTAGTAGGCCCTAACCACCATTTTTTTTTTTTTAAACCACTTAATGAGAGCCGGAAGGTTGAAGCTCAGCTTTATTTAGTTGAGGACAACACCAGGCAGGGGCACACAGACAGACACCTTTAGTAGGCCGGAAAAGCCTATTGCATTTTTTAAAATGGTAATTTGGAGCAGAAGGTTGAAGCTCAGCTTTATTTAGTTGAGGGCAACACCAGGGAGGGGCAGAAGCCGTTAGTAGGCCCTAACCACCATTTTTTTTTTTTAAAACCACTTAATGAGAGCCGGAAGGTTGAAGCTCAGCTTTATTTAGTTGAGGACAACACCAGGCAGGGGCACACAGACAGACACCTTTAGTAGGCCGGAAAAGCCTATTGCATTTTTTAAAATGGTAATTTGGAGCAGAAGGTTGAAGCTCAGCTTTATTTAGTTGAGGGCAACACCAGGGAGGGGCAGAAGCCGTTAGTAGGCCCTAACCACCATTTTTTTTTTTTAAAACCACTTAATGAGAGCCGGAAGGTTGAAGCTCAGCTTTATTTAGTTGAGGACAACACCAGGCAGGGGCACACAGACAGACACCTTTAGTAGGCCGGAAAAGCCTATTGCATTTTTTAAAATGGTAATTTGGAGCAGAAGGTTGAAGCTCAGCTTTATTTAGTTGAGGGCAACACCAGGGAGGGGCAGAAGCCGTTAGTAGGCCCTAACCACCATTTTTTTTTTTTAAAACCACTTAATGAGAGCCGGAAGGTTGAAGCTCAGCTTTATTTAGTTGAGGACAACACCAGGCAGGGGCACACAGACAGACACCTTTAGTAGGCCGGAAAAGCCTATTGCATTTTTTAAAATGGTAATTTGGAGCAGAAGGTTGAAGCTCAGCTTTATTTAGTTGAGGGCAACACCAGGGAGGGGCAGAAGCCGTTAGTAGGCCCTAACCACCATTTTTTTTTTTTAAAACCACTTAATGAGAGCCGGAAGGTTGAAGCTCAGCTTTATTTAGTTGAGGACAACACCAGGCAGGGGCACACAGACAGACAGACACCTTTAGTAGGCCGGAAAAGCCTATTGCATTTTTTAAAATGGTAATTTGGAGCAGAAGGTTGAAGCTCAGCTTTATTTAGTTGAGGACAACACCAGGCAGGGGCACACAGACAGACACCTTTAGTAGGCCGGAAAAGCCTATTGCATTTTTTAAAATGGTAATTTGGAGCAGAAGGTTGAAGCTCAGCTTTATTTAGTTGAGGACAACACCAGGCAGGGGCACACAGACAGACACCTTTAGTAGGCCGGAAAAGCCTATTGCATTTTTTAAAATGGTAATTTGGAGCAGAAGGTTGAAGCTCAGCTTTATTTAGTTGAGGGCAACACCAGGGAGGGGCAGAAGCCGTTAGTAGGCCCTAACCAAAGTTGAAGGCCAAATGCAGTTTAATTTCTGATACTATAGGCCGAAAGCCAGAAGGTGGAAGCTCCGATTTAGACAGTGGAGGACAATTTGAATTAGGGACTGCAGACAGACTTAGTAGGCTGTCCCCTGTGGACCATGCATCCACCACATTAACCCATTGCGCCGTAATGGACACGTAATCTTCCGTGGCCATGCCTACAGGTCCATGCGTCTGTTGTCAGGTGCACCTTTGTACTCACAGATTGCCAGAGTGCATGGACAATGCGGTCTTCTACATGCTGGTGGAGGGTTGGGATGGCTTTTCTCGCAAAAGAAGTGTCGACTGGTTAGCTTGTAGCGTGGTACAGCGTAGTCCATCATGGCCTTATTAATAGTAAATAAAATATATAACTAGGCTCTATGAACTTTTAAATAGGTTCCAGGGGTACACGGGCAGCATTGGTGTGGTCAGTGGAGGAGTATTGCAAGTAGGGGCTGCAGACAGGCTATCAAAGGCCTAAAATAACAAACAGTAGGCAGTCATGGCAGTTTTACATCGGTTACATGGATACACAGGCAGGCACTCCAGGCAGCATTGTGGTCAGTGGAGGAGTATTGCAAGTAGGGGCCGCAGACAGGCTATCAAAGGCCTAAAATAACAAACAGTAGGCAGTCATGGCAGTTTTACATCGGTTACATGGATACACAGGCAGGCACTCCAGGCAGCATTGTGGTCAGTGGAGGAGTATTGCAAGTAGGGGCCGCAGACAGGCTATCAAAGGCCTAAAATAACAAACAGTAGGCAGTCATGGCAGTTTTACATCGGTTACATGGATACACAGGCAGGCACTCCAGGCAGCATTGTGGTCAGTGGAGGAGTATTGCAAGTAGGGGCCGCAGACAGGCTATCAAAGGCCTAAAATAACAAACAGTAGGCAGTCATGGCAGTTTTACATCGGTTACATGGATACACAGGCAGGCACTCCAGGCAGCATTGTGGTCAGTGGAGGAGTATTGCAAGTAGGGGCCGCAGACAGGCTATCAAAGGCCTAAAATAACAAACAATAGGCTCATTGCAGTTTTACAGCGGTTACATGGATAGACGGGCAGGCAGCTTGGTGGTGAGTGGAGGAGTATTTAAAGTAGGGACCGCAGACAGGCTATCAAAGGCCTAACATAACAAACAATAGGCTCATGGCAGTTTTACAGCGGTTACATGGATACACGGGCAGGCAGCTTGGTGGTCAGTGGAGGAGTATTTAAAGTAGGGACCGCAGACAGGCTTCAAAGGCCTAACATAAGAAAATGGGCTGGCTGTAGGCACTTTATAATTGGTTCCAGGGGTACACGGGCAGCAGTGGTCTGGCCAGTGGAGGACTAGTGGAAGGAGGGACCGCAGACAGGCTTCAAAGGCCTAACATAAAAAAATGGGCTGGCTGTAGGCACTTTATAATTGGTTCCAGGGGTACACGGGCAGCAGTGGTCTGGTCAGTGGAGGACTAGTGGAAGGAGGGACCGCAGACAGGCTTCAAAGGCCTAACATAAAAAAATGGGCTGGCTGTAGGCACTTTATAATTGGTTCCAGGGGTACACGGGCAGCAGTGGTCTGGCCAGTGGAGGACTAGTGGAAGGAGGGACCGCAGACAGGCTTCAAAGGCCTAACATAAAAAAATGGGCTGGCTGTAGGCACTTTATAATTGGTTCCAGGGGTACACGGGCAGCAGTGGTCTGGCCAGTGGAGGACTAGTGGAAGGAGGGACCGCAGACAGGCTTCAAAGGCCTAACATAAAAAAATGGGCTGGCTGTAGGCACTTTATAATTGGTTCCAGGGGTACACGGGCAGCAGTGGTCTGGCCAGTGGAGGACTAGTGGAAGGAGGGACCGCAGACAGGCTTCAAAGGCCTAACATAAGAAAATGGGCTGGCTGTAGGCACTTTATAATTGGTTCCAGGGGTACACGGGCAGCAGTGGTCTGGCCAGTGGAGGACTAGTGGAAGGAGGGACCGCAGACAGGCTTCAAAGGCCTAACATAAAAAAATGGGCTGGCTGTAGGCACTTTATAATTGGTTCCAGGGGTACACGGGCAGCAGTGGTCTGGTCAGTGGAGGACTAGTGGAAGGAGGGACCGCAGACAGGCTTCAAAGGCCTAACATAAAAAAATGGGCTGGCTGTAGGCACTTTATAATTGGTTCCAGGGGTACACCGGCAGCAGTGGTCTGGCCAGTGGAGGACTAGTGGAAGGAGGGACCGCAGACAGGCTTCAAAGGCCTAACATAAAAAAATGGGCTGGCTGTAGGCACTTTATAATTGGTTCCAGGGGTACACGGGCAGCAGTGGTCTGGCCAGTGGAGGACTAGTGGAAGGAGGGACCGCAGACAGGCTTCAAAGGCCTAACATAAAAAAATGGGCTGGCTGTAGGCACTTTATAATTGGTTCCAGGGGTACACGGGCAGCAGTGGTCTGGCCAGTGGAGGACTAGTGGAAGGAGGGACCGCAGACAGGCTTCAAAGGCCTAACATAAAAAAATGGGCTGGCTGTAGGCACTTTATAATTGGTTCCAGGGGTACACGGGCAGCAGTGGTCTGGTCAGTGGAGGACTAGTGGAAGGAGGGACCGCAGACAGGCTTCAAAGGCCTAACATAAAAAAATGGGCTGGCTGTAGGCACTTTATAATTGGTTCCAGGGGTACACGGGCAGCAGTGGTCTGGTCAGTGGAGGACTAGTGGAAGGAGGGACCGCAGACAGGCTTCAAAGGCCTAAAATAACAAACAATAGGCTCATGGCAGTTTTACAGCGGTTACATGGATACACGGGCAGGCAGCTTGGTGGTCAGTGGAGGAGTATTTAAAGTAGGGACCGCAGACAGGCTTCAAAGGCCTAACATAAGAAAATGGGCTGGCTGTAGGCACTTTATAATTGGTTCCAGGGGTACACGGGCAGCAGTGGTCTGGCCAGTGGAGGACTAGTGGAAGGAGGGACCGCAGACAGGCTTCAAAGGCCTAACATAAAAAAATGGGCTGGCTGTAGGCACTTTATAATTGGTTCCAGGGGTACACGGGCAGCAGTGGTCTGGTCAGTGGAGGACTAGTGGAAGGAGGGACCGCAGACAGGCTTCAAAGGCCTAACATAAAAAAATGGGCTGGCTGTAGGCACTTTATAATTGATTCCAGGGGTACACGGGCAGCAGTGGTCTGGCCAGTGGAGGACTAGTGGAAGGAGGGACCGCAGACAGGCTTCAAAGGCCTAACATAAAAAAATGGGCTGGCTGTAGGCACTTTATAATTGGTTCCAGGGGTACACGGGCAGCAGTGGTCTGGCCAGTGGAGGACTAGTGGAAGGAGGGACCGCAGACAGGCTTCAAAGGCCTAACATAAAAAAATGGGCTGGCTGTAGGCACTTTATAATTGGTTCCAGGGGTACACGGGCAGCAGTGGTCTGGTCAGTGGAGGACTAGTGGAAGGAGGGACCGCAGACAGGCTTCAAAGGCCTAAAATAACAAACAATAGGCTCATGGCAGTTTTACAGCGGTTACATGGATACACGGGCAGGCAGCTTGGTGGTCAGTGGAGGAGTATTTAAAGTAGGGACCGCAGACAGGCTTCAAAGGCCTAACATAAGAAAATGGGCTGGCTGTAGGCACTTTATAATTGGTTCCAGGGGTACACGGGCAGCAGTGGTCTGGCCAGTGGAGGACTAGTGGAAGGAGGGACCGCAGACAGGCTTCAAAGGCCTAACATAAAAAAATGGGCTGGCTGTAGGCACTTTATAATTGGTTCCAGGGGTACACGGGCAGCAGTGGTCTGGTCAGTGGAGGACTAGTGGAAGGAGGGACCGCAGACAGGCTTCAAAGGCCTAACATAAAAAAATGGGCTGGCTGTAGGCACTTTATAATTGGTTCCAGGGGTACACGGGCAGCAGTGGTCTGGCCAGTGGAGGACTAGTGGAAGGAGGGACCGCAGACAGGCTTCAAAGGCCTAACATAAAAAAATGGGCTGGCTGTAGGCACTTTATAATTGGTTCCAGGGGTACACGGGCAGCAGTGGTCTGGCCAGTGGAGGACTAGTGGAAGGAGGGACCGCAGACAGGCTTCAAAGGCCTAACATAAAAAAATGGGCTGGCTGTAGGCACTTTATAATTGGTTCCAGGGGTACACGGGCAGCAGTGGTCTGGCCAGTGGAGGACTAGTGGAAGGAGGGACCGCAGACAGGCTTCAAAGGCCTAACATAAAAAAATGGGCTGGCTGTAGGCACTTTATAATTGGTTCCAGGGGTACACCGGCAGCAGTGGTCTGGTCAGTGGAGGACTAGTGGAAGGAGGGACCGCAGACAGGCTTCAAAGGCCTAACATAAAAAAATGGGCTGGCTGTAGGCACTTTATAATTGGTTCCAGGGGTACACGGGCAGCAGTGGTCTGGTCAGTGGAGGACTAGTGGAAGGAGGGACCGCAGACAGGCTTCAAAGGCCTAAAATAACAAACAATAGGCTCATGGCAGTTTTACAGCGGTTACATGGATACACGGGCAGCTTGGTGGTGAGTGGAGGAGTAGTGCAAGGAGTGTCTGTCCCAGTACTCCCAAAATATAAATAGATGTTAATGTCTCGCAAAACAACCAAAACAAAAAAAAAGGTGGCATACTTAGGTACAGGGGTGGGCTCATCTGCTGAGTTTCTGACATAGTAATTTGGCAGTAACTATTTAATGGTGCCAATATAGGACACAGACACAGACTACTTTAAGTTGCATCATAGATGTCTACAAATTTGTATTGTCAGTGCCAGACATTGAATGATGTCAGCGAATAGACTAAAGATTGGTGGAGCTGTGCGACATAATTTTGCATGTGGTAGAGCACATTTTGAGCTGGGGTAGGGGGGAACTCTCTAGAGGCCGGCGGGACCGCCCCAGGGCCCCTCATGTTACAACGGTGTGTCTGACGTTGGGTGCGCACCACCACCGCCAGAGACACTACATTGTACTATGAGGGACCCAGTAGCAATGCCGTCAACCAAAAGCGAGCACACCCACCTCTTCAGACAAACAGCAGTCTCACGGGTGCTTGCGCCAAGTCGCGATACCACGGCCCCGTGTGGGGAGTTTGGCCATTTAGGGAGGTGTAAACATGTCGTATGCTGTACAATCAGCTGCAGCAAATTAGACATTAGAAAAGTAATTCACAGGCAAGAGCCTTTCATAGGAAAGCTAGGTGTCGGCCGGGCAAGGTGGGGCAAAAGATTTCGAAATCCAGTTGTGGTTCATTTTAATGAATGTTAGAACGTCAACATTTTGGGTAGCCAGACGAGTCCTTTTTTCGGTTAATATTGAACCTGCAGCACTGAATACTCTTTCTGATAGGACACTTGCTGCCGGGCAAGCAAGCTCCTGCAATGCATATTCTGCCAATTCTGGCCAGGTGTCTAATTTGGAGGCCCAGTAATCAAATGGGAATGACGGTTGAGGGAGAACATCGATAAGGGATGAAAAATAGTTAGTAACCATACTGGACAAATGTTGTCTCCTGTCACTTTCAATTGATGCAGCAGTACCTGTCCTGTCTGCGGTCATAGCAAAATCACTCCACAACCTGGTCAGAAAACCCCTCTGTCCAACGCCACTTCTGATGTGTGCACCCCTAACACTCCTAGTCTGCTGCCCCCTGGAGCTCGTGTGAGAACGATCACGTGCGCTGTGTGCTGGGAATGCCTGAAGCAAACGGTCAACAAGAGTTGATTGTTTGGTTGCTAATATTAGTTCCAAGTTCTCATGTGGCATAATATTTTGCAATTTGCCTTTATAGCGTGGATCAAGGAGGCAGGCCAACCAGTAATCGTCATCGTTCATCATTTTCGTAATGCGTGTGTCCCTTTTTAGGATACGTAAGGCATAATCCGCCATGTGGGCCAAAGTTCCAGTTGTCAAATCTCCGGTTGTGATTGGTTGAGGGGCAGTTGCAGGCAAATCTACGTCACTTGTGTCCCTCAAAAAACCAGAACCCGGCCGTGACACGCAACCAATTTCCTGTGCCCCCGGGAAAGGTTCGGCATTAAAAATATACTCATCCCCATCATCCTCCTCGTCCTCCACCTCCTCTTCGCCCGCTACCTCGTCCTGTACACTGCCCTGACCAGACAATGGCTGACTGTCATCAAGGCTTTCCTCTTCCTCTGGTGCAGACGCCTGCTCCTTTATGTGCGTCAAACTTTGCATCAGCAGACGCATTAGGGGGATGCTCATGCTTATTACGGCGTTGTCTGCACTAACCAGCCGTGTGCATTCCTCAAAATACTGAAGGACTTGACACATGTCTTGTATCTTAGACCACTGCACACCTGACAACTCCATGTCTGCCATCCTACTGCCTGCCCGTGTATCCTCCCACAAATAAATAACAGCACGCCTCTGTTCGCACAGTCTCTGAAGCATGTGCAGTGTTGAGTTCCACCTTGTTGCAACGTCTATGATTAGGCGATGCTGGGGAAGGTTCAAAGACCGCTGATAGGTCTGCATACGGCTGGCGTGTACAGGCGAACGTCGGATATGTGAGCAAAGTGCACGCACTTTGAGGAGCAGGTCGGAGAACCCAGGATAAGTTTTCAATAAGCACTGCACCACCAGGTTTAAGGTGTGAGCCAGGCAAGGAATGTGTTTCAGTTGGGAAAGGGAGATGGCAGCCATGAAATTCCTTCCGTTATCACTCACTACCTTGCCTGCCTCAAGATCTACTGTGCCCAGCCACGACTGCGTTTCTTGTTGCAAGAACTCGGACAGAACTTCCGCGGTGTGTCTGTTGTCGCCCAAGCACTTCATAGCCAATACAGCCTGCTGACGCTTGGCAGTAGCTGGCCCATAATGGGACAACTGGTGTGCAACAGTGTCATCTGCCGATGGAGTGGTTGGCAGACTGCGTTCTGTGGAAGAGCTGTAGCTTCTGCAGGAGGACGAGGAGGAGGAGGAGGAGGGGGTGCGAACGCCTACAGCCAACTGTTTCCTAGACCGTGGGCTAGGCACAACTGTCCCTAAATTGATGTCGCCTGTTTACCCTGCATCCACCACATTCACCCAGTGTGCCGTGATGGACACATAACGTCCCTGGCCATGCCTACTGGTCCATGCATCTGTAGTCAGGTGTACCTTTGTACTCACAGATTGCCTGAGTGCATGGACGATGCGCTGTTTAACATGCTGGTGCAGGGCTGGGATGGCTTTTCTGGAAAAAAAGTGTCGACTGGGTAGCTCGTATCGTGGTTCAGCGTACTCCATCAGGGCTTTGAAAGCTTCGCTTTCAACTAACCGGTAGGGCATCATCTCTAACGAGATTAGTCTAGCTATGTGGGCGTTAAAACACTGTGTACGCGGATGCGAGGATAAGTACTTCCTTTTTCTAACCAGAGTCTCATGTAGGGTGAGCTGGACTGGAGAGCTGGAGATCGTGGAACTTTCGGGTGTGCCGGTGTACATGGCAGACTGAGAGACGGTTGGAGACGGTATTGTTTCCGCCGGTGCCCTAGATGCAATATTTCCTCCTACAAAACTGGTGATTCCCTGACCCTGACTGCTTTTGGCTGGCAAAGAAACCTGCACAGATACTGCCGGTGGTGCGGAAAATGGTGGCCTTACAGTGACGGAAGGGATGTTGCGTTGCTGACTAGCTTCATTGGCCGAGGGTGCTACAACCTTGAGGGACGTTTGGTAGTTAGTCCAGGCTTGAAAATGCATGGTGGTTAAGTGTCTATGCATGCAACTAGTATTTAGACTTTTCAGATTCTGACCTCTGCTTAAGCTAGTTGAACATTTTTGACAGATGACTTTGCGCTGATCAGTTGGATGTTGTTTAAAAAAATGCCAGACTGCACTCTTCCTAGACTCGGATCCCTTTTCAGGGATTGCAGACTGAGCTTTAACCGGATGGCAACGCTGTGCTCCAACAGGTTTTGGCTTTGACACGCGTTTTGGGCCAGATACGGGCCCGGCAGATGGAACCTGTTGCGATGTTGATGCCTGCTGCGGCCCCTCCTCCACCTCCGCTTCTGAACTACTGCCGCCTGCACCCTGTTCCCCCAATGGCTGCCAATCGGGGTCAATAACTGGGTCATCTATTACCTCCTCTTCGAGCTCGTGTGCAACTTCGTCTGTGTCACTGTGTCGGTCGGTGGTATAGCGTTTGTGGCGGGGCAACATAGTCTCATCAGGGTCTGATTGTGGATCGTACCCTGAGAGGGCAATGTGGTGGTCTGAGTCAAAGGAGCAGCATAGTACTCTGGCTGTGGCTGTGCATCAGTGCACTCCATGTCAGAATATACTTGTAATGGGCATGGCCTGTTAAATGTTTCACTTTCTAAGCCAGGGACGGTATGTGTAAAGAGCTCCGTGGAGTGACCCGTTGTGTCGCCTGCTGCATCCTTCTCTCTTGTTGTAGTTTTTGCTGAGGAGGACAAGGAAGCGACTTGTCCCTGACCGTGAACATCCACAAGCGACGCGCTGCTTTTACATTTACCAGTTTCGGAAGAGGAGGCAAAAGAGCTAGAGGCTGAGTCTGCAATGTAAGCCAAAACTTGCTGTTGCTGCTCCGCCTTTAAAAGCGGTTTTCCTACTCCCAGAAAAGAGAGCGTTCGAGGCCTTGTGTAGCCTGACGACGAAACTGGCTCCACAGCTCCAGACTTAGGTGGAATATTTTTATCCCCACGACCACCTGATGCTCCACTACCACTACCATCATTACCAGCTGACAATGAACGCCCACGACGACCTCTTGCACCAGACTTCCTCATTGTTTTAAAATCTTAACCAAAGTAACTTTATTTGTTGCTGTCAAACAACTTACACGGTGAGCTATAACTTCAGTATGATTTCAATATCCCTTAACAGGTTGGTGAGACCACAAGGAAAATCAGGCACAATGTTACACACTCTGTTTTCTGTGGCACAAAATCACAGAGATGACACACACGCAGGACTGTCACTCAAGCACTAATGTCAATATTAATCTCCCACCTAATTTATTTTTTTTTTTTTCTCAGGGAGACTTTAGAAACCAAATAATATTAAAAAAAAAAAAAAAAAAAAAGGCTTTCTATGGCCCACAATTAGAGAGAGAGAGGTGGCACACCCAGGAGTCAAGACTGGCGCACAAGCTGAAAGGGCAATATTACTCTCCCACTGTTTTTTTAAGTTTTTTTTTTATTTTCAGGGAGACTTTAGAAACCAAATAATATTAAAAAAAAAAAAAAAAAAAATAGGCTTTCTATAGCCCACTGAATGAGAGAGAGAGGTGGCACACCCAGGAGTCAAGACTGGCACACAAGCTGAAAGGGCAATATTACTCTCCCACTGTTTTTTTATTTATTTATTTATTTTTTTCAGGGAGACTTTAGAAACCAAATAATAAGAAAATAAATAAATAAATAAATAGGCTTTCTATAGCCCACTGAATGAGAGATAGCACACACAGCAGTGGCACACAAGCCCTGACTGAGGCCAATATTTTTCTCCCACTGATTGATGTAGTGTTTTTGTGTTGAGGTAGATTTTAGAACACAAATCAAGGAAAAAAAAAAAAAATGCTTTCTATGGCCCACTGAATGAGAGAGAGGTGGCACACCCAGGAGTCAAGACTGGCACACAAGCTGAAAGGGCAATATTACTCTCCCACTGTTTTTTTATGTATTTTTTGTTTTTTAAGGGAGACTTTAGAAACCCAATAATATTTTAAAAAAAAAATAAATAGGCTTTCTATGGCCCACTGAATGAGAGGGAGAGAGGTGGCACACCCAGGAGTCAAGACTGGCACACAAGCTGAAAGGGCAATATTACTCTCCCACTGTTTTTTTATGTTTTTTTTTTTTTTTCAGGGAGACTTTAGAAACCAAATAATAAGAAAAAAAAAAAAAAATAAATAGGCTTTCTATAGCCCACTGAATGAGAGATAGCACACACAGCAGTGGCACACAAGCCCTGACTGAGGCCAATATTTTTCTCCCACTGATTGATGTAGTGTTTTTGTGTTGAGGTAGATTTTAGAACACAAATCAAGGAAAAAAAAAAAATGCTTTCTATGGCCCACTGAATGAGAGAGAGGTGGCACACCCAGGAGTCAAGACTGGCACACAAGCTGAAAGGGCAATATTACTCTCCCACTGTTTTTTTATGTATTTTTTGTTTTTTAAGGGAGACTTTAGAAACCCAATAATATTTAAAAAAATAAATAAATAGGCTTTCTATGGCCCACTGAATGAGAGGGAGAGAGGTGGCACACCCAGGAGTCAAGACTGGCACACAAGCTGAAAGGGCAATATTACTCTCCCACTGTTTTTTTATGTTTTTTTTTTTTTTCAGGGAGACTTTAGAAACCAAATAATATTAAAAAAACAAAAAAAAAAAATAGCCTTTCTATGGCCCACTGAATGAGAGAGAGAGGTGGCACACCCAGGAGTCAAGACTGGCACACAAGCTGAAAGGGCAATATTACTCTCCCACTGTTTTTTTATGTTTTTTTTTTTTTTTCAGGGAGACTTTAGAAACCAAATAATAAGAAAAAAAATAAATAAATAAATAGGCTTTCTATAGCCCACTGAATGAGAGATAGCACACACAGCAGTGGCACACAAGCCCTGACTGAGGCCAATATTTTTCTCCCACTGATTGATGTAGTGTTTTTGTGTTGAGGTAGATTTTAGAACACAAATCAAGGAAAAAAAAAAAATGCTTTCTATGGCCCACTGAATGAGAGAGAGGTGGCACACCCAGGAGTCAAGACTGGCACACAAGCTGAAAGGGCAATATTACTCTCCCACTGTTTATTTATGTATTTTTTGTTTTTTAAGGGAGACTTTAGAAACCCAATAATATTTAAAAAAAAAAAATAGGCTTTCTATGGCCCACTGAATGAGAGGGAGAGAGGTGGCACACCCAGGAGTCAAGACTGGCACACAAGCTGAAAGGGCAATATTACTCTCCCACTGTTTTTTTATGTTTTTTTTTTTTTTCAGGGAGACTTTAGAAACCAAATAATATTAAAAAAACCAAAAAAAAAATAGCCTTTCTATGGCCCACTGAATGAGAGAGAGAGGTGGCACACCCAGGAGTCAAGACTGGCACACAAGCTGAAAGGGCAATATTACTCTCCCACTGTTTTTTTATGTATTTTTTTGTTTTTTAAGGGAGACTTTAGAAACCCAATAATATTTAAAAAAAAAAATAAATAGGCTTTCTATGGCCCACTGAATGAGAGGGAGAGAGGTGGCACACCCAGGAGTCAAGACTGGCACACAAGCTGAAAGGGCAATATTACTCTCCCACTGTTTTTTTATGTTTTTTTTTTTTTTTTCAGGGAGACTTTAGAAACCAAATAATATTAAAAAAACCAAAAAAAAAAATAGCCGTTCTATGGCCCACTGAATGAGAGAGAGAGGTGGCACACCCAGGAGTCAAGACTGGCACACAAGCTGAAAGGGCAATATTACTCTCCCACTGTTTTTTTATGTTTTTTTTTTTTTTTTCAGGGAGACTTTAGAAACCAAATAATATTAAAAAAACCAAAAAAAAAATAGCCTTTCTATGGCCCACTGAATGAGAGAGAGAGGTGGCACACCCAGGAGTCAAGACTGGCACACAAGCTGAAAGGGCAATATTACTCTCCCACTGTTTTTTTATGTATTTTTTGTTTTTTAAGGGAGACTTTAGAAACCCAATAATATTTAAAAAAATAAATAAATAGGCTTTCTATGGCCCACTGAATGAGAGGGAGAGAGGTGGCACACCCAGGAGTCAAGACTGGCACACAAGCTGAAAGGGCAATATTACTCTCCCACTGTTTTTTTATGTTTTTTTTTTTTTTTCAGGGAGACTTTAGAAACCAAATAATAAGAAAAAAAATAAATAAATAAATAGGCTTTCTATAGCCCACTGAATGAGAGATAGCACACACAGCAGTGGCACACAAGCCCTGACTGAGGCCAATATTTTTCTCCCACTGATTGATGTAGTGTTTTTGTGTTGAGGTAGATTTTAGAACACAAATCAAGGAAAAAAAAAAAATGCTTTCTATGGCCCACTGAATGAGAGAGAGGTGGCACACCCAGGAGTCAAGACTGGCACACAAGCTGAAAGGGCAATATTACTCTCCCACTGTTTTTTTATGTATTTTTTGTTTTTTAAGGGAGACTTTAGAAACCCAATAATATTTAAAAAAAAAAATAAATAGGCTTTCTATGGCCCACTGAATGAGAGGGAGAGAGGTGGCACACCCAGGAGTCAAGCCTGGCACACAAGCTGAAAGGGCAATATTACTCTCCCACTGTTTTTTTATGTATTTTTTGTTTTTTAAGGGAGACTTTAGAAACCCAATAATATTTAAAAAAAAAAATAAATAGGCTTTCTATGGCCCACTGAATGAGAGGGAGAGAGGTGGCACACCCAGGAGTCAAGACTGGCACACAAGCTGAAAGGGCAATATTACTCTCCCACTGTTTTTTTATGTTTTTTTTTTTTTTTTCAGGGAGACTTTAGAAACCAAATAATAAGAAAAAAAATAAATAAATAAATAGGCTTTCTATAGCCCACTGAATGAGAGATAGCACACACAGCAGTGGCACACAAGCCCTGACTGAGGCCAATATTTTTCTCCCACTGATTGATGTAGTGTTTTTGTGTTGAGGTAGATTTTAGAACACAAATCAAGGAAAAAAAAAAAATGCTTTCTATGGCCCACTGAATGAGAGAGAGGTGGCACACCCAGGAGTCAAGACTGGCACACAAGCTGAAAGGGCAATATTACTCTCCCACTGTTTTTTTATGTATTTTTTGTTTTTTAAGGGAGACTTTAGAAACCCAATAATATTTAAAAAAAAAAATAAATAGGCTTTCTATGGCCCACTGAATGAGAGGGAGAGAGGTGGCACACCCAGGAGTCAAGCCTGGCACACAAGCTGAAAGGGCAATATTACTCTCCCACTGTTTTTTTATGTATTTTTTGTTTTTTAAGGGAGACTTTAGAAACCCAATAATATTTAAAAAAATAAATAAATAGGCTTTCTATGGCCCACTGAATGAGAGGGAGAGAGGTGGCACACCCAGGAGTCAAGACTGGCACACAAGCTGAAAGGGCAATATTACTCTCCCACTGTTTTTTTATGTTTTTTTTTTTTTTTCAGGGAGACTTTAGAAACCAAATAATATTAAAAAAAACCAAAAAAAAAAATAGCCTTTCTATGGCCCACTGAATGAGAGAGAGAGGTGGCACACCCAGGAGTCAAGACTGGCACACAAGCTGAAAGGGCAATATTACTCTCCCACTGTTTTTTTATGTATTTTTTGTTTTTTAAGGGAGACTTTAGAAACCCAATAATATTTAAAAAAATAAATAAATAGGCTTTCTATGGCCCACTGAATGAGAGGGAGAGAGGTGGCACACCCAGGAGTCAAGCCTGGCACACAAGCTGAAAGGGCAATATTACTCTCCCACTGTTTTTTTATGTATTTTTTGTTTTTTAAGGGAGACTTTAGAAACCCAATAATATTTAAAAAAAAAATAAATAGGCTTTCTATGGCCCACTGAATGAGAGGGAGAGAGGTGGCACACCCAGGAGTCAAGACTGGCACACAAGCTGAAAGGGCAATATTACTCTCCCACTGTTTTTTTATGTTTTTTTTTTTTTTTCAGGGAGACTTTAGAAACCAAATAATATTAAAAAAACCAAAAAAAAAAAATAGCCTTTCTATGGCCCACTGAATGAGAGAGAGAGGTGGCACACCCAGGAGTCAAGACTGGCACACAAGCTGAAAGGGCAATATTACTCTCCCACTGTTTTTTTAGGTATTTTTTTTTTTTCAGGGAGACTTTAGAAACCAAATAATATTAAAAAAAAAAAAAAAAAATAGGCTTTCTATAGCCCACTGAATGAGAGATAGCACACACAGCAGTGGCACACAAGCCCTGACTGAGGCCAATATTTTTCTCCCACTGATTGATGTAGTGTTTTTGTGTTGAGGTAGAATTTAGAACACAAATCACGGAAAAAATAAATAGGCTTTCTATGGCCCACTCAGTGAGAGATGGCACACACAGGGATGGCACTGTAGCAGAAATGCCAATCTTAATCTCCCACAAAAAAAACAAAAAAAAAACAGGGACTGTCCTACAATTACTATCTCCCTGCAGTAATCTAAGCCAGGTATGGCAGGCAGCAATAGGAGTGGACTGATGCACAAATTAAATAAAAAGTGTGGACAAACAAAAAAGATAGCTGTGCAGAAAGGAAGGAACAAGAGGATATGTGCTTTGAAAAAAGCAGTTGGTTTCCACAGTGGCGTACACACAGCAATACAGCTATCACGGAGCCTTCTAGGGCAGCCCAATGAGCTACAGCGCTGAGGGGAAAAAAAAAAAAAAATAGCTTCCACAGTCCCTGCACACCGAAGGTGGTGTTGGACAGTGGAAATCGCTGCAGCACAAGCGGTTTGGTGGTTAGTGGACCCTGCCTAACGCTCTCCCTGCTTCTGACAAAGCGGCAGCAACCTGTCCCTAAGCTCAGATCAGCAGCAGTAAGATGGCGGTCGGCGGGAACGCCCCTTTATAGCCCCTGTGACGCCGCAGACAGCAAGCCAATCACTGCAATGCCCTTCTCTAAGATGGTGGGGACCAGGATCTATGTCATCACGCTGCCCACACTCTGCGTTCACCTTCATTGGCTGAGAAATGGCGCTTTTCGCGTCATTGAAACGCGACTTTGGCGCGAAAGTCGTGTACCGCATGGCCGACAAGCACAGGGGTCGGATCGGGTTTCATGAGACGCCGACTTAGCCAAAAGTCGGCGACTTTTGAAAATGATCGACCCGTTTCGCTCAACCCTACTGCCTAGTGCAGTTGAAACGCGTCGACTGGGTCATGTCGACCATGTAAATTGGGGTCTCCCTCCTCCCACGTCCCTTGCAGTTTGGTCTATCTATGCAACACTTTTGTCTTTTTGTCATTTGTCATCTGCATTTGCTTTCATCTGAGTGTAGCAGTGTCTTCTACATTATTACGGCTGTTCTATATGATTAGGCTTTGTGTCCTTCCTTTATCCCTGGATGCCCACATGTATATATATATATATATATATATATATATATATATATATATATTGACTCCACGTTGCAATATGGCACTAGGCACTTTATTGTAATCTATATATACTACTGACTTTGTTGCTATTTGATTATATCTTGAGTTCCCCCTTTTTTATAATGTTTTGTTATATTTGACTATTGGGTTGCAGTCATGTATTATTTATAATTACATCACTGAGACTATATATTTCTGTATATAACTTCATTCATATGGAGTATCATCCCCAATCTGTTTACATCCCTTGTTTTCAAATTATTATCATATATATTAAGTCTGATTGATATTGCTCAGCTCTATAGATAAACCTGTTCATCAACAGGTTATTATGGTTATTATCTTTTTCGTGCTCGGACGTGGCACTTTGGTGTCTTCTCCTGTTTTTAAGTTGTCTTTGTCTTTATTGCAACTATTTATATAATTATGTAATAAAATGTAGAATATTTTACCTAGCTCAGTTGTCCATTTTCCTTCGGTTTTCCTATAGCCTTGTATGGTGAAGCTTGTTTATTATATGCCCCTCCTTTTGGTTTATAGATTATGTTTGAGTCTCCATAGCTGCATGATTTGCTCATCACTAGTAGGGAGAAGTGTAGGGTGTTGTGTAATAAAGCTCATTACAAAGCAGTTAGGGTGTAAGGATAGAAATTTACAAAGGACATTATAGGTACCAGACTATACCTCTAATGTTGGCAGTGCAGGTGTGAGATTCATTAAGAGGTGCACTTAGCATGTCATGAATTAGGCACATCTTATCACTGTTGTGCGCCTTGCCAAAAGTGTACATTTCTGACTTAAGTTAGGCCACTAAAGTGTTGTAACTTTTAAAGAATTTGGTTGACAGGCTCCACCATACCACTTGCCGCCCATGTTATTCCTACTTTGGTGTATCTGTCTAACACTGTTGTGAATTAGACTTTTTTGGCTCCCTCTTGTGGTCACTAGTGATATGACTCTGGGATTGTCTTTCCTCAGTTTGGCACCCACCTGGGTCGTTAGTCCAGGGGTGTTGCTATATAAACTTCCTGAATTCTCAGTCTGGTGCCTGGCATCATTGTAATCAGTTCCTTTCTGTTTGCTCCTGTCTGCTGGTCCTGGATCTTGCAAAATTAAGCTAAGTCCTGCTTCTTTGTTTTTTTTTTGGGTTTTTGCTTTGCTCTTATTTTTTGTCCAGCTTGTACTAAATGTGATTCCTGATTTTGCTGGAAGCTCTAGGGGGCTGGTATCCTCCCCCCGGGCCGTTAGACGGTTCGGGGGTTCTTGAATATCCAGCGTGGAAATTTTGATAGGGTTTTTGCTGACCGTATAAGTCATCTTACTATATTCTGCTATTAGTCAGTGGGCCTCTCTTTGCTAAATATCTAGTTCATTCTTACGTTTGTCTTTTCTTCTTACCTCACAGTTATTATTTGTTGGGGGCTTGTATCCAACTTTTGGGGTCTTTTCTCTGGAGGCAAGAAAGGTCTATCTTTTCCCTTCTAGGGTTAGTTAGTTCTCCGGCTGGCGCGAGACGGCTAGAACCAATGTAGGCACGTTCCCCGGCTGCTGCTATTTGTGGTGCTAGGATTAGATATACGGTCAGCCCAGTTACCACTGCCCTATGAGCTGGTTTTTTGTGTTTGCAGACTTGGTATTTATTTCTGAGACCCTCTGCCATTGGGGTCATAACAGTATGCCAGGCCAAAGTTGAATGTTTAATGCATTGCAGAAGTGGGATAATAAGAAAGGAAATTCTGAGTTTTTATTTTTTTTTCCTCTCTTTCTTCCTCCCCTTTACCTCTGAGTGGCTTAAGCTTGCTGCAGACATGAATGTCCAGACTTTGATTACAAGTGTGGATCAGCTTGCTGCTCGTGTGCAGGGCATACAAGATTTTGTTACCAGTAGTCCCATGTCTGAACCTAAAATACCTATTCCTGAACTGTTCTCTGGAGACCGATTTAAGTTTAGGAATTTCAGGAATAATTGTAAATTGTTTCTATCTCTGAGACCCCGTTCATCTGGAGACTCAGCTCAGCAAGTTAAAATTGTTATCTCTTTCTTACGGGGCGACCCTCAGGATTGGGCTTTCTCGCTAGCGCCAGGAGATCCGGCATTGGCAAATATTGATGCGTTTTTTCTGGCGCTCGGATTGCTTTACAAGGAACCCAATCTTGAAATTCAGGCAGAAAAAGCCTTGCTGACTATTTCTCAGGGCCAGGATGAAGCTGAAGTGTACTGCCAAAAATTTCGGAAATGGTCCGTGCTTACTCAGTGGAATGAGTGTGCTCTGGCCGCAAATTTCAGAAATGACCTTTCTGAAGCCATTAAGAATGTGATGGTGGGTTTCTCCATTCCTACAAGTCTGAATGATTCCATGGCGCTGGCTATTCAAATTGACCGGCGTTTGCGGGAGCGCAAATCCGCTAATCCTCTGGTGGTGTTGTCTGAACAAACACCTGATTTAATGCAATGTGGTAAAATTCAGACTAGAAATGAACGGAAAAATCATAGACATCAGAATGGGCTGTGTTTTTACTGTGGTGATTCTACACATGTTATATCAGCATGCTCTAAACGCCTAACAAGGGTTGTTAGTCCTGTCGCCATTGGTAATTTGCAACCTAAATTTATTTTGTCTGTAACTTTAATTTGCTCATTGTCCTCCTACCCTGTTATGGCGTTTGTGGATTCAGGTGCTGCCCTGAGTCTTATGGATCTGTCATTTGCCAAGCGCTGTGGTTTTGTTCTTGAGCCGTTGGTAAATCCTATCCCTCTTAGAGGTATTGATGCTACGCCATTGGCGGAAAATAAACCACAGTTTTGGACACAGGTAACCATTTGCATGACTCCTGAACATCGGGAGGTGATTCTTCTTCTTGTTCTGCATAAAATGCATGATTTGGTCGTTTTGGGTCTGCCATGGTTACAGACCCATAATCCAGTCTTGGATTGGAAGGCAATGTCTGTGTCAAGTTGGGGCTGTCAGGGAATTCATGGTGATTCCCCGCCGGTGTCTATTGCTTCCTCTACTCCTTCAGAAGTTCCTGAGTATTTGTCTGATTATCAGGATGTATTCAGCGAGTCCAGGTCCAGTGCTCTGCCTCCTCATAGGGACTGTGACTGCGCTATAGATTTGATTCCAGGTAGGAAATTTCCTAAGGGAAGATTATTTAATCTGTCTGTACCTGAGCATACCGCAATGCGTTCGTATATCAAGGAATCTCTGGAGAAGGGGCATATCCGTCCATCCTCTTCCCCTCTTGGTGCGGGATTTTTTTTTGTGGCCAAGAAGGACGGATCTTTGAGACCTTGTATTGACTATCGGCTTCTGAATAAAATCACTGTTAAATTTCAGTATCCTTTGCCTCTGTTGTCGGACTTGTTTGCCCGGATTAAAGGTGCCAAGTGGTTCACCAAGATAGATCTTCGTGGTGCGTACAACCTTGTGCGCATTAAGCAAGGAGATGAATGGAAAACTGCATTTAATACGCCCGAAGGTCATTTTGAGTACTTGGTGATGCCTTTTGGGCTCTCTAATGCTCCTTCAGTGTTTCAGTCCTTTATGCATGATATTTTCCGGAAGTATCTGGATAAATTTATGATTGTTTATCTGGATGATATTCTGTTTTTTTCTGATGATTGGGACTCGCATGTGGAGCAGGTCAGGATGGTGTTTCAGGTTTTGCGTGAGAATGCTTTGTTTGTTAAGGGCTCAAAGTGTCTCTTTGGAGTACAGAAGGTTCCCTTTTTGGGTTTTATTTTTTCCCCTTCTGCGGTGGAGATGGACCCAGTCAAGGTCCGAGCTATTCATGATTGGACTCAACCCACGTCAGTTAAGAGTCTTCAGAAGTTCTTGGGTTTTGCTAACTTCTACCGTCGTTTTATCGCTAACTTTTCTAGCGTTGTTAAACCTTTGACGGATATGACCAAGAAAGGTTCAGATGTTTCTAACTGGGCTCCTGCAGCCGTGGAAGCTTTCCAAGAGTTGAAGCGCCGGTTTACTTCGGCGCCTGTTTTGTGCCACCCTGATGCCTCACTTCCCTTTCAGGTTGAGGTGGATGCTTCTGAGATTGGGGCAGGGGCCGTTTTGTCACAGAGAGGCCCTGGTTGCTCTGTAATGAGACCATGTGCTTTTTTCTCTAGGAAGTTTTCGCCTGCTGAGTGGAATAATGATGTTGGCAATCGGGAGTTGTTGGCCATGAAGTGGGCATTTGAGGAGTGGCGTCATTGGCTCGAGGGTGCTAAGCATCGTGTGGTGGTCTTGACTGATCACAAAAATCTGATGTATCTCGAGTCTGCTAAACGCCTGAATCCTAGACAGGCCCGTTGGTCATTGTTTTTCTCCCGTTTTGACTTTGTGGTCTCGTATTTACCAGGTTCAAAGAATGTGAAGGCTGATGCTCTTTCAAGGAGCTTTGTGCCTGACTCTCCTGGAGTCGCAGAACCAGTTGGTATTCTTAAAGAGGGAGTTATTTTGTCAGCCATTTCTCCGGATTTGCGACGTGTGTTGCAGAGATTTCAGGCTGGTAGACCTGACTCTTGTCCACCTGACAGACTGTTCGTTCCTGATAAGTGGACCAGCAGAGTCATTTCCGAGGTTCATTCCTCGGTGTTGGCAGGGCATCTGGGAATTTTTGGCACCAGAGATTTTGTGGCTAGGTCCTTTTGGTGGCCTTCCTTGTCACGGGATGTGCGGTCTTTTGTACAGTCCTGTAGGACTTGTGCTCGAGCTAAGCCTTGCTGTTCTCGTGCCAGCGGGTTGCTCTTGCCCTTGCCTGTCCCGAAGAGGCCTTGGACACACATTTCCATGGATTTCATTTCAGATCTTCCGGTGTCTCAGGGCATGTCTGTCATCTGGGTGGTATGTGATCGCTTTTCCAAGATGGTCCATTTGGTATCTTTGCCTAAGCTGCCTTCCTCTTCCGATCTGGTTCCTTTGTTCTTTCAGAATGTGGTTCGTTTACACGGCATTCCTGAGAATATTGTGTCTGACAGAGGATCCCAGTTTGTTTCCAGGTTCTGGCGATCCTTTTGTGCTAAGATGGGCATTGATTTGTCGTTTTTGTCTGCCTTTCATCCTCAGACTAATGGACAAATGGAGCGAACTAATCAGACTCTGGAGGCTTATTTGAGGTGTTTTGTTTCTGCTGATCAGGATGATTGGGTGACCTTCTTGCCGTTGGCTGAGTTTGCCCTTAATAATTGGGCTAGTTCCGCTACTTTGGTTTCGCCATTTTTCTGCAACTCTGGTTTCCATCCTCGTTTTTCCTCGGGACATTTGGAGCCTTCTGACTGTCCTGGGGTAGATTCCGTGGTGGATAGGTTGCAGCAGATTTGGAATCATGTGGTGGACAACTTGAAGTTGTCACAGGAGAAGGCTCAGCGTTTTGCCAACCGCCGCCGCGGTGTGGGTCCCCGACTTCGTGTTGGGGATTTGGTATGGCTGTCTTCTCGATTTGTTCCTATGAAGGTCTCCTCTCCTAAATTTAAGCCTCGCTTCATCGGTCCTTACAAGATATTGGAAATCCTTAATCCTGTGTCCTTTCGCTTGGATCTTCCGGTGTCGTTTGCCATTCACAACGTGTTCCATAGGTCTTTGTTGCGGCGGTACGTTGTACCTGTGGTTCCTTCTGTTGAGCCTCCTGCTCCGGTCTTGGTTGAGGGCGAGTTGGAGTATGTGGTGGAGAAGATCTTAGATTCTCATCTCTCCAGGCGGAGGCTTCAGTATCTGGTCAAGTGGAAGGGCTATGGTCAGGAGGATAATTCCTGGGTGGTTGCCTCTGATGTGCATGCGGCCGATTTAGTTCGTGCCTTTCACGCTGCTCATCCTGATCGCCCTGGTGGTCTTGGTGAGGGTTCGGTGACCCCTCCTTAAAGGGGGGGTACTGTTGTGAATTAGACTTTTTTGGCTCCCTCTTGTGGTCACTAGTGATATGACTCTGGGATTGTCTTTCCTCAGTTTGGCACCCACCTGGGTCGTTAGTCCAGGGGTGTTGCTATATAAACTTCCTGAATTCTCAGTCTGGTGCCTGGCATTGTTGTAATCAGTTCCTTTCTGTTTGCTCCTGTCTGCTGGTCCTGGATCTTGCAAAATTAAGCTAAGTCCTGCTTCTTTGTTTTTTTTTTTGGTTTTTGCTTTGCTCTTATTTTTTGTCCAGCTTGTACTAAATGTTATTCCTGATTTTGCTGGAAGCTCTAGGGGGCTGGTATCCTCCCTCCGGGCCGTTAGACGGTTCGGGGGTTCTTGAATATCCAGTGTCATGATTCCCCAATGGCATGGGAACATCAGAAACACAAAATAACAGACTAGCCCTCGGGTGATGGAAACTCAAGCTGACCGTGACCTAAATCTACCACACAACTAACAGTAGCCAGGAAGCATTCCTACGGCTGCCTAGATGCCATGCGCCAGCCGGAGAACTAACTACGCCTGGAAGAGGAAGGAACAGACCTGGCTTACCTCTAGTGAAATTCCCCAAAGATGATAGTAGCCCCCACATATATTAACGGTGAGTTCAGAGGAAAAGACATACACAGTATGAAGGTAGATTTAGCAAAGCGAGGTCCACTTACTAGATAGAGGAAGGATACAAAAGAGGACTTCACGGTCAGCTGAAAAACCCTTTCAAAAACCCATCCTGAAATTACTTTAAGACTCCTGTGTCAACTCATGACACAGGAGTGGCAATTTCAGTCCACAAGAGCTTCCAGTAACAGGAAATGACAAACTGTAAACTGGACAAAAAATGCAAAACAAAAAGGACAAGAGTCCACTTAGCTGATCAGCAGACTGGTAGCAGGAACATGCAACTGAAAGACTCAGGTTACAATGATGACCGGCAAGGAAGTGACTGGAGAGCAAGGCTAAATAGGGAACTCCCAAAACTGATGGAAGCAGGTGAGCTGAGGCAGAAAAGAACACACAAGTCTCCAGTACCACCAGCCACCACTAGGGGAGCCCAAAAAGCGGATCACAACAGTACCCCCCCCTTAAGGAGGGGGCACCGAACCCTCACAAGAACCGCCAGGGCGACCTGGATGAGCCCTATGAAAGGCACGAACCAAATCCGAGGCATGAACATCAGAGGCAGTCACCCAAGAATTATCCTCCTGACCATAGCCCTTCCATTTAACCAGATACTGGAGTCTCCGCCTGGAAATACGGGAGTCCAAGATCTTCTCTATGACGTACTCCAATTCACCTTCAACCAGCACAGGAGCAGGAGGCTCAGCAGAAGGAACCACCGGCACCTCGTATCTCCGCAACAACGACCGATGGAACACATTATGGATAGCGAAAGATGCCGGGAGGTCCAAACGAAAGGAAACAGGGTTAATAATCTCCAAAATCCTATAGGGACCGATGAACCGAGGCTTAAATTTAGGAGAAGAAACCCTCATTGGGACAAAACGGGAAGACAACCACACCAAGTCCCCAACACGAAGGCGAGGACCAACCCGACGCTGGCGGTTAGCAAACCGCTGAGTCCTCTCCTGGGACAAATTCAAATTGTCCACCACTTGTTCCCAAATCCGATACAACCGATCCACCACAGCATCTACTCCAGGACAATCCGAAGACTCCGCCTGACCAGAAGAAAAACGGGGATGAAACCCCGAATTGCAAAAGAAAGGGGAAACCAAAGTGGCCGAACTAGCCCGATTATTAAGAGCAAACTCCGCCAACGGCAAAAAGGCAACCCAATCATCCTGATCCGCAGACACAAAACACCTCAAATACATCTCCAAAGTCTGATTAGTTCGCTCCGTCTGGCCATTAGTCTGAGGATGGAAGGCAGACGAAAAAGACAAATCAATGCCCAACCTGGCACAGAATGCCCGCCAAAATCTAGAAACGAACTGGGTACCCCTATCAGAAACGATATTTTCAGGAATACCATGCAAGCGAACCACATTTTGAAAAAACAAAGGAACCAACTCAGACGAGGAAGGCAACTTCGGCAATGGCACCAAATGAACCATCTTAGAAAAACGGTCACACACCACCCAGATAACAGACATCCTCTGAGAGACAGGAAGATCAGAAATAAAGTCCATCGAGATGTGCGTCCAAGGCCTCTTCGGAATAGGCAAGGGCAACAACAACCCGCTAGCCCTAGAACAACAAGGCTTGGCCCGAGCACACACATCACAAGACTGCACAAAAACACGCACATCTCGAGACAGAGATGGCCACCAGAAGGATCTAGCCACCAAATCCCTGGTACCAAAAATTCCAGGATGACCCGCCAGCGTAGAAGAATGAACCTCCGAGATGACTCTACTGGTCCAATCATCAGGAACAAACAATCTACCAGGTGGGCAGCGATCAGGTCTATCCGCCTGAAACTCTTGCAAAGCACGTCGCAGATCTGGGTAAATAGCGGATAATATCACCCCATCCTTAAGGATACCTGTAGGTTCCGAATCACCAGGGGAATCAGGCTCAAAACTCCTAGAAAGGGCATCTGCCTTCACATTCTTAGAACCTGGTAGATATGAGACCACAAAATTAAACCGAGAGAAAAACAACGACCAGCGCGCCTGTCTAGGATTCAGGCGCCTGGCAGACTCAAGATAAATCAGATTCTTGTGATCAGTCAAAACCACCACCTGATGTCTAGCACCCTCAAGCCAATGCCGCCACTCCTCAAATGCCCACTTCATGGCCAAAAGCTCCCGATTACCGACATCATAATTTCTTTCGGCGGCAGAAAAATTTCGAGAAAAGAACGCACAAGGTCTCATCACTGAGCAATCGGAACTTTTCTGCGACAAAACCGCCCCCGCTCCGATCTCGGAAGCATCGACCTCAACCTGAAAGGGGAGAGAGACATCAGGCTGGCGCAACACAGGGGCAGACGAAAAGCGGCGCTTAAGTTCCCGAAAGGCCTCCACAGCGGCAGAGGACCAATTGGCAACATCAGCACCCTTCTTAGTCAAATCCGTAAGAGGCTTAGCAACACCAGAAAAACCAGTTATAAATCGACGATAAAAATTAGCAAAGCCCAAGAACTTCTGAAGACCCTTTAGAGAAGTAGGCTGCGTCCAGTCACAAATAGCCCAAACCTTGACAGGGTCCATCTCAACAGAAGAAGGGGAAAAAATGTACCCTAAAAAGGAAATCTTTTGAACCCCAAAAACAAACTTAGAACCCTTTACACACAGAGAATTCTCCCGCAAGACCTGAAAAACCCTCCTGACCTGCTGAACATAAGACTCCCAGTCCTCAGAAAAAATCAAAATATCGTCCAAATACACAATCATAAATTTATCCAGATATTCACGGAAAATATCATGCATAAAGGACTGAAAAACTGAAGGTGCATTAGAAAGGCCGAAAGGCATTACTAAATACTCAAAGTGGCCCTCAGGCATATTAAATGCGGTTTTCCACTCATCCCCTTGCTTAATTCGCACCAAATTATACGCCCCACGGAGATCAATCTTGGAGAACCACTTAGCCCCCCTTATGCGAGCAAACAAATCAGTAAGCAGCGGCAACGGATACTGATATTTGACAGTAATTTTATTCAGGAGTCGATAATCAATACAAGGCCTCAGCGAGCCATCCTTTTTAGAGACAAAGAAAAACCCAGCTCCTAAAGGTGATGAAGAAGGACGAATATGTCCCTTTTCCAGGGACTCCTTAACATACTCTCGCATGGCAGCATGCTCAGGTACAGATAGGTTAAACAAACGACCCTTTGGAAATTTACTGCCTGGAATCAGATCTATGGCGCAATCACACTCTCTGTGGGGAGGGAGAGAACCAATTTTAGGCTCTTCAAAAATATCCCCAAAATCTGACAAAAATGCCGGAACCTCAGAGGGAATAGATGACGAGATAGAAACCAAAGGTATGTCCCCATGAGGCCCCCGACATCCCCAGCTTAACACAGACATAGTTTTCCAGTCCAGTACTGGGTTATGAGATTGCAACCATGGTAATCCAAGCACTAACACATCATGTAAATTATGCAACACGAGGAAGCGAATCATCTCCTGATGGTCTGGAGTCATACGCATAGTCACTTGCGTCCAGAACTGTGGTCTATTACAAGCCAGAGGTGTAGAATCAATACCCTTCAGAGGTATAGGAACTTCCAGAGGCTCCAAATCAAACCCACAGCGCCTGGCGAAGGACCAATCCATGAGACTCAGAGCGGCGCCAGAGTCCACATAGGCATCCACGGTAATAACTGATAATGAACAAATCAGAGTTACAGACAGAAGAAATTTAGACTGTAAAGTGCCAATAGAAACAGACTTGTCAACCTTCCTAGTACGTTTAGAGCATGCTGATATAACATGCGCGGAATCACCACAGTAGAAGCACAAGCCATTTTTGCGCCTATAATTCTGCCGCTCACTTCTTGACAGAATTCTGTCACATTGCATTTTCTCTGGCGTCCCTTCAGAAGATACCGCCAAATGGTGCACGGGTTTGCGCTCCCGCAAACGCCGATCAATCTGAATCGCCATTGTGATGGACTCATTCAGACCTGTGGGCGTAGGAAACCCCACCATGACATCCTTAACGGCATCAGAAAGGCCTTCTCTGAAAATTGCCGCTAGGGCACACTCATTCCACTGAGTAAGCACAGACCATTTACGAAATTTTTGGCAGTATATCTCAGCTTCATCTTGCCCTTGAGACAGGGCTATTAAAGCTTTTTCAGCTTGAATCTCCAAATTAGGTTCCTCATACAGCAACCCTAAAGCCAGAAAAAACGCATCCACATTGAGCAACGCAGGATCCCCTGGTGTCAATGAAAATGCCCAATTTTGAGGGTCACCTCGCAGCAAAGAAATCACAATCTTAACCTGCTGAACAGGATCTCCAGAGGAGTGAGGTCTGAGAGAAAGGAATAATTTACAATTACATTTGAAATTCTGAAACCGAGATCTATCTCCGGAAAATACCTCTGGTGTAGGAATCTTAGGTTCAGAAATAGGGGGTACGTATAACATAATCTTGTAAATTCTGAACCTTCGTAGCAAGATTATTTAAACCTGCAGCCAAACTCTGAGAGTCCATCCTTAAACCGGAGAGATCAGAGCCATTCAAGGATTAGAAGGAGAGAAAGGCAAGGCTGTAAATAGAGCAGAAATACAACTGAGCCAACTAAGTAGCAAACATGTGAGGAAAAAAAAAAAAAAAATCTACAGACTTCTTTTACTCTCCTTTCTTCTGCCAATTACTTTAACGCTGGCCGGTCATACTGTCATGATTCCCCAATGGCATGGGAACATCAGAAACACAAAATAACAGACTAGCCCTCGGGTGATGGAAACTCAAGCTGACCGTGACCTAAATCTACCACACAACTAACAGTAGCCAGGAAGCATTCCTACGGCTGCCTAGATGCCATGCGCCAGCCGGAGAACTAACTACGCCTGGAAGAGGAAGGAACAGACCTGGCTTACCTCTAGTGAAATTCCCCAAAGATGATAGTAGCCCCCACATATATTAACGGTGAGTTCAGAGGAAAAGACATACACAGTATGAAGGTAGATTTAGCAAAGCGAGGTCCACTTACTAGATAGAGGAAGGATACAAAAGAGGACTTCACGGTCAGCTGAAAAACCCTTTCAAAAACCCATCCTGAAATTACTTTAAGACTCCTGTGTCAACTCATGACACAGGAGTGGCAATTTCAGTCCACAAGAGCTTCCAGTAACAGGAAATGACAAACTGTAAACTGGACAAAAATACAAAACAAAAAGGACAAGAGTCCACTTAGCTGATCAGCAGACTGGTAGCAGGAACATGCAACTGAAAGACTCAGGTTACAATGATGACCGGCAAGGAAGTGACTGGAGAGCAAGGCTAAATAGGGAACTCCCAAAACTGATGGAAGCAGGTGAGCTGAGGCAGAAAAGAACACACAAGTCTCCAGTACCACCAGCCACCACTAGGGGAGCCCAAAAAGCGGATCACAACTATCCAGCGTGGAAATTTTGATAGGGTTTTTGCTGACCGTATAAGTCATCTTACTATATTCTGCTATTAGTCAGTGGGCCTCTCTTTGCTAAATATCTAGTTCATTCTTACGTTTGTCTTTTCTTCTTACCTCACCGTTATTATTTGTTGGGGGCTTGTATCCAACTTTTGGGGTCTTTTCTCTGGAGGCAAGAAAGGTCTATCTTTTCCCTTCTAGGGTTAGTTAGTTCTCCGGCTGGCGCGAGACGTCTAGAACCAACGTAGGCACGTTCCCCGGCTGCTGCTATTTGTGGTGCTAGGATTAGATATACGGTCAGCCCAGTTACCACTGCCCTATGAGCTGGTTTTTTGTGTTTGCAGACTTGGTATTTATTTCTGAGACCCTCTTCCATTGGGGTCATAACAAACACTGGGTGAAAATGGCAAAAGCCACAAGATCTTTTTAACAACTTCAAGATGTGCACAAATTTGTGACTTTTCAAAGTGTGTTATGCCAGAATTCTAGCAATAATACTTTGATGAATTGTGGCCTACTGGGGTAAAAAACTCACCAAATACTCAATGTGAGCACATGGCCTATGGCTGGAATATCAGTTAGCATTTGTTGTGTGTAACACTTTATGGTATAGCTGCTAAGAAGTAGAGATGAGTGAAGATGTTCGGAATCGATTGTCAAATCTGAATTTGTCATATTTGTGCCATACTGGTACCAACATATTTGGTCATTTCTGCGCCCATTGACTCCAATGACGTTCCGCTGCGTTTGGCGACTATTGCAAATACAATATTTGCTGCTGATCATAATCAGAACCGAATTTTGAAAAATTCGTTCAACTCTACTAAGAAGACAATTTAAGTTTAGTATGTATGAAATAGTTTCTTATCAGTTGCACCTCGGATGTGCACTACTCACGCTGAATGGTATGTGAGACTTTAGACTCCTTAACATAAAGATGGGCCGCCACTTGTGGGCCAGTGCTTTGTGTTTGCCCCTTAGGCTAAAATTTGCCAGCCATCCAGCCCCTGGTGATGAGTGACTGTGCTCATTACTCACGTTTTCCAAGCATTCGCGGGTGTTCTCCGAGTATCTTTGGCGTGCACGTAGATTATGTTTGTGTCCCCGCAGCTGTATGATTTGCAGCTGTTAGACAACCTGAACACTTGCAGGGATTGTCTGCTTATTACCCCACATGTATTCAGGTTTCCTAGCAGCCACAAATCATGCAGCTGCGGGGACTCAAGCATAATATATGAGCACGCCCAAGATATTTGGAGAACACCTGAGCATGCTCGGAAAACTCGAGTAACGAGCACACTCACTCATCACTAGTGGTAACGCAGACCACAGAAGACCACTGAGAAGTGCACAGCTCAGAAGGCAGGGCACTTTCTACCTGAGAGTGATCAGAGATGTAAAGAAAGGAGGCAGATCAATACAACTGTATTGACATACACAACACTATTCCTTAAAAGAACCCATCATCAAGATAATCCTGCCCTACACATAATTGCATAGCAACTCTTATTTCTCATTCCTGCTGTTTATGGATCTTCTCTCTTCTAGAGCTACCATTGACCTAGCGAAACACAATCACATGGGGCACAATGCATGTTATTGACATCAATGTTGTTTGCTTTCCTTATACAAAGTGGATATATAAATTATGGAGGAGATGGAGTTCATTTTGGGATGCATGCTTTATGTTTTTTCTGTTTAGTCATTGTTGGTTAAGTGCTTCAATCTCATAATAACTTGATAATGTGAGAAAAGAAGAATGTTTAAAGTGCAGAGTACAACTCATTAGCTCAAATGACAGATAACCTAGAGCATGTTTATCCATGTGGACATACATAAGCAACGAAAACTGCATCTACTGTGAATTAAGGCTGAAATAAATCATTGTAATAGCTGGTATAAAGATTTCAGCATCTAATTTCAGAAACTAAGAACATTCTAAAAATCAATCAGCCTTTAGCTGGCACAATGAAACAACATTTATACACTGTATATAATAGTCTTACATAAATAGATGTGTAGAAGGGCAGCACTAGAAGGCTAACTGAAAAAAACCCTTAGAAAATATAACTTTTAATAAGTTTTGTTTAAAAAAGAATCTTAAATACCCACAATGAAGGTGAAAGTGTAAAGTGAAAAGACAGTATTAGATAAATACAAGTAATTGTAAAGGGCTGATATAACCAGAAGGTAGGCTGGTGTAATATATAGAGACCTAGCCCTATACCCTTCTGTTAAATTCAGTAGTATAGTTTATTATAACTGCTATGTGTATTCAAATATCGCCAAAAACTGACCAAACAGGAAAATTTGGTCAGATGTGGAGTAAAAGACGACTATTAGCCCTACGGTACAGTGCCCCATCAATGGAAACAGTGTAACTACACCATGTTCCAAATTACTATCCAAAATTGGATTTAAGTGTCATAAAGATATTAATTGTTTTGTTTTTTAAATAAACTCGTGGATGGTATTGTGTCTCAGGGCTCAATGGATCACTGAACTCAATCTTAAACACATGTGATAATTAGCTTTCCAGGTGATTCTAATTAAAGGAAAACTACTTATAAATGATGTTCCACATTATTAAGCAGGCCACAGGTTTCAAGCAATATGGAAAATAAAAAGGATCTATCTGCTGCTGAAAAGCATGAAATAGTGCAATGCCTTGGATAAGGTATGAAAACATTAGATATTTCACGAAAACTTAAGAGTGGTCATCATACTGTGAAGAGATTTGTGACTGAAACAAAGCACAGACAGAGTTCATGCATATAAAGGCATAATGAGGAAGGTTTCTGCCAGACAAATTCAGTGGATTAAGAGAGCAACTGCCAAAATACCATTACAAAGCAGCAAACAGTTATTTGAAGCTGCTGGTGCCTCTGGAGTCCCTCGAACCTCAAAGGTGTAGGATCCTTCAAAGGCTTGCTGTGGTTCAAAAATCTACTATTTGGCCACCCCTAAACAGTGTTTACAAGCAGAAACAGTTGCAGTGGGCCAGACATACATGAAGACTAATTTCCAAACAGTCTTGTATACTGATGAGTTTCGAGCAACCCTGGATGGTTGGGCCCTTTAACGTACCTGAAGTGTTGTGAATTAGACTTTTATGGCTCCCTCTTGTGGTCACTAGTGATATGACTCTGGGATTGTCTTTCCTCAGTTTGGCACCCACCTGGGTCGTTAGTCCAGGGGTGTTGCTATATAAACTCCCTGGATTCTCAGTCCAGTGCCTGGCATCGTTGTAATCAGTTCCTTTCTGTTTGCTCCTGTCTGCTGGTCCTGGATCTTGCAAAATTAAGCTAAGTCTTGCTTCCTTGTTTTTTGGTTATTTGCATTGCTATTATTTTTTGTCCAGCTTGTACTAAATGTGATTCCTGATTCTGCTGGAAGCTCTAGGGGGCTGGTGTTCTCCCCCCGGGCCGTTAGACGGTTCGGGGGTTCTTGAATATCCAGCGTGGAAATTTTGATAGGGTTTTTGCTGACCGTATAAGTCATCTTACTATATTCTGCTATTAGTCAGTGGGCCTCTCTTTGCTAAATATCTAGTTCATTCTTACGTTTGTCTTTTCTCCTTACCTCACCGTTATTATTTGTTGGGGGCTTGTATCCAACTTTTGGGGTCTTTTCTCTGGAGGCAAGAAAGGTCTATCTTTTCCCTTCTAGGGTTAGTTAGTTCTCCGGCTGGCGCGAGACGTCTAGAACCAACGTAGGCACGTTCCCCGGCTGCTGCTATTTGTGGTGCTAGGATTAGATATATGGTCAGCCCAGTTACCACTGCCCTATGAGCTGTTTTTTTGTGTTTGCAGACTTGGTATGTATTTTTGAGACCCTCTGCCATTGGGGTCATAACAGTATTCCAGGCCAAGGTTGAATGTTTAATGCATTGCAGAAGTGGGATTACAAGAAAGGAAAGTCTGAGTTTTTTTTTTTTTCTTTCCTCTCTTTTTTCCTCCCGTTTACCTCTGAGTGGCTTGTGCTTGCTGCAGACATGAATGTCCAGACTTTGATTACAAGTGTGGATCAGCTTGCTGCTCGTGTGCAGGGTATACAAGATTTTGTTACCAGTAGTCCTATGTCTGAACCTAAAATACCTATTCCTGAGCTGTTCTCTGGAGACCGATTTAAGTTTAGGAATTTCAGGAATAATTGTAAATTGTTTCTATCTCTGAGACCCCGTTCATCTGGAGATTCAGCTCAGCAAGTAAAAATTGTTATCTCTTTCTTACGGGGCGACCCTCAGGATTGGGCCTTCTCGCTAGCGCCAGGAGATCCGGCATTGGCAAATGTTGATGCGTTTTTTCTGGCGCTCGGATTGCTTTACGAGGAACCCAATCTTGAAATTCAGGCAGAAAAAGCCTTGTTGGCTATTTCTCAGGGGCAGGATGAAGCTGAAGTGTATTGCCAAAAATTTCGGAAATGGTCCGTGCTTACTCAGTGGAATGAGTGTGCTCTGGCCGCAAATTTCAGAAATGGCCTTTCTGAAGCCATTAAGAATGTGATGGTGGGTTTCTCCATTCCTACAGGTCTGAATGATTCCATGGCGCTGGCTATTCAAATTGACCGGCGTTTGCGGGAGCGCAAAGCCGCGAATCCTCTGGTGGTGTTGTCTGAACAAACACCTGATTTAATGCAATGTGGTAGAATTCAGACTAGAAATGAACGGAAAAATCATAGACGTCAGAATGGGTTGTGTTTTTACTGTGGTGATTCTACACATGTTATATCAGCATGCTCTAAACGCCTAACAAGGGTTGTTAGTCCTGTCGCCATTGGTAATTTGCAACCTAAATTTATTTTGTCTGTGACTTTAATTTGCTCATTGTCCTCCTACCCTGTTATGGCGTTTGTGGATTCAGGTGCTGCCCTGAGTCTTATGGATCTGTCGTTTGCCAAGCGTTGTGGTTTAGTTCTTGAGCCATTGGTAAATCCTATCCCTCTTAGAAGTATTGATGCTACGCCATTGGCGGAAAATAAACTGCAGTTTTGGACACAGGTAACCATGGGCATGACTCCTGAACATCGGGAGGTGATTCGTTTTCTTGTTCTGCATAAAATGCATGATTTGGTCGTTTTGGGTGTGCCATGGTTACAGACCCATAATCCAGTCTTGGATTGGAAGGCAATGTCTGTGTCAAGTTGGGGCTGTCAGGGAATTCATGGTGACTCCCCGCCGGTGTCTATTGCTTCCTCTACTCCTTCGGAAGTTCCTGAGTATTTGTCTGATTACCAGGATGTATTCAGCGAGTCCAGCTCCAGTGCTCTTCCTCCTCATAGGGACTGTGACTGCGCTATAGATTTGATTCCAGGTAGTAAATTTCCTAAGGGAAGATTATTTAATCTGTCTGTACCTGAGCATACCGCGATGCGTTCGTATATCAAGGAATCTCTGGAGAAGGGGCATATCCGTCCATCCTTTTCCCTAATTGGTGCGGGATTCTTTTTTGTGGCCAAGAAGGACGGATCTTTGAGACCTTGTATTGACTATCGGCTTCTGAATAAAATCACTGTTAAATTTCAGTATCATTTGCCTCTGTTGTCGGACTTGTTTGCCCGGATTAAAGGTGCCAAGTGGTTCACCAAGATAGATCTTCGTGGTGCGTACAACCTTGTGCGCATTAAGCAAGGAGATGAATGGAAAACTGCATTTAATACGCCCGAAGGTCATTTTGAGTACTTGGTTATGCCTTTCGGGCTCTCTAATGCTCCTTCAGTGTTTCAGTCCTTTATGCATGATATTTTCCGGAAGTATCTGGATAAATTTATGATTGTTTATCTGGATGATATTCTGGTTTTTTCTGATGATTGGGACTTGCATGTAGAGCAGGTCAGGATGGTGTTTCAGGTTTTGCGTGAGAATGCTTTGTTTGTTAAGGGCTCAAAGTGTCTCTTTGGAGTACAGAAGGTTCCCTTTTTGGGTTTTATTTTTTCCCCTTCTGCGGTGGAGATGGACCCAGTCAAGGTCCGAGCTATTCATGATTGGACTCAACCCACGTCAATTAAGAGTCTTCAGAAGTTCTTGGGTTTTGCTAACTTCTACCGTCGTTTTATCGCTAATTTTTCTAGCGTTGTTATACCTTTGACGGATATGACCAAGAAGGGTTCTGATGTTGCTAACTGAGCTCCTGCAGCCATGGAAGCTTTTCAAGAGTTGAAGCGCCGGTTTACTTCAGCGCCTGTTTTGTGCCAGCCTGATGTCTCACTTCCCTTTCAGGTTGAAGTGGATTCTTCTGAGATTGGGGCAGGGGCCGTTTTGTCGCAGAGAGGCCCTGGTTGCTCTGTAATGAGACCATGTGCTTTCTTCTCTAGGAAGTTTTCGCCTGTTGAGCGGAATTATGATGTTGGCAATCGGGAGTTGCTGGCCATGAAGTGGGCATTTGAGGAGTGGCGTCATTGGCTCGAGGGTGCTAAGCATCATGTGGTGGTCTTGACTGATCACAAGAATCTGATGTATCTCGAGTCTGCTAAATGCCTGAATCCTAGACAGGCCCGTTGGTCATTGTTTTTCTCCCGTTTTGACTTTGTGGTCTCGTATTTACCAGGTTCAAAGAATGTGAAGGCTGATGCTCTTTCAAGGAGCTTTGTGCCTGACTCTCCTGGAGTCGCAGAACCAGTTGGTATTCTTAAAGAGGGAGTAATCTTGTCAGCCATTTCTCCGGATTTGCGACGTGTGTTGCAGAGATTTCAGGCTGGTAGACCTGACTCTTTTCCACCTGACAGACTGTTTGTTCCTGATAAGTGGACCAGCAGAGTCATTTCCGAGGTTCATTCCTCGGTGTTGGCAGGGCATCCGGGAATTTTTGGCACCAGAGATCTGGTGGCTAGGTCCTTTTGGTGGCCTTCCTTGTCATGGGATGTGCGGTCATTTGTGCAGTCCTGTGGAACTTGTGCTCGGGCTAAGCCTTGCTGTTCTCATGCCAGCGGCTTGCTCTTGCCCTTGCCTGTCCCGAAGAGGCCTTGGACACACATTTCCATGGATTTCATTTCATATCTTCCGGTGTCTCAAGGTATGTCTGTCATCTGGGTAGTATGTGATCGCTTTTCCAAGATGGTCCATTTGGTATCTTTGCCTAAACTGCCTTCCTCTTCCGATCTGGTTCCCTTGTTCTTTCAGAATGTGGTTCGTTTACACGGCATTCCTGAGAATATCGTGTCTGACAGAGGATCCCAGTTTGTTTCCAGGTTCTGGCGATCCTTTTGTGCTAAGATGGGCATTGATTTGTCGTTTTCGTCTGCCTTTCATCCTCAAACTAATGGACAAATGGAGCGAACTAATCAGACTCTGGAGGCTTATTTGAGGTGTTTTGTTTCTGCAGATCAGGATGATTGGGTGACCTTCTTGCCGTTGGCTGAGTTTGCCCTTAATAATCGGGCTAGTTCCGCTACCTTGGTTTCGCCATTTTTTTGCAACTCTGGTTTCCATCCTCGTTTTTCTCGGGACATGTGGAGCCTTCTGACTGTCCTGGGGTAGATTCCGTGGTGGATAGGTTGCAGCAGATTTGGAATCATGTGGTGGACAACTTGAAGTTGTCACAGGAGAAGGCTCAGCGTTTTGCCAACCGCCGCCGCGGTGTGGGTCCCCGACTTCGTGTTGGGGATTTGGTATGGCTGTCTTCTCGATTTGTTCCTATGAAGGTCTCCTCTCCTAAATTTAAGCCTCGCTTCATCGGTCCTTACAAGATATTGGAAATGCTTAATCCTGTGTCCTTTCGCTTGGATCTTCCGGTGTCGTTTGCCATTCACAACGTGTTCCATAGGTCTTTGTTGCGGCGGTACGTTGTACCTGTGGTTACTGAAAAAAGAGGAATGGTGTGCACTCTGGTCGAAAGCTAAGGAGGTGCTGGTAGATCAGACCGTGTGGTCAAGTCAATAGTAGAGGAGAAAATACCGCACACTCAAAATTTGATATGATGCAAAAAGGTAAATGCCAAATTTATTAACACAAAAAAGAGGTCAACAATTGCCACTGTATTGGTTTTGTAGTAAGGAAACCCGTAGTAAGGAAACCCGACGTTTCGACCCTCCCGGGTCTTATTCATGGGGTTACTAGGAAACAAATAGACAATATAAGCAGCTGTTTGTGACATATTATATACCGAAAATAAACAGAAAATAAAACAAAAAAACAGATACCAAGGCATAATAAAAACATACTATGTACAATATATACAGAGCAACCAGAGGTAACTATGGGGGTACTCTGGGAGGCAGCGAACAATCAGTCTATGGTACAAGAGTAATATCAGCAACTCCCTGCTTACTGAGGACAATTATATTAAAGTTTACCTTCACTCTTTTGTTATTCATACATGGGAGTGGCAGTGTTGGTAGGCAAGAAAAAGGTCCTTTAAGGTCTAACCTGTTGTTATAATAATACAAAGTCAACATTTATGCAGTGTAAATATAAAAAGACAGCAGAATTCCAATAGGTGTAAAAGAGGGTTGCCAGACACGTTTGGTCATAGAGATTAGGAGTCAGTCCCAAAGGAATGTATTGTGCTAGAGTGACTAAGGGGCAGTCTTTGTGAGAGCCAGTGACATAGAAGATAATATATGGATACCTTGTGAGACTAATAATCACTCCTATACAATAGGCCAGGGAGTCCTGTAAGGGGTAAGCTGCAGCAAGGTAGGGACACCTACAGAAAATGTACATAGAGTCAATAACACGCACTGTAGGGGCTGAACGTTCAAGTGAACGTATAAAGGATACCTTAAAATGGGTCCGTGAGCAGCTCCTTTGTCATGTATAGAGGGGTCCTGTGTAGAATGAATAGCAGCCTGTAAGGCTGACCTATGGAGGAGGTGTAGTGGATAAGGTTAGCAGATGCAGGGGGAAGTGCAGAAAAGGGGGGGCGGAGGGTCAGTGTACCTGCTTTGTGAAGCGTCTGTGGAATAGCGGCGCATCCCGCGCCCAGCTGTGCAGTCCTGGAGAATGGGTAGCAGTGTGACCGCATGTTCTCCATAAGTACCGCCGGACCGGAAGTGGGCGGTCCCGGACCGGAAGTGACGCAATCACAAGGTCAGTGCATGAGCACTGAGTGTATCTGAGCAAGTAAGGGCAGGAGAATGCCCAAAGATAGGAGTGGGGGCTAGGAGTGTGGCCACAGGGAGGTGATTGTATAGAGGCAGTGTGAACGTCACCTCTCTGTCTATAATGAGGGCGGAGCCACGGGTTAATGGGGAAATGTGTGGGTTAAATGGCACCTGTCCACTGCGATGATGAATGGGTCATACTAAAGATATTGTATATAGAAGATGATTATGGAAAAAAAAGGGGGAACGTAACCAGAAATGAAAAAATACAAGAATCAAAAATAAAAAAGTAAAAAAGTGAAAATAAAGATAAAAAATAGAAAGTAAATAATAATAATAATAATAAATAAAAAATAAAAAATAAAAAATATAAAAAATAAAAAGTACCTGTGGTTACTTCTGTTGAGCCTCCTGCTCCGGTGTTGGTTGAGGGCGAGTTGGAGTACGTGGTGGAGAAGATCTTGGATTCTCGTCTCTCCAGGCAGAGGCTTCAGTATCTGGTCAAGTGGAAGGGCTATGGTCAGGAGGATAATTCCTGGGTGGTTGCCTCTGATGTGCATGCGGCCGATTTAGTTCGTGCCTTTCACGCTGCTCATCCTGATCGCCCTGGTGGTCTTGGTGAGGGTTCGGTGACCCCTCCTTAAAGGGGGGGTACTGTTGTGAATTAGACTTTTTTGGCTCCCTCTTGTGGTCACTAGTGATATGACTCTGGGATTGTCTTTCCTCAGTTTGGCACCCACCTGGGTCGTTAGTCCAGGGGTGTTGCTATATAAACTCCCTGGATTCTCAGTTCAGTGCCTGGCATCGTTGTAATCAGTTCCTTTCTGTTTGCTCCTGTCTGCTGGTCCTGGATCTTGCAAAATTAAGCTAAGTCTTGCTTCCTTGTTTTTTGGTTATTTGCATTGCTATTATTTTTTGTCCAGCTTGTACTAAATGTGATTCCTGATTCTGCTGGAAGCTCTAGGGGGCTGGTGTTCTCCCCCCGGGCCGTTAGACGGTTCGGGGGTTCTTGAATATCCAGCGTGGAAATTTTGATAGGGTTTTTGCTGACCGTATAAGTCATCTTACTATATTCTGCTATTAGTCAGTGGGCCTCTCTTTGCTAAATATCTAGTTCATTCTTACGTTTGTCTTTTCTCCTTACCTCACCGTTATTATTTGTTGGGGGCTTGTATCCAACTTTTGGGGTCTTTTCTCTGGAGGCAAGAAAGGTCTATCTTTTCCCTTCTAGGGTTAGTTAGTTCTCCGGCTGGCGCGAGACGTCTAGAACCAACGTAGGCACGTTCCCCGGCTGCTGCTATTTGTGGTGCTAGGATTAGATATATGGTCAGCCCAGTTACCACTGCCCTATGAGCTGTTTTTTTGTGTTTGCAGACTTGGTATGTATTTTTGAGACCCTCTGCCATTGGGGTCATAACACTGAAGGTGTGAAAATGATCTCTGCAAAGTATATAAAGTTTCTGACTGACAATTTTCTTACATGGTATAAAAAGCAGAAACGTGCCTTCAGGAGCAAAATCATCTTCATGCTGACAATGCACCATCTCATGCTGCAAAGAATACCTCCGAGTCACTGGCTGCTATGGGCATAAAAGGAGATAAACTCATGGTGTGGCCACCATCTTCCCCTGACCTCAACCCTATAAAGAACCTTTGGAGTATCATCAAGCAAAAGATCTATGAGGGTGGGAGGCCATTCACATCAAAACAGCAGCTCTGGGAGGCTATTCTGACTTCATGCAATGAAATACTAGCAGAAACTCTCCAAAAACTCACAAGTTCAATGAATGCAAGAATTGTAAAGGTGATATCAAAGAAGGGGTCCTATGTTAACATGTAACTTGGCCTGTTGGGATGTTTTGGAGTTAAATAGCTTTTTTGTTCAGTGAATGTGACCTCCTAATGCTGCAAATTCCACAAATGAGCATTTTCAGCTCTTTAAAACATATAAAATGTTTAGAAATTTTACTGTGCCTAATAAATTGGAACATTGCATTTAGAATTGTTATTAATTTTGGAGATATACTGTTATCATTGGGAGGTTTCTTCAATAAAATTCGATGTATAATCTAACGGGTGATGTTGATTACTTTTATTAGACTGACTGTCATTTGCACCGACCATTTAGGAAAATCTGAGAAAAATATAATTTGCATAATAATTTGGAACATGGTGCAATTGCCCAGGTTGCCCAAACGTGCAATTTGGTACTGCCTATATCAATGTATAGATTATTATAACGTTCCAGTGTCTTCAATAACTGTGCTTAAGAAAGTAACCAGTCATACTCAGCTGATGTGAAGAAAGGAGTGCGTTTTACCCTACATGCCACCCCTACTGTACACCTAACTATTTGTGGCGGTTGGCACCCTATGATAATAATAATAATCTTTAATTTTAATTTTCAGTGTAATGTTAATTTTTTAGTGTAATACTAACACGTGTCAATTACATGCCTACCCATTACTTAGGTTTATCCACAGGCTGAATGATATTTAATAATCCCATAGAACAAAAGTCCAATCAATGCATATTCTGTTAGTGACTCAGAAGATAACTTTTACCCAAAGTGATGTAATTACTGATCTCACCATACAACATTGGTAGTGTAATGATTTGTTTAAAATCCTATAATGTACCTAGAAATTAAACTTACAGCTTGAGGGAATGTGCACATGCTGCAGATTTGCCTGTGGAATTTTCTGTGCAAATTTTGCATCTCTTGGCAGAAAACGCAGTTCAAAATCTGCTCATTTTTTATGTGGATTTTCATGCATTTTTTTCATTCAGATTTGTCTGCGTTTTGTCAGCTAAATAAAGATATGTTATTTAACAAAAAAAAAAGAATTGTCATGTCATTTCGTTGTCCAATCTCTTCTTTTACATACTCCATTGAAGAATAATGTTTACACACCGATAGATAGATAGATTAGATATATCTATAGATAGATCTACAGATAGATTGATAGATATATCTATAGATATCTAAATAAATTAAGCCTGGCTTAGTAATGGAGAGGTGTCAATAAGATACCTATCCATTACTAATCCTATTGCTGTTAAGGAGTTAAATAAACACACAGCCGGAATAAAGCATTTTAATTTAGTAAAACACTAAACACAGTTTCCCATCTTTATTGCACTCCTAATCCATGTGACGTCCTCGATCTCCTGTAAAAAAAATAAAATAATAAACCAACAGTATACTCCCTGTTCCGATCCATTTAATAATGAGTGTCCCACAATGATCTCCCCTACAGAGCTGCCACATCAGGAGATGTGGCCGCTCTACAGGGCCTCCAGTGACAAACTGACAGGAGATAATGGCTCCTGCAGTGTTATCACTGAGGGTTCACTGGAGTTCATGCTCTCACTTTACGGCACTGCTGTATGAGAATTTTCCCATGCAGCGTTGCTGGTGAAAGCATGAACTCTGTTGACCTCTGACAGTGGAGTGATACACTGCAGTAGGATACCTGCAGTCATTGCATAAACGGAGGCCCCTGGAGAGCGGTCACATCTGCCAATGTGACAGCTCTCCATGGGAGATCGTCATGCCACTCATTATTAAATGGATTACATCAGAACAGGGAGTATACTGTTGGTATTTTTTTTTTTTTACAGGTGAATGAGGGTGTTGGTGAGCATGTACTGTTTATGAGTGTTTGTGGGGTTTTTTACACTTGAACACATTAGCCAGATGATGGAACTACTACTGTCCCATCATTGGCTAGCTGTCACTGTAGCAGCATAGCTGGATGGGACTAGTAGTCCCATCGGACAATGCTTGCCTATATACAGACCCACGCACACACAGCCCCGCAGACCCCCAAAGATACCCGCACACACACACATACACACAGACCCCCCCGCACACAGACACACATATTCACCGCACACACAGTCTCTACCCACACACATAGTCTCTGCCCACACACTTTGCCTCCTCCCAATCTGCAGCGTTTCTCACATGCATCTCCTCAGCAAAACTGCCGATCTTTTTACACCTGTGGTTTTGCTGTGTATTTGCCTGACTCAATAGTAGTCAATGGGTGCAGAAAAGCTGCAGATCTGCAAAAAGAATTGACATGCTGCAGAAAATAAAACGCAGCAAATCTGCGCTTATTTATCCACAGCATGTGCACACCAAATCTCAATTTCCCATTGACTAACATTGGTGGTGCACTACACTTCGGATTTGATGCAATTCCGTGCATCCAAAAGCACTGCGGAAATGCATCAAAATTCACAACGTATGCACATAGCCTTAAAATGTTTTATATTTATTATTTATGTTAACAGAAGTAATATGAAAGATGTAAATAGCATGAAAAGGAGGTATAAGAATTTAACATGAGACATAAAAGGTACAATAAAAATGAATCACAGACTGCTACAAAAGGATAGATGACCCTACCTGTACTGAGGACCCTACCCTACCTACGAGTATATGTGCCCATCTTTTTTTTATATAGAAACTTGGCAACCTAGTGATTTTTTTGTTACAAGCCCTGACTATTCGTTTTCACATTCCAGAAAATTTTAGAAGAATTTTGGTTGACTTGATGATATAATGTATGTCATAGAAGTTATGCTTTGCTTTAAAACTTTTTCTTGCACAGTTTTTTCATGGAAAAGGTTGACTGACTTAGAATGCCTATTTTTAAAAAGTCTAGTAGGGTCTATTTAGTTTATAAATGTGGTCCTCCTTTCAAGATCCTCCTCTTTTAGCTAGAGAAGAGAGCAATTGTACAGAGCATTTCTTACTTTGAAGGACCTGGGACATTGAAACAGACTTATCAGTAGCGTAGCTACCAGGGGGGCAGAGGGGGCGGTCGCCCCGGGCCCTGTGCTCTGAGGGGGCCCACCCGGAGCTACGCTACTGTCAGGGCCGGCGTTAGGGGCCCCTGCCTCTGGTCAATGATTATCTGTAATTTCCCCTGCGTTTGTACTGTGTATGTAGCTAAAGTAACATGCACGGTACAAACACTCACAGGGAGTCAGCAGAGAGAAGAGAAGGCCTCCAATCAGAGTGCAGGGAGTGAGTCATGTGATCGCTCTTCTGCAGTCTGTGGAGGAGAGGGGGAAGGGAGGCCACTCACCCAATCCCGGCTGAGCGCGCTCTGCTTCAAAGCTCCTGTGCTGCAGAGAAGTGATCAGCTCCAGCAGCAGCAGCAGCCGGGGGCGCAGGGGGTCTCTGCCTCTGACTGACCTGAGCTCACTGCCTGCACATGATGTCTGCAGCATCTGACTTGGAGGAGCCTGAGGAGCAGCCCCCAGGACCAGAGGACACTCTCCACACAGCATGATGAGTATCTTGGCACATGTCATTTGCTATTTGATATGTCTGATCTGTTGCCTTGAATACATACATACAGGCACAGTATATAAAGCAATGAAGGTTCTTAAAGGGAACCTGTCACCCCGTTTTTAAAAGATGAGATAAAAATAGCGTTAAATAGGGGCAGAGCTGTGCTTTACATTAGTGTCTTTTTTGTGCCTTTATTCCCCAGCTATGCTGTCGAAATACCTTTGTAAAGTCGCCGTTTTGGGCTGTCACTCACGCTGGTCTGGTCAAATGGGCGTGGTGACAGCGCTGTTTCTTCCCCCAGATCTTGCTTATCTGTCCGTTGGTGGCGTAGTGGTTTGCGCATGTCCAGCTGCCGAATCCACTGCCCAGGTGAAGGAAAAGAACGCGATCTGCGCTGTTCCCCTGGTGATCGGTGGGTGCGGCCATCTTCCTGTGGCCGCGCGTGCGCAGATGGAGTGCTCTGCTGCACGGGGCTTCAGGAAAATGGCTGCGGGATGTCGCGCGTGAGCAGATGGAGATCGCGGCGGCCATTTTCCTGAAGCCCCGGGAAGCCGAGCACTCCATCTGCACACGTGCAGCCTCAGGAAGATGGCGCACACCACTACGCCACCAACGGACAGATAAGCAAGGTCTGGGGGAAGAAACAGCGATGTCACCACGCCCATTTGACCAGACCAGCGTGAGTGACAGCCCAAAATGGCGACTTTACAAAGGTATTTCGGCAGCATAGCTGGGGAATCAAGGCACACAAAAGACACCAATGTAAAGCACAGCTCTGCCCCTATTTAACGCTATTTTTATCTCATCTTTAAAAAACGGGGTGACAGGTTCCCTTTAAACTTGTATGTCTTGTTTATCCTGCAATCTGGACAGACACTGAACACTGACATGTGATCGATAAGTGTCTTGGCACATAATGTATTTACTGCTGATTAGCTTATGAGAAGGAGAATGATTATTTTCTTAAGTTTGCGAGCGTCTGGAATCTTGCAGGACGGCTTTTACATGTGGGAGCCTGTCATCATATAAGGTCCGGCCAGCATCTGTACACCCTAACATAGTGTTCTAGAATGCTCTCTATGTCCCCAATCCTCTATGCAAGGCACAAAAAAGAGCTTTTATTATAATCACGGATGGCGCAGTCCGGGCGTCACAGTCTTGACCCGGCGCCGTCCCTCTTCCTGTGATCGCTGTTCCGCTTCGTGTGGAAGATGCGTCCTACATCATGCATTCAGTGTCCTCTATCACACTCCCGTGCAGGTGCACTTCTCTTTGCCCTGCTGAAGTCAGAGCACAGTATTGTAGTGCGCATGCGCCGGCTTTATTTCCAGGTCATCAGCGCCCTTTGGCCTTTCCCAGCGCACATGCACTACAGTACTTGGCTCTGCTTTCAGCAGCCTAGAGAGAAGTGCGCCTGCACAGGAGCGCAATGGGTGACACTGTGTGGATGACGTAGGATGTGTCATACAGATGAAGCAGTAATGGAGGATGGCGATCTTAAGTCAAGACCAGCGATGCCTTGGTGAGAGCCATTGGTGAGTATAATGAGAGGTAATTTTTATGCCTTGAGGAGGGGATTGGGGACACATTTACAGCCTTCCTTATAGAGGCTGCCTATGGGAGCTGCATTATACTATATAGTCTTCCTATGTGAAGGGCATTATACTATAGGGTCTGCCTATGGGGAGTGCATGATACTATATGGAGGCCTATGGGGAATGTATTATACCATATTGAGGACTATCCGGTGTATTATGCTATATGGAGGCTATCTAGAGGGCCATCATTCAGTGTGGAGATTACAGCGACGGGGCCATCATACAGTGTTGGAGCCAGTTTGGAGGATATTAACGGGTCAGTATATACAGTGGGGGGCATCATACTGTGTATAGGGGAGCTGTACAGTGGGGGAGACTTGGGACTTTATTAAATGTAAAGTGGGCACTTATTCTTACAGGGGGACTCAGGTTACTGTGACTATCAAAGGGTCACACACAGAGGGCATTATTACTTTCTAGGGGACAAAATGTGGGCACTGTTTTCTAGGGCACTTGCACCCGGCATTACTATATTATAGAGGGGTGCTTTAGAATTTAGAGGGCACAGAGAACCACACAGCAGGTGCAGTAATAGGGACACATACGGCAGCAGCGGCTCTGTATTGAGGTATCAGCAGGATGAGGAGGTTGTGCAGGTTGGGAATAGATGGTGATGGTGCTGGAATGTGAGAAGTGAAACGTGTCTTTGTTGTAATCTCTGCAGATGAGTTGTAGCTGGAAGAAGTTGTCATGTCGGTCTGGGCCAGATGGAAAAGACGGGAAAAATGAACAATTCTATCAGAAAGAACGTCAGAGGTAAGTCATTATCTGTAACTGTGCAGTGATCTGTTATATGTTCTGTAGGACTGGTATCTACCACTGACCATATGGCGGTAATATCAGTGTTGGTCTTTATATAGAGATTATCTTCAGTAACAGCACGGTCTCCTCCACTATTAGGGCGCATCACTGAATTGTAATGAAGGTTACCTGGTTAGGGGCCCACTCAGAACCTTCGCCCCCCCTGGACCAAAACCCTAGCTACGCCTCTGAGACTTATGCAGTTTATTTCCACTTTAGTGATTTAATTTCCTCTGTGTTGGAGCTGCAGGGAAATTTCCGCTGATCATTGTTGGCCCAAGCAGCACAATATAAAACTGTAAGTCTTTCATCAGGGGATCCATTTAGCAAAAGAAATTGTCCAGGGAGTATAATTACAACAATTGTAATTAGAATATTAGGTTTTAATTGAAACAGCACATTAGGAAAATAAGAAAATATTCTAATTAAATTACTTAAACCTAAAGTAAGCTGCAATACAAGGTCAACCATTTACTTACCTCCTGGAAAGAAAGCGAAAATTATATTCTGTATATTTTGGTGCCTATTTCTCTGTGTCAGCACCTCCCCCCCACAGTATTAACCACTCTACCCTCTTTGTGTCAGCACCTTTTTTGTTCTTTTACTTCTTTCCCCTCAATTTTAGGGGCAATTGTCATGCTTTAAGGAGACTTTTTTAAAAAAATTTAAAGCCTCCAGTTGTTGTACCCTGCTCACTTGATTTTGATATCTTGAGAAAGGCAACGGTCCAGCACAGAAACACATTGGTATAAATAAAAGCCGTTTTGGAATCTCAAGGCTCTTTATTCCCACAGAGCAGTTGGCCTAAATGTGCCAGCATCCATTTTTTACCATTATACTCTCAAACAATGGCAGACACATATCTGTATGCATGAAGTGTGGCACTTTTGACAAACAATTATTTTTTTATTTCAGTATAAATTATGCCATCAACGACAAATAAGCAAATTATAATTAAAGCAAGGAAGGTCTTTAAACTCAGTAATGATAGTGAACGATTGTTTGTATGATTAATCAATTGGGTGATTATTGCCAAATGTATATGACCCTTTAAACACTAGAATTAATGACATAAAACAAAATGCCTCTACGTGTGTTTCTATTAGGAAAAAGACACACAAATATCTTTAAAACTCCTTCTATGGGGCACATTGTAATTAGGTCTAAAGTAGAGTTTTGGGGGCAAATTTAATACAACTGTATAAGAAAACAAGCTGAGACTAGACAATTTTAAAATGTACTAAATTTATCAATGTGTCTTGTGCTGATTGGTAAATGTGGAACATTTTGTTTTACATTCTATCATTTGTAACAAAGGTATTTCCAATAAGTTTAATACATTATGTAATTGAATTTCGATGCATTATTTATTGCAGTGAAGAGGATTACTTTAGGGCCATGGTCACACATATTCAGTATTTGGTCAGTATTTTCCATCAGTATTTGTAAGGTAAAATCAAGAGTGGAACAATCAGAGGAAAAGTACAACAGAAACACATCACCACTTTGGCTTTGCTTACCCACTCCTGGTTTTGGCTTACAAATACTGTAGTAAAATACTGACTCAACATGTGCAGGAGGCCTTATGTTATAAACCAAATTGCAGAAAAATTATTTCAATTTTTACCATCTTGTCCACAGTGCCCTACAGAATCCACCGAGCCTATGCATACCGTATTATTAGCATTCCTGTTTTTCAGAACATCTTTCCAATTATTTTGCAAATAAGAATAGACTTTGGAACCATACATAATTTTCCATCTGTTCATGTCAAGTACTTATTTCTGTTTCCTTGCTGTTATCTTTAGTGCTTTAAACTGTGGGTAGTAGGTCCCTCATAGAGTTTCATTTGCTTTGTGATTCCTTTTGCACTGGTTGAATTTGCTTCTTGCTGCACCTGTCAGCTAGGAGAAAAAGATTGTTTTTTTCTACTGGGTTAGAATTTTTAGACAAATTCAAAGCATGAACATACTGCATTGATTTATTTCATTTTATAACTCCTAGGAATTCTGTTTGAACTTAGTTTAATCTGAGTTAAAACTCAATAAGCAGTCATATTCCACATCTAAGAAAGTATCCTGGAGGAGGTTTCTGGGATCATGTAACTATTGCTGTGCATGTGTACTGCTCCAAGTTACCAATAAATCTTCTGTTCCAGTCTGAGACTCGCTTCCCAAACCTTGACATTGGGACTAGGAGTTATTTAAAGCTCTTTAACATTCAGGAAATAAATCTTTCCAAAAGTTACATTGGTATAAGGTTTGTTTCAGAACAAACCATGCTCACAGATTTCAAACAATTTTAAGGAGTTTTAGCCTTTCAACCTTATTTTACTAATTCATGTTGACCATGCTAAAAGTGATAAAATCAGCTTTTATTTACCCATCCAAGGTCCATCTCTTTTCCAGGAACTAAGTACATGTTCTAATGTTAACAGCACATCATTAGCGCTGCAGCCAATCACAGTTCTTTCGATGTAGATGCTTGTGCCGTGGAACTCACTGATTGGATGATGTGATGCCATCGCTGCAGGCTGAACACAATCACTAAAGCAATAGCAGTAACAAAGCATTGGACTCACCGAAAGTAAACATCAGATGATTTGATTTTTACCCCTTAACCCCCGGAGGTATTTTTTGTTTTTGCGCTTTCGTTTTTCACTACCCTTTTTCCCAGAGCCATAACGTTTTTATTTTTCTGTCAATATGGCCATGTCAGGGCTTTTTTTTTACAGGATGAGTTGTACTTTTGAATGACACCATTGGTATTACCATGTTGTGTACTAGAAAATGGTAAAAAAATTCCAAGTGCGGTAAAATTGCAAACAAAAGTGCAATCCCACACTTGTTTTTTGTTTGGCTTTTTTACTAGGTTCACTAAATGCTAAAACTGACCTGTGATTATGATTTTCCAGGTCATTATGAGTTCATAGACACCAAGCATGTATAGGTTCTTTTTAATCTAAGTGGTGAAAAAAAATTAAAAACTTTGTTAAAAATAAATAAAAATTGCACCATTTTACGATACCCATAGCGTCTCCATTTTTTGTGATCTTGGGTTGGGTGAGGGCTTAATTTTTGCGTGCTGAGCTGACATTTTTAATGATACCATTGTGGTGCTGATTCAATCTTTTGACTGCCTGTTATTGCAATGTCGTGGCGACCAAGAAAACATTATTCTGGCATTTTATCTTTTTTTCTTGCTACGCCATTTAGCGATCAGGTAATCTTTTTTTATTAATAGATCGGGCAATTCTGAACACAGCGATACCAAATATGTCTATGTTTGATTTTTTTATTGTTTTGTTTTGAATGGGGCGAAAGGGGGTGATTTGAAATTCTTATATTGTTTTTATTTTTTTTATATTTTTAAAAACATTTTTTTTTACTTTTGGCATGCTTCAACCTTTTCCAAGGGAGAATAGAAGCTGCCATAACTCGGTTGGCTCAGCTACATATAGGCAATGATCAGTTCACCTATATGTAGCTGAATTACTCACTTGCTATGAGCGCTGACCACTGGGCAGTGCTCACAGCAATCCGGCAGTGACAACTATAGGGGTCTCCAGGAGACCTCTGGTTGTCTTGCCAACCCAGCAGTGACCCGCAATAACATGATGAGAGTTTTCGGCGCTATTGCCGGAAACATGCATTAAATGCCGCTTTCAGCGTTTGACAGCGGCATTTAACAGGTTAAAAGCCACAGGTGGATCGTGATTCCATGGGTGGCTGTTCTGGGCACATGTCAGCTGTTCAAAACTGCTGACATGTGCCAGGAAAGATCTGGGCTCACCGACAGAGCACACATGAAAGCTAAACATGTTTGATGTCTGACATCAGCTAAAATATAGGCCCGATGTCGGAAAGGGGTTAAATATATTGGATACTGCTATGGTGGGATCTGTCAATGATGCACTGTAAAGAGGGGTCTGTAAATTATTTATTGTTGTGGCACATCTGTGAATGACACACTGCTATGGAGGATCTATGAGTGATACAATGTTGTGGGGAAAATTTTGGATATGTTGATAAAGCGCTTTTGTCGGGATCTGTGGATGATGCAGGATATGGAGGGATCTGTAGATGATGCATTGTTACAGTTGTGCTCAAAAGTTTACATACCCATGCAAAATGTTTGATTTCTTATCCTTTTTTCAGAGATCATGAATGATAACACCAACATTTTTTCTCCACTCATGGTTAGTAGTTGGGTGAAGCCATTTATTGTCAAACATCTGTGTTTTCTCTTTTTAAATCATAATGACAACCCAAAACATCCAAATGGCCCTGATCAAAAGTTCACATACCCCGGTGATTAAGGCCTGATCACATGCACAGAAGTTGACACTAATGGGTTTCAATGGCTACTAAAGGTAGCATCCTCACCTGTGACCTTTTTGCTTCTAATCAGTGAGTATATAAAAGCTGAGAGAGTTTCTGGGATTCAGACAGACTCTTGCATCTTTCATTCAGCCACTGATGTTTCTGGATTGTGATCCATGGGGAGAGAAAAAGAATTGTCAACAGAAAAGGTTGTTGAACTGTATAAAACAGGAAGGGATACAAAAAGATATCCAAGGAATTAATAATGCCAGTCAGCAGCATTCAAACTGTGATTAACAAATGGAAACTCAGGGGCTCTGTAAAAACAAAACCACGGTTAAGTAGACCAACAAAAATGTTGTCCGTAACTGCCAGGAAAATTGTTCGAGATGCAAAGAAAAACTCACAAATAACATCAGCTGAAAAACAGGACTCTCTGAAAACTAGCAGTGTGGCTGTTTCAAGATGCACAATAAGGAGGTACTTGAATAAAAATGGTCGAGTCACCAGAAGAAAGTCATTTCTGCGCAAATGTCACAAAGTATCTTGCCTACAATATGCAAAACAGCACAGAGACAAGCTTCAAAACTTCTGGAACAAGGTAATTTGGACAGATGAGACCAAAATTGAACTTTTTGGCCACAACAATAAACGTTATATATCGAGAGAGGTCAACAAAACCTATTATGAAAGGAAAACCATTCCTACTGTAATGTAAAAAAAAAAACACTACATACTTACATTCCGGTGTCTGTCATGTCCCTCGCCGTCAGCTTCCCGCACTGACTGTGTCAGCGCCGGCCGTAAAGCACAGCACAGCGGTGACGTCACCGCTGTGCTCTGCTTTTACTTTACGGCCGGCCCTCACAGTCAGTGCGGGAAGGTGACGGCGAGGGACGTGACAGACACCGGAATGTGAGTATGTAGTGTTTTTTTTTTTACATTTACAATGGTAACCAGGGTAAACATCGGGTTACTAAGCGCGGCCCTGCGCTTAGTAACCCAATGTTTACCCTGGTTACAAGCGAACACATCGCTGGGATCGGCATCACACACGCTGATCCCAGCGATGACAGCGGGTGATCAGCGATGAAATAAAGTTCTGGACTTCTAGCTCCGACCAGCGATGTCACAGCAGGATCCAGATCGTTGCTGCGTGTCAAACACAACGAGATCGCTATCCAGGACGCTGCAACATCACGGATCATTGTTGTTCTTGCTGCAAAGTCACTTAGTGTGAAGGTACCTTAACAGCAGACACTTGAACAAGTAGTTGTGGACAGGGATGATACATTTCAGTCATGGCACACTGGCTGAACCTGGTGGAGTGTGGGATAAAGTCGCAAACTGGAACATCACATATCCTACCCATGCCACAAATAGCGGGCCCAACCTCAATCATGGTTTCATCATATACATCCTGTCTCCTGTCTTCCTCCTCCTCCACCTCCTCATCCTATGCTGAATTACCCTCCACATCACTCCCAAGTTGGGAGCTGTGCATCAGCGCATCAGCAAAGCGGCAACATGCTGTACTGAAGCTGATCTGTTTTGGTCAAACACCACACACTGCAGCAGAGCTGTGGCAAGGAATAAAACATTAAACCAATCAGTGGCTCTCCCCACTGCAACTTGAACCCGGTCTGGTTGTCTAAGATAACGGGTGTAACCTGGTGGCGCCTTTAAAGCTCAGGAAGCTGGTACACCTGCCATGCATGGCTCACGTGCTAAACCTAGTGGTTCAGAAATTTATCAAAACATACCCTGACTCGCCATACCTACTTGAGAAGATGCGCCATATTTGCCCCCATTTCAGCCATTCCTCTACCGCTATTGCTGATCTTGCAGCACTTCAAAAGCAAAATAATTTGCAAATCACTCAACATATCATATTTTGGAACTCAACATATCATATGTTGGAAAGGATTAGTGAGCAGCAGAGGGCACTTGCTGAATACCAGCTTAAACATGCCCGTCAGATTGCAACTCGGCCAAGACACAGAACTATTGTGTGGGTGTGGATCGCTGACATTTGTGAGGTGCTTGATAACTTTGAGTACTGCACCAACCTCGTGAGTGGTTATCAGGCTTTTATCAGCATTACCATCCTGATGCTATGTACATTGAAAGAATCACTGCATAATCTAAACATGGAATCTTTAAGTGCCCATCAGTTGTGTATGGAGCAAGATTTCACACTGGGTGAGCCTACCTAGCCCAGCCAATATCATGAGGCAAGATTGGGTGATGAAGATGAGGAGGAAGACAAGGAGGGAGAGGACTTCTTTCTGTGGTACCGAGGGGACCCCTAATGCTACAGAGAAGACTCCCAACCTTAGTTTCATGTCTGTCCAGCATGGGTGGGCTGGAGAGGAGGAGGCAGAGGAGGAGATTCAGTGTGAGGAGGGGATGGGTATTGTTCCTCCTTCTGGGGCCACAGAACATTTGCCTCTTTGCAACTTGGCACACATGGCACAGTTCATGTCTAACTGTCCCAAGAACCTCGCGTGATCCACATTTTCAAAAGCAACCTATACTGGTTGACCACCTTTCTCGACCCACAGTACAAGGACAAATTTCCTTCGAGACTGTTGCAGTCACAAAGGGATTCACAAATGAATCCTTCAAGAGGGCTGTTGTCAATCATTTGATGACAACATCACCCTCAGACACCACTGGTAGCAGAGGTACCAGCTCTTTGCAAAAGCATGCATTAATGGAGAGAGACACGCCCAGCAGGTCCAAAAGAGGTGAGGGGGAAATGTCCACAAACTGAGCTATCTTCAATAAACCGGCTCATCAGCAAGGGCTAGCTGGACCAGTAACAATGTCAAGGAGGCAGAAGTTGAACAACATGATCAACAAGTATCTAAATGACCATACCTGCATCCTTCCTGAAGCTTCTGTTCCACTTAATTACTGGGTATTCAAGCTGGACAGACCTCTCCTTATATGCCTTGGAGGTGCTGGCCTGCCCTGCTGCTAATGTGATGTCAGAGCGTGTTTTCAGTGCTCCTTTGGCAATCATCACAGATACACACACAAGGCTGACTACAGAAAATGCAGACAGTATTTTTCATCTTCACAATTCCTGGATTTTATTCACTGGAAATGCAGCATTCTCAGCTATTCATCCCTTTCTATTATATAAAGGATGTTATTGTAGACAGCAGAGTCTAACTGTATTTCGTAAATGGAACAAAGACAATTTACAAACGAGAAAGCTTGTGTTGCTGTTCATTGTTTTGTGTCAGTTACTCATTAAAAAGTATCATAAATTTGACACAAATGTGAATTTTTATGCTCTTTGATACCTCTATCTGCTTATTAACTCATCAACGTACTATTGTTTTATATTAATAAAAGAATTGGAAACATTAATATCACCTTAAGATGATGACTGTAGAATGGATGTATAGTAAACTTTGTGTAATCAGTGTAATATTGTGTTTAATAACCACACTCTAGATGACATGTATGACCTTCTTGCACTGTATATTCAAACATGCAGTGGTTAATAGACGTGATTGAAAATAATCTGAATGAGTTTAGCCTCCAGTTATAAAAGCTAATTTCCTTACTTTATTGTTAACGAATATAATGCATCATCTATAATTCTTTATTAACATGATTATCTTTTGCTTAGGCAATTCACCCCAGGAAGGGTACTGCAAGTAATAGAGGATATAAACCTCAAGAGTAACTTTAAAAATTGAGGTGCATGTTTTAAAATGGAGCCTGGTGGGTTGATACTAATTTATATATTTTCACTAAAATTGTACTGAATCGTATTGAGTGTCATTTTAACTTTTTACTCAATTTCGTGTATTGCATTATGAAAATTAGCTATATTTTTTGCTAAGACATATTCTGCCATACCTTTAAAGGGAACCTGCCAGGTCAGAATTTTCAAAGTAAAAACAGAGCATCCAGATCATGTTCACATAATCGGTATCACTAACCAGTGAAAGTAGAAAATAACATTATGCCCCTCACAACTATTCTAAAAACATGCCCACTGGAGTGATGTCCATCTCAGCCTTTAAATGTGCTCAAAGGGGTGTGTGGTAGAGCAGCTCACTCGGCTGGACACAGAGTTATAACTGGAACACTGTCTCTTTAACCCTTTTCTGACCTCGGACGGGATAGTACGTCTGAAGTTTGTTCCCCTGCTTTGATGCGGGCTCCGGCGGTGAGATCAGATCAAAGTCGGGACATGTCAGCTATTTTGAACAGCTGACATGTGCCCGGAATAGCAGCGGGTGGAATCACGATTCACCCACCGCTATTAACTAGTTAAATGCCGCTGTCAAACGCTGACAGAGGTATTTAACTACCGCCTCCGGCCATTGGGCCGGAAATGAGCAGATCGCTGACGCTGTCACATCAATATTAAAAAAATAAAAGTTCAAATCACTTCCATTTTTCCCCATTAAAAATAAACAATACAAAAATCAAATATACACATATTTGGTATCGCCACATTCAGAAATGGAAGCTCTATCAATTAAAAAAAGGATTAACCTGATTGCTAAACGGCGTAGCGATAAAAAAATTTGAAACTCCAGAATTACGCTTTTTTGGTCGCCGCAACATTGCATTAAAATGCAATAACGAGCGAACAAAAGAAGAAAGCTGAACCAAAATGGTATTATTAAAAATGTCAGCTTGGTGTGCAAAAAATAAGCCCTCACCCGACCCCAGATCATGAAAAATTGAGACGCTACGGGTATTGTAAAATGGCACAATTTTTTTTTTCAGCAAAGTTTGCAAATTTTTTTCACCACTTAGATAAAAAATAACCTAGATATGTTTGGTGTCTATGAACTCGTAATGACCTGGAGAATCAGAATGGCAGGTCATTTTTAGCATTTGGTGAACCTAGCAAAAAAGCCTAACAAAAGACAAGTGTGGGATTGCACTTTTTTTGCAATTTCACAGCACTTGGAATTTCTTTCCCGCTTTTTAGTACATGACATGCTAAAATCAATGGTGTCGTTTAAAAGTACAGCTTGTTCCACAAAAAATAAGCCCTCACTTGACCATATTGACGGAAAAATAAAAAAGTTTGGCTCTGGGAAGGAGGGGAGTGAAAAACGAAAACAAAAAAGCAAAAATACCCCGGGTCATGAAGGGGTTAAGAAAAGGCTTGGTTTATTGTAGCAGCACCAAGCTGGGAGCATAAACACAGTCCCCTTGGCAAAACAAAGAAACAAAAAAACAGTCCTTTTCCTAGTGGGGGATCAGTCCGCTCACAGGCAGCAATGTCCACTGCTCAGATTCAGCAGACAACTTCCTGGAGTGTTCTCTCTCCAGGCAACCACTGAACACTGGAAGCTTTGGCAGTAAGCAATTTAAGCCCAGACCATGTGAGTCCTCCTTCATGTGACTGATCACATGATCTCGACATCACATATGTCCTGTCAGGACACTGCAGGTGGAGATACAATGGAGATATGGTTGAGATATGGTGGACCCCCTCCCACCCGCTCTATGGAGGTCTACTAAAAACAGCCCATAACATAACTGTCATTCAATCCTCTCTACACGTAGTGTGCTGAAGGATACTAATCTAGTTTCACATTACTGATGCCATCATGTGCAGTGACGCAAATCTCCCCTCCATCATTTCATCAGTGACTCTGGCACATATTACCCCCTCTGTCCAAAGCCGGGGGTTTTGGCACCTTCACTGGCTAAGCAGGGAGCACTGGATATGGCATCTGCTTCCCATGTAACCTCCCTGTCCTGTGTTCCACATGGAAAATGAATTCCTGGAGCGCCGGAAATCACCTAGTTACCCGGGCATTCTTTCCCTTCTTTTCCCTCACCCATCTCAGGGGTGCATTATCAGATATTAGCCTGAACCTTCTGCCTAACAGGTAATATCTTAGGGTGTTGATTGCCCACTTGATGACCAAGCACTCTTTCTCCATAATGGCATAGTTCTTCTAACAGGATGAGAGTTTCCTACTCAGGTATAGGAGTGTTCATCACCTGGGACAGCACAGCTCCTAAACCGACTGCGGAGGCATAATAATGCTTATTATTGTATACTGGTATGCATGTTTATGCTTGGACTCCTTGTCCTGCTGCAGAATATACTTGAAGTCAATCAGATGCCTTCCCGATAATACTGCACAATGGATCAGTAACTAAATTTCCCAGAATTAAACACATAGATGCAATGGTCGGCCAAAGAAACTTAGTGCTGTAGCTAAAAGATATGATATAATGCGTACTTCCCTTCTAAATCAGCAGTCATCAGCTCAGTACTAGCAGCAGCCAGTGGGACACAGGTAAACCCATCTATTGTTCAGAAAAGTCTAGATATAAGTGGTCTACATGGAATCCTGGAATCCCTAATGTTGCGCAAGTGTACATTGGAAAATTGATGATGTTTTTAAGCCACAGGGCATTTGCACCAAATATTGATAGAATGTAGATTTTTCTTTTCTTACTTCACTTTGCATATTGTTAATTGAGAAAAATAAACTATTAACACTTCTATTTTTTAAAGAATTCTTCCACACTGCCTGAAACATTTTTCCTCCTGAAATTTAGGATGGAAAAATTATTTGAGTGTTCAAACAAGAAAAAATGCTAAAGCTCTAAACCCCTTCACTATGTCTTGTCCCAGGGCTTTAAAGCGGGCTTGCATGTTAAGGCTGCATCTTTCCCAGAAGATGATGGGTGATTTATTTAACCATCATCTGTCTCTAACAGCAGCGGGTTGAGCGAACCTTATATTGGTTCTGCACTGTTGCACTTTATACACTATCTTGTACTATTTTGTATATTGTACCATATCTTAATTGTATCAACATGTCACAATATCTTCGTTGATGATGTATGTCACTTTCACCTCTATGAGCGATTTATGTGGTGTAGCGTTATGGTGGGGAAGGTTCCCTCTCCCCTCTCTCTTCCTAATTTAAATATCTGAGCCGAGGGATACGTCCCTTGATTTTGTCTGTGAGTGCGCACATGTATCCGGGCTGCTATAATTCCCGTACCTTAGTGGCTATCTATTATGTGGACTGCGCATGTCTTGATGACGTCAGAGGCTGGAATTCCGCCCACATGCGCACTTCCTCTATGACGGCCGCTGGAGTGATGGGTAATGTAGTCCGGAAGCATGGGCACCGCTACTCTCAGACACTTCCGGTTTTCCCCCTTTATAAACTTACGAGACCTGCTTATGTGTGTCTCTCCTTCGAAAAAGTTGGACCACGAAACGCGCATCAGGGGTGCCAGGGAGTTCGTGGGACCGACTGTACTCCATGGGTAAGCGTCTATAAATTACACCAGTGGACTCTGCGGGGGGCGGTACTATGCAATGAAGCATTTGATGATATATTGTGCCTCCCACATTGGGCACACCAGTAAATATACTGGGCTCGTACCATGTTATAATATTCCAGTGTCACGTGTTCCCATGAATTTTCTGGTGTACCACTAGTTTGTTTCTTGGATTGTTCCTGCATTCTGTATAACATATCTATATAGTGGAATTGTTCTTTGGTATTTATGTAATAAACTGAGCATTTTATAATGATTCTTGTGATCTTATGTCTACTCCATTTCTTTGTTGTGTTGGCTTCATCTGCAACTGTTAATCTGTTAAAAGCTGTTTTTAACCTCTGAAGGCAGCATTTAACACATGACTGCAGGAGAACACGTCATTTCACTTGCCCATTGGCGAGCCTGTGATGTGATCGCAGGGTGTTGATGGGTTGCCACGACAGCCGGGGGTCAGCTGAAGACTAGTGTTGAGCAATACCTTCCGATACTTGAAAGTATCGGTATCAGATAGTATCGGCCGATACCCGAAAAATATCAGATATCGCCGATACCGATACCCAATACCAATACAAGTCAATGGGACTCAAGTATCGGAAGGTATCCTGGATGGTTATTATTATTATTATGTAACCGGCAGCCTCCGTTCCTAAGAATGAGCAGTTTAGGACCTTCGATGATGTCGCAGCTTGTGATTGGTCGCGTGCAGCTCATGTGACCGCTCATGCGACCAATCACAGGCCGCGACGTCATCGCAGGCCCTAAACTCCTTAATGAGGAGGAGGAGTTTAGGACCTGTGATGACGTCGCGGCCTGTGATTGGTCGCGTGAGCGGTCACATGAGCGGCACGCGACCAATCACAAGCCGCGACGTCAACGAAGGTCTTAAACTGCTCATTCTTAGGAACGGAGGCTGCCGGTTACAATCGGTAAGGTCCAGGGGCCGCCGGAGGGGTGAGTATATCCATATTTTTTATTTTAATTCTTTATTTTTTTCATGAATATGGATCCCAGGACCTGAAGGAGAGTCTCCTCTCCTCCAGACCCTGGGAACCATACACTGGGAACTTCCGATTTTGATTTCCGATACCACAAAAGTATCGGAACTCGGTATCGGAATTCCGATACCGCAAGTATCGGCCGATACCCGATACTTGCGGTATCGGAATGCTCAACACTACTGAAGACCTTTGTGCTTGTCATGATGTTAATCCTGTGAAAGTTGTGGGAAATTATAATTTCCTCTACACATAGCAGTGCTGTAGCAAAGCTATGTTTAGCCCAAGCAATTAGATGATCTCCGCTTCAAGCCCCCTAAGAAAATTAACAAATACAATTAAAAGTAAAAAAAATGCAAAAGTTCAAATCGTCTTCCTTTTACCCCATTAATATCAAAATAGTTCAAAAAAATAAATAAACACATATTTGCTGTTGCTGCATTCATAAAATTGGCGTAAGGAGAAAAAAAATCAAAACACCAGAATTTGCGTTTTTGGTGACCTTAACATTACAATAAAGTGCAATAAGAAGCAATCAAAATATCATATCCACCCCAAAATTGTATGAGTAAAAATGTCCGCTCAGGGCACAAAAAATAAGCCCACACACAGCTCCATATCACAAAGACTGAAAACGTTGCAGTTCATAGAAAATAAATACACAGGCGGAATTTTTTTTACATATATCAGAAAATTGTTTTCCACTGAAACAAAACCCTTTTCATGTTTGGAATCTGCTTAATTGTACTGACCTGGAGAAACGCATTGCGTAGTCTGTTTTATTGTATAGTGAACAAGGTACCGTATATACTCGAGTATAAGCCAACCAGAGTATAAGCCAACCCCCCTAATTTTGCAACAAAAAACTGGGAAAACTTATTGACTCGAGTATAAGCCTAGGGTGGAAAATGCAGCAGCTACTGGTAAATTTTTTAAAAAAATAGATACCAATAAAAGTAAAATTAATTGAGACATCAGTAGGTTAAGTGTTTTTGAATATCCATATTGAATCAGGAGCCCCATATAATGCTCCATGCAGTTCTTTTTGGCCCCATAGATGCCCCATATAATGCTCCATGCAGTTATGGCCCTACAGATGCCTCATATAATGCTCCATGCAGTTATGGCCCCATAGATGCCCCATATAATGCTCCATGCAGTTATGGCCCTATAGATGCCTCATATAATGCTCCATGCAGTTTTGGCCCCATAGATGCCCCATATAATGCTCCATGCAGTTATGGCCCCATAGATGCTCCATATAATGCTCCATGCAGTTGTGGCCCCATAGATGCCCCATATAATGCTACATGCAGTTATGGCCCCATAGATGCCCCATATAATGCTCCATGCAGTTATGGCCCCATAGATGCCCCATATAATGCTCCATGCAGTTCTTTATGGCCCCATAGACGCTCCATATAATACTCCATGCAGTTCATTATGGCCCAATAGAATGTTCCATGCAGTTATGGCCCCATAGATGCTCCATATAATGCTCCATGCAGTTCTTTTTGGCCCCATAAATGCCCCATATAATACTCCATGCAGTTCTTTATGGCCCCATAGATGCCCCATATAATGCTCCATGCAGTTATGGCCCTATAGATGCCCCATATAATGCTCCATGCAGTTATGGCCCCATAGATGCTCCATATAATGCTCCATGCAGTTATGGCCCCATAGATGCTCGATATAATGCTCCATGCAGTTTTGGCCCCATAGATGCCTCATATAATGCTCCATGCCGTTATGACCCCATAGATGCCCCATATAATGCTCCATGCAGTCCTTTTTGGCCCCATAGATGCCCCATATAATACTCCATGCAGATCTTTATGGCCCTATAGATGCCCCATATAATGCTCCATGCAGTTATGGCCCTATAGATGCCCCATATAATGTTCCATGCAGTTATGGCCCCATAGATGCTCCATATAATGCTCCATGCAGTTCTTTTTGGCCCCATAAATGCCCCATATAATACTCCATGCAGTTCTTTATGGCCCCATAGATGCCCCATATAATGCTCCATGCAGTTATGGCCCCATTGATGCTCCATATAATGCTCCATGCAGTTATGGCCCCATAGATGCTCCATATAATGCTCCATGCAGTTTTGGCCCCATAGATGCCCCATATAATGCTCCATGCAGTTATGACCCCATAGATGCCCCATATAATGCTCCATGCAGTTCTTTATGGCCCCATAGATGCTCCATATAATACTCCATGCAGTTCTTTATGGCCCCTTAGAATGCTCCATGCAGTTATGGCCCCATAGATGCTCCATAGAATGCTCCATGCAGTTATGGCCCCATAGATGCCCCATATAGCATTGTGCCACATGTAATGCTGCTGCTGCAATAAAAAAATGACATACTCACTTCTCGTCGCTGCCCGCTGCTCCTCAGCATCCCGTCTCTCCGCACTGACTGATCAGGCAGAGGGCGGCATGCACACTAATACGTCATCGCGCCCTCTGACCTGCACAGTCACAGCAAGAGGATGGGAACATGGAGCGGCACCCGGCAGATGGAACGCGGACAGGTGAATATGAAATGCTCACCTGCTCCTGGCGCTGTCCCTGCCTGTCCCATGGCACCGCAGCTTCTTCCTGTAATGAGCGGTCACTGGTACTGCTCATTACAGTAATGAATATGCGGCTCCACCCCTATGGGGACAGCGTTAGGAGTGCCAGGAGCAGGTGAGTATGCGACAGTCCTCTCTCCCCCTCACCTGCCAACCCCCCCGCCGACCATGACTCGAGTATAAGCCGAGAGGGGCACTTTCAGCCCAAAAATTTGGGCTGAAAATCTCGGCTTATACTCGAGTATATACGGTAAATTAAAAAAAGTTGTAATTGGACTTTTTTTGCACTTTCAACGCATTTGGATATTTTTTCCTGCTTTCCAGTGCATCACATGATAAAATGTATGGTGTAATTCAAAAGTTAAAAACAACAAGTCCTGGTTATGTGAACGAAAAAACAAAAAATTGGGGCTCTTGGAAGAAGAGAAAAATTAAGCAACTAAAAATTTCCCGATCATGAAGCCTTTAAAATTGCATGAATTAAAATATAACGAAAATATGTATAGATGTGAATGGGGGAAAATTCCCTAGACTTCAGCTGGCTAAATATGATGCTTTGTCTGCTGTGCATTTTATAATTCACTATAAAATTTAATGTGACATAATATGATAAAAGGGTCTAAAACACCAATAATGTTTGATATTCTAAGTATACTCTAGGTATTTTAAAGTTCACAGTGACATATATTGGATAAGCCAACAACATATATTTATTGCTATATCCTGTTCTTCAATGGGATCAAAAATAACTAACCTCATTTTTGTAAAACATGCAAAAAATATATCGTACTGTGAATGTATATGTTGTTAAAATGTTGAGTTCATTAATTTTACAAATGCTTTTGTGTAACTGACATTAATCAGTGAACTGGGTAAATGAGTTTTGAACTGCTTGGATCATTTCATTTACCATGGCCTTTGCCTGGAAGGTACACATTATTTACTTTTTTAAAAAGAGAAACCAATTAGATTATTATATACACATCACCAGTGATTTAATAAAATGCACTGTGAATTTGTTAGGTGAAGTGACTGATGACAGCTAACACTGCTCTTGCAGTATGATGTCCCTTTTCTCTTTGCTAGCCCAGGGCTCCTTTCACTTTTTAAAATGACACGGAGTTCTTTACAGATTTGCTAATATATATATATATATATATATATATATACAGTATATATATATATATATATATATATCTATATATAATTGTCTAAGGGTTTTTCCGTCTGTCTGTCTGTCTGTCTGTCTTTCTGTCTGTCTTTCTGTCTGTCTGTCTGTCTGTCTGTCCTGGAAATCCCACATCTCTGATTGGTTGAGGCCGCCAGGCCTCGACCAATCAGAGACAGGCACAGCATGGCGACGATGATGTCATAATGGAAATCCCACGTCTCTGATTGGTCGAGGCCGCCAGGCCTCGACCAATCAGCGAAGGGCACAGTATCAACGTAGATGTCATAATGGTTGCCATGGCGACGATGATGTCATAAAGGTTGCCTCGACCAATCAGCGACGGGCACAGTCTGCCGCGAATTCTGGAATCATCATTGTCCATATACTACGGGGACATGCATATTCTAGAATACCCGATGCGTTAGAATCGGGACACAATCTAGTATATATATATATATATATATATATATATATATATATACACAGTACAGACCAAAGTTTTGGACATACCTCATTTGAAGATTTTTCCGTATGTTCATGAATATGAAAACTGTACATTCACACTGACGGCATCAAAACTATGAATTAACACATGTGGAATTGTATACTTAACAAAAGAGTGTGAAACAACTGAAATTATGTCTTATATTCTAGGTTCTTCAAAGTAGCCGCCTTTTGCTTTGACTGCATTGCACACTCTTGGCATTCTCTTGATGAGCTTCAAGAGGTAGTCACCGGGAATGGTGATCCAACAATCTTGAAGGAGTTCCCAGAGATGCTTAGCACTTGTTGGCCCTTTTGCCTTCACTCTGCGGTCCAGCTCACCCCAAACAATCTCGATTGGGTTCAGGTCTGGTGACTGCGGAGGCCTGATCATCTGGTGTAGCACCCCATCACTCTCCTTCTTGGTCAAATAGCCCTTACACAGCCTGGAGGTGTGTTTGGGGTCATTGTCCTGTTGAAAAATAAATGATGGTCCAACTAAACGCAAACCGGATGGAATAGCATGCCGCTGCAAGATGCTTTGGTAGCCATGCTGGCTCAGTATACCTTCAATTTTGAATAAATCCCCAACAGTGTCACCAGCAAAGCACCCCCACACCATCACACCTCCTCCTCCATGCTTCACGGTGGGAACCAGGCATGTAGAGTCCATCCGTTCACCTTTTCTGAATAGGGTCAACCATCCTAAGCATATAAGTCTAAAGTCTATATGGGCACACATGTCATAGAAAGTTGAATAATATGACACCTTGATATCTGTGATCTTATCTGCTTTATTACAGATAAATGTTTTCTTATATGTAAATGACTGTTCCATGCTATGGGCCGGACACTGATCTCCTTAAGAGTCTGTCTCCTGAGCTTATTTTAAATAAAAGGGGGCATTACCAGTGTAATATGTAATAGCCACCCTTTGCTCTCCTGATCTCATCTCAGAACTGAGTGTGAGTTTAACTGACACATCTGCAGGTTCCTCTCAGCTTCAGCTTCCATCTCACAGGTAGTCACTATAGCAATGTAGCAGAGCTGTGAAAGATGCAGCAAGTGTGTTTGTATGTAGACAAAGTTCAGTTCTACTGTTTTGTGTTAGTTACATGTCTCACACTGGTAATTCCCTCTTTTATCTAAAATACGCTTACAAATTCTCAAGCAGATCAGTGGCTACCCATAGTTCTGAAAAGCCCATGTAGATGGCTTAGGAGTTTTGATCCAGCTGATAGATTCCATTTAACCCATTAGTGACCACTGATATGCATTAAAACGGCAGCTGCAAAGGGTACTTATTCCCTTATTAATGTTTTAAAATGGACATTGGGAATAAGGCTGTAGACACAGAGTCAGAAAATCTCTTGAGTCTCAGCTACTGGGGGTACCTGTGACCCCAGAGATCATGATCAGTGCAGTATTTTCCAGTGTCTGATCACGTGATTGCTGTTATTCAGTGAATAACAGTAATTTCAAAAATAATAGTGTGCCGGCTATTTCAATAATTTCTCTTTCTTATGACATGATATATACTGTGTTCCAAATTATTATGCACAAAGAGTTTAGGAGTGATAAGGTTAGAATTTTTTTGTTTGTCATTTAAACTCATTGATGGTGATGTGTGTCAGGGCTCTTTATATCACTGAAAGCAATTGCAGATACCTGTGCAAATTAGTTTGGCAGGTGTGTCCAAATAAAGGCAAGACTACTTAAGAAGGCTGTTCCACATTATTAAGCAGCCTACATTTTTTGTCAAAATGGGAAAGAAAAAGGATGTGTCGGCTGCTGAGAAGCAACAAATTGTGGACTATTTATGTCAAGGCATGACTACAATCAACATTGCCAAGACACTTCATCGTGATGATCGCACAATCAAGAAGTATGTAGCTGATTCCCAGCACACACGTGTGCGTGCTGATAAGGAAAAATTGAGGACTCTTTCCAACAGGCAATTGCATAAGGTTAAAATAGCAGCTGCATAAGTGCCTTGTCATAGCAGCAGACAAGTTTTTGAAGCTGCTGGTGCCTCCAACGTCCCCAGAACTACAAGATGCAGGGTCCTTCAGAGGTTTGCAGCTGTGCGTAAGCCATCCTGTCGACCACCTCTATCCACTGCACACAAGCAGAAACAGCTCCAGTAGGCCAAACGATACATGAAGACTGACTTCCAAACTGTTTTGTTCACCGATGAGTGCCGTGCAACGCTCGATGGTCCAGATGGATGGAGTGGAAAATGGCTGGTTGATAGACACCCTATGAAAACACAGCTAAGGCGCCAACAAGGAGGAGGTGGAGTAATGTTTTGGGCGGGAATCATGGGGAGAGAGATTGTCGGCCCCTTTATGATCCCTGAAGGGGTAAAGATGAACTCCATAATCTATGTGGAGTTTCTAAAACAACACTTCCTGCCATGTTTCAAGAGGAAGAACCGTGCTTTCCGCAGCAAGTTCATTTTCATGCATGATAATGCACCATCTCATGCTGCAAAAAACACATCTGCATCTCTGGCTGCTATGGGCATAAAAGAGGACAAACTCATGGTGTGGCCACCATCTTCCCCTGACCTCAACCCCATTGAGAACCTCTGGAGCATCATCAAAAGGAGTGTCTATGATGGGAGGCAGTTAACATCTAAGCAACAGCTCTGGGAGGGTATTCTGTCCACACGCAAAACAATTGAAGCAGAAACCATCCAAAAACTGACAAATTCAATGGACGAGAGAGTTCAGAAACTTCTTTCGAACAAGGGGTCCTATGTGCAAATGTAACATCACCTAGAATAAAGTTTTCACTTGAAAACTGTTTGATTTCATTTTGTAATAAGCTGATAATGCTTATAACTTCACAATTGACCATTTTTTGGTTCAAAATAAAAAAAAAGTTGAAAACTCTGCTGTGCATAATAATTTGGAACATGCATTTTGAGTGTTTATTTTTTTTTTAAAGATACTGTTTTCATAGACAGTTTGTTCCAAAACATTGCAATTATACTAGAATAGTAGATGACTGAAAAATAGCAATGACAGCAATTCAGATAGGTAATTTAGAGAAATGAGGAAATATTATTTGCATAAGAATTTGGAACACAGTGTAAATGTCAGATAAGAGAGAAATGCTCCCCAAGATCCCCTGGTACCATCACCATCCCAGGTCCCTCCTGATCCATCCCCAGGCCTGGCGTCATCTTCCTGAAAAAAAAAAAAGGTGAGCACATGCGCAGTGTGCCCACCGAGATCCGGCACCAATAGGAAATTTTTCCTATTGGTACCTCTTGATCACTGTGATAGACCCTATCATAGTGATTAAAATAAAAAATAGTACATGAAACCCACATTTTCACCCCTTTAGTTAGATAAAAATGATAATATATATATTTTTTTTCCATACTTTGCAGTTGGACTTAAGGTTAGGATTTTCGTTGAGGTTAGCACTATAACTAGGATAAGGTTTGAGGTTAGGGCTGTGTTAGGGTTAGGGGTGTGTTAGGGTTGGGGTTAGAATTGGGGATTTTTCAAAATAAAAAAATGATGATATGACGGCTAGTGTTGAGTGCAAGTGCTCGCTGCTCGAGTTTGCATCAGGGGGTTGGGTAGTCACGGAGCATAGTGGATCTCAGCATGACTTTTTTGGTGCAAACATGCAAGGCATAGACTCAAGCATGTCACTTGAGCACCTTCGATATTCAGTGCATATCCAAGCAACCGATGCAAATTGGAGTAGCAAGCACTTCTGCTCGACATTAATGATGACATATTCAATATGAAGACCTAAAGTTATCAATATGAAGACCTAATGTTATCAAATTTTGTGTCGTACCTGTGGGTTCAAAATTCTCAGTATACCCCTGGATAAAATCCTTGCGGGTGTGGTTTCCAAAATGGAGTCAGTTATGGGGCTTTTCAATGTTTAGGCACATCAGGGGCTCTCCAAAAGCGACATGCATCCGCTCTTGATTCCAGCCAATTTTGCATTCATAAAGTCAAATGGCGCTCCTCCCTTTCCAAGCCCTGCCATGCGCCCAAAACTGTAAATTTCCTCCTAAAATACAGTGGGTGAAGTAAGTGTTTGATCCTTTGCTGATTTTGTAAGTTTGCCCACTGACAAAGACATGAATAGTCTATAATTTTAAGGGTAGGTTCATTCTAACATTGAGAGATAGAATATCAAAAATAAAATCCAGAAAATCACATTGTATAAATTATTTAAATGTATTTTCATTTTTCAGTGAGAATTAGAATTTGATCCACTACCAAGAGTTTTGGCTCTGTCCTACAGACTACTTAGACACTCCTAATCAACTTGTTGCCTACATTAAACACAGCTGTCTTACATAGTCACCTTTATGAAAGACTTCTATCCACAGACTCAATTAATCAGTCAGACTCTAACATCTACAACATGGGCAAAACCAAAGAGCTTTATAAGGATGTCAGGGACAAGATCATAGACCTTAACAAAGCTGGAATGGGCTGCAAAACCATAAGTAAGATGCTGGATGAGAATCAAATAACTGTTGTGCAATAGTAAGAAAATGAAAGAAATACAAAATGACTGTCAATCAACATTGATCTGGTGCACCATGCAAAATCTCACCTCATGGAGTATTGTTGATCATAAGGAAGGTGAGAGATCAGTCAGATGAGACAAAAATTGAGTTCTTTGGCATTAACTCAACACGCCTTGTTTGGAGGAAGAGAAATGCTGCCTATGACCAAAAGAAAACTGTCCCCACTTTTTAGCATTGAGATGGAAACATTATGTTTTGGGGGGTCTTTCTTTGCTAAGAGCACAAGACTACCTCACCACATCAGTGGGAGAATGAATAGAGTCATCTACTGTAAAATCCTGAGTGACAACCTCTTTCCCTCTGCCAGGACGTTAAAAATGGGTCATGCCTGGGTCTTCCAGCAAGACAATGACCCACAACATTCAGCCAAGACAACAAATGAGTGGCTCAAAAAGAAGCACTTTAATGTCATGGAGTGGCCTAGCCAGTCTGAAGACCTAAATCCCATAGAAAACTTTTGGAGGGAGTTGAAGCTCCGAGTTTCCAAGTGACAGCCTCAAAATCTTAATCATTTAGAGATGATCTGCAAAGGAGGAGTGGACCAAAATTCTTCCTGACGTGCGCAAACCTCATCATCAACAACAAAAACCGTCTGACTGCAGTGCTTGCCCATAAGAATTCTTTCTTTTAAACATCTTTTTATTGATTTTAACACAGAAAAGTAGTTGCAAACAGAGGTGTAAGTAATATTAGAAAAAGGAATATTCATAGACATTCTCCAACTATTTTTGTTAAAGGGAACCTGTCACCTGAATTTGGCGGGACCAGTTTTGGGTCATATGGGCGGGGTTTTCAGATGTTTGATTCACCCTTTCCTTACCCGCTGGCTGCATGCTGGCCACAATATTGGATTGAAGTTCATTCTCTGTCCTCCATAGTACACGACTGCGTAAGGCAATATTGCCTTGCGCAGGCGTGTACTACGGAGGACAGAGAATGAACTTCAATCCAATATTGCGGCCAGCATGCAGCCAGCGCGTATGGAAAGGGTGAATCAAACACCCGAAAACCCCACCCATATGACCCAAAACTGGTCCCGCCAAATTCAGGTGACAGGTTCCCTTTAATGGTAATAGAGATGGCCAGGTCTGGCAAACCATTGTTTAAACATGTAAACTTCAACGAGAATCATTAAATCACAGCCATTAATGGAAGTTTCCTAAAGTTTGATATGTTAACTTTATCACCTTATAAAAGAAAATTATAATCCAGATAGGTAAAGAAGAGGAGGGGGTGAAGGGGAAGAGGGGGTAGGGGAGTCTTCTCTGTTGTGGATTCTGTTTGCGGGCTCCCTCTGGTGGTTACTGCTGGTACTGGGTGACTTTGGTGGGTTGCGGCCTTTGGTTTCCATCTGTCCATCAGAGGCTGGGTGTTTCCTATTTTACCTGGCCTCTCTGTCATTTCCCTTTCCGGCTAGCAATGTGTTCAGATGTGCTCTGTTTGGTTCCTGCCTACCTGCTCCCAGATCTTTCAGGATAAGCTAAGTGCTGATTTTCAGTTGTTTGTTTTTTTTTGTCCAGCTTGCTTAGAATGTCTCTTTGTTAGCTGGTTGCTCTAGTGGACTGAGGTTCTCCCCATGTGCCACGAGTTGGCAAATGGGTTCTTGTAATCTCAGGATGGTTTTTTTGATTAGGGTTTTTTGCTGACCGCTCAGTCCCCTTTTGTGTCATTCTGCTTTCTAGTTTTCAGCGGGCCTCTATTTGCTAAAGCTATATACATCATCTCTATGTGTGTGCCTTCCTCTCATTTCACCGTCAATACATGTGGGGGGCAACTATATCTTTGGGGTTAATTCCTCTGGAGGCAAGTGAGGTCTTTGTTTTCTCTGCAGTACTAGTTAGCTCTTAGGCTGGTGCGTGGCGTCTAGAACCAACGTAGGCACGCTCCCTGGCTATCTCTAGTTGCATTTGTCAGGCGTAGGGCAGCGGTCAGCCCAGGTTCCATCACCCTAGAGCTCGTCCGATATTTATTATACTTTGCTCATCCTGTGCTATCCCTAGCCATTGGGGATTCATGACAGTATAGCCGGCCCACAAAGTGTTAATTGTTTGGGCTGAAGCAGGAGAAAAAGAAGTGTTCAAGGAAAATTTTTTTTTTTTTTTCCTTCAGAGTTTTGTTGCCTAGCCCTTAATTGCTGTCTAGCTGCTTCTTACCTCCTCTTAACCCTTGAATGGCTCTGATCTTAGCTGTTTATCATGGATGTCCAGAGTTTGGCTTCCAGCCTGAGTAATCTCGCGGCAAAGGTTCAAAACATACAGGATTTCGTTGTTCACACTCCCATGTCTGAACCTAGAATTCCTATTCCAGAGTTTTTTTCTGGAGATAGATCTACCTTCCTGAATTTCAGGAACAATTGTAAATTGTTTCTCTCTTTGAAATCTCGCTCGTCTGGAGACCCTGCTCAACAGGTCAAGATTGTTATATCGTTCCTACGGGGCGACCCTCAGAATTGGGCATTTGCATTGGCACCAGGGGATCCTGCATTGCTCAGTGTGGATGCGTTTTTTCTGGCATTGGGATTGCTCTATGAGGAACCTAACCTAGAGATTCAGGCTGAAAAGGCTTTATTAGCCCTCTCTCAGGGGCATGATGAAGCGGAAATATATTGTCAGAAATTTCGTAAATGGTCGGTGCTTACTCAGTGGAATGAGTGCGCCCTGGCTGCAAACTTCAGAAATGGTCTTTCTGAGGCCATTAAGGATATTATGGTGGGGTTCCCTGCGCCTACAGGTCTGAATGAGTCTATGGCTATGGCCATTCAGATTGATCGGCGTTTACGGGAGCGCAAACCCGTGCACCAGTTGGCGGTGTCTTCTGAACAGGCACCTGAGACTATGCAATGTGATAGAATTCAGTCCAGAAGTGAACGGCAAAATTATAGGCGGAAAAATGGTTTGTGTTTTTATTGTGGTGATTCAGCTCATGTTACATCAGCATGCTCTAAACGCACAAATAGGGTTGATAAATCTTTTCCCATTGATACTCTGCAGTCTAAGTTCATTTTGTCTGTGACTCTGATTTTTTCACTGTCTTCCATTTCCGTCGATGCCTATGTGGATTCAGGCGCTGCCCTGAGTCTTATGGATTGGTCATTTGCTAAACGCTGCGGTTTTAGTCTAGAGCCTCTGGAAGTTCCTATTCCTCTGAAAGGAATTGATTCTACACCATTGGCTATGAATAAACCGCAGTATTGGACACAAGTGACCATGCGCATGACTCCCGTTCATCAGGAGGTGATTCGCTTCCTTGTACTGTATAATTTACATGATGTACTAGTGCTTGGTCTGCCATGGTTACAAACTCATAATCCTGTCCTGGACTGGAAAACAATGTCTGTGCTAAGCTGGGGATGTCACGGGGTTCATGATGATGCACCTCCGATTTCTATAGCTTCATCTACTCCTTCGGAGATCCCTGCGTTTTTGTCGGATTATAGGGATGTTTTTGAGGAGCCTAAGCTCAATTCGCTCCCTCCCCATAGAGAGTGTGACTGTGCTATAGAATTGATTCCTGGCAGTAAGTTCCCTAAGGGTCGTTTATTTAATCTGTCACTGCCAGAGCATACTGCTATGCGGAATTATATTAAGGAGTCCTTGGAAAAGGGACATATTCGTCCATCTTCGTCCCCTCTGGGAGCAGGTTTTTTTTTCGTGGCAAAAAAAGATGGTTCCCTGAGGCCTTGTATAGATTATCGCCTTCTGAATAAGATTACAGTCAAATACCAGTATCCATTGCCATTATTTACGGATTTGTTTGCTCGCATTAAGGGGGCTAGGTGGTTCACTAAAATAGATCTTCGTGGTGCGTATAATCTGGTGCGGATAAAACAGGGTGATGAGTGGAAAACCGCATTTAATACGCCTGAGGGCCATTTTGAGTATTTGGTAATGCCTTTTAGACTCTCCAATGCTCCGTCAGTCTTTCAGTCCTTTATGCACAATATTCCGTGAATATCTGGATAAGTTTATGATTGTGTATTTGGATGATATTTTGGTGTTTTCTGATGACTGGGAGTCTCATGTTCTACAGGTCAGGAAGGTGTTTCAAGTTTTGCAGGCCAATTCTCTGTTTGTGAAGGGCTCAAAGTGTCTCTTTGGAGTCCAGAAGATTTCTTTTTTGGGGTACATTTTTTCTCCTTCTACTATTGAGATGGATCCCGTTAAGGTTCAGGCTATTTGTGACTGGACACAACCTACATCTGTTAAGAGCCTTCAGAAGTTCTTGGGGTTTGCTAATTTTTATCGTCGGTTCATTGCTAATTTTTCCAGTATTGTTAAACCTTTGACTGATTTGACTAAAAGGGGTGCTGATGTTGCTGATTGGTCTCCTGCGGCCGTGGAGGCCTTTCGGGAACTTAAGCGCCGGTTTTCTTCTGCTCCTGTGTTGTGTCAACCAGATGTTTCACTTCCTTTCCAGGTGGAGGTTGATGCTTCCGAGATTGGAGCGGGGGCGGTTTTGTCACAGAGAAGTTCTAATGGCTCGGTGATGAAGCCATGTGCTTTCTTCTCTAGAAAATTCTCGCCCGCCGAGCGCAATTATGATGTGGGTAATCGGGAGCTTTTGGCCATGAAGTGGGCATTTGAGGAGTGGCGTCATTGGCTTGAGGGTGCTAAACATCGCGTGGTGGTCTTGACTGATCACAAGAATCTCATTTACCTTGAGTCTGCCAGGCGTTTGAATCCTAGACAGGCTCGTTGGTCGTTATTTTTTTCTCGTTTCAATTTCGTGGTTTCATACCTGCCAGGTTCAAAGAATGTGAAGGCAGATGCTCTTTCCAGGAGTTTTGTGCCTGACTCTCCTGGAGACACTGGGCCTGCTGGTATCCTTAGGGATGGGGTAATATTGTCCGCCGTATCCCCAGACTTGCGACGCGCATTGCAGGAGTTTCAGGTGGATAAACCGGATCGATGTCCACCAGAAAGACTGTTTGTTCCGGATGATTGGACCAGTAGAGTCATCTCCGAGGTCCATTCTTCTGTGTTGGCTGGTCATCCTGGAATATTTGGTACAAGAGACTTGGTGGCCAGGTCTTTTTGGTGGCCTTCCTTGTCTAGGGATGTGCGTACCTTTGTGCAGTCTTGTGAAGTGTGTGCTCGAGCTAAGCCTTGCTGTTCACGGGCTAGTGGGTTGTTGTTATCCTTGCCCATCCCGAAGAGGCCTTGGACGCACATTTCCATGGATTTTATTTCTGATCTCCCGGTTTCACAGAAAATGTCCGTTATCTGGGTTGTGTGTGACCGCTTTTCCAAGATGGTTCATTTGGTGCCCTTGCCTAAGTTGCCCTCCTCCTCTGAGTTGGTTCCTTTGTTTTTTCAGAACGTGGTTCGTTTGCATGGGATTCCGGAGAATATCGTTTCTGACAGGGGATCCCAGTTTGTGTCTAGATTTTGGCGGACGTTTTGTGCCAAGATGGGCATTGATTTGTCTTTCTCATCTGCATTCCATCCTCAGACGAATGGCCAGACGGAGCGAACTAATCAGACCTTGGAAACTTATTTGAGGTGTTTTGTTTCTGCTGATCAGGATGACTGGGTTGCTTTTTTGCCACTGGCCGAATTTGCTCTTAATAATCGGGCTAGTTCGGCCACGTTGGTCTCTCCTTTTTTTTGTAATTCGGGGTTTCATCCTCGTTTTTCCTCTGGTCAGGTGGAGTCTTCGGATTGTCCTGGAGTGGACGTGGTGGTGGACAGGCTACATCAGATTTGGAATCAGGTGGTGGACAATTTGAAGTTGTCTCAGGAGAAGACTCAGCAGTTTGCTAATCGCCGTCGCCGCGTGGGTCCCCGACTTCTTGTTGGGGACTTGGTGTGGTTGTCTTCTCGTTTTGTCCCTATGAAGGTCTCTTCTCCTAAGTTCAAGCCTCGGTTCATCGGTCCTTATAGGATCTCGGAGATTCTTAACCCTGTATCTTTCCGTTTGGATCTCCCAGCATCGTTCGCTATTCATAATGTGTTCCATCGGTCGTTGTTGCGGAGGTATGAGGTGCCTGTTGTTCCTTCGGTCGAGCCTCCTGCTCCGGTGCTGGTGGAGGGAGAATTGGAGTATGTTGTTGAAAAGATCTTGGATTCTCGTGTTTCCAGACGCAGACTCCAGTATTTGGTTAAGTGGAAGGGTTATGGTCAGGAGGACAATTCCTGGGTGGTCGCCTCCGATGTTCATGCGACTGATTTGGTCCGCGCCTTCCATAGAGCTCACCCTGATCGCCCTGGGGGTTCTCGTGAGGGTTCGGTGACCCCTCCTCAAGGGGGGGGTACTGTTGTGGATTCTGTTTGCGGGCTCCCTCTGGTGGTTACTGCTGGTACTGGGTGACTTTGGTGGGTTGCGGCCTTTGGTTTCCATCTGTCCATCAGAGGCTGGGTGTTTCCTATTTTACCTGGCCTCTCTGTCATTTCCCTTGCCGGCTAGCAATGTGTTCAGATGTGCTCTGTTTGGTTCCTGCCTACCTGCTCCCAGATCTTTCAGGATAAGCTAAGTGCTGATTTTCAGTTGTTTGGGTTTTTTTGTCCAGCTTGCTTAGAATGTCTCTTTGTTAGCTGGTTGCTCTAGTGGACTGAGGTTCTCCCCATGTGCCATGAGTTGGCACATGGGTTCTTGTAATCTCAGGATGGTTTTTTTGATTAGGGTTTTTTGCTGACCGCTCAGTCCCCTTTTGTGTCATTCTGCTTTCTAGTTTTCAGCGGGCCTCTATTTGCTAAAGCTATATACATCATCTCTATGTGTGTGCCTTCCTCTCATTTCACCGTCAATACATGTGGGGGGCAACTATATCTTTGGGGTTAATTCCTCTGGAGGCAAGTGAGGTCTTTGTTTTCTCTGCAGTACTAGTTAGCTCTTAGGCTGGTGCGTGGCGTCTAGAACCAACGTAGGCACGCTCCCTGGCTATCTCTAGTTGCGTTTGTCAGGCGTAGGGCAGCGGTCAGCCCAGGTTCCATCACCCTAGAGCTCGTCCGATATTTATTAGACTTTGCTCATCCTGTGCTATCCCTAGCCATTGGGGATTCATGACACTTCTCCAAGAAAGGAGTATTACAATTGGCGATTTACATCTTCCATGTCGTGAAACTCAACAGTATGTGTGTCTGGTATACACAGAGGGAAGGGCTAACAGATAGTTTGTGAGTTTCCCTATTAGTCTAGAAGCTCCAGACAGTCATCACCTTGTCTCTGAATAAATTCCATGGGTCCCAGGTTGCCTTAAACTTATCCTGTGAAAAATGTGAAAGCAATTACTTCTTCTATAGAATATAGCTGGTCGACTTTGTGTATCCAGTCTGATAACTTCAGGCAGCTCTGGGCAAGCCAGTGTAGGGGGATGAGTAACTTAGCTGCAGCTACTAGAAATAATAATAGAGTTTTGTGTTTTAATTGAGAGCTGTCACCTGACCAATGTAAGAAAATAAATTTCGGAGATGGAGGGTTTGAGAATTTGCAGATTTTAGCGATAATTTTCAACACTCCTTTCCAGAACGCTTGAATCTTGTCACATGACCACCACATGTGTAAGAATGATCCTGTTTCTCTGGAGCATCTCCAACAGGTTGAGAAAGTGTTAGGGTTCCATAGGTGTGTCATAAGTGGAGTAGTGTACCATCTGGAGATGATCTTATAAGAGATTTCCTGAACTCTCACACATCCAGATGGGCCGTGTGAGTTTTTATAAATATGGTCCACCTCCCAATCCTGAAGCTTGAGACCTAGATCTTTTTCCCAATTTGAGATGTATGCACGTTTAGTGGGTATCGAGCTAATCAGGAGTTCTTGGTATATTCTAAACAGTACGCCTCTTGGCGGTTTATGTTGGGTTAGCAAAGTCTCAAAATTCATTAACTCTCTGTGTGAAATTCCAGTCTGGAGATAGGATCTTATCGCACTTTTAAGCCTGTTGTAGTGAAGGAAATTAAAATGATAATGTAGAAATTTATTTTGCAGTTCCGTTAGTGGTAGTAATGTACCTTCTGCCATGAAGGAATCTAGGTTCTCTTTGACCATGTGTAGAGAGTCTGGAATTTTAATATTGGAATGGTCCAAATATAGACC